>NC_090931.1:15211830-15512663 GCF_040938575.1 Ambystoma mexicanum | reverse complement strand
CTTTACCTGCCCCTTTCCTGCCTGCCTGCCTTTACTTGCTCCTTTCCTGCCTGCCTTTACCTGCTCCTTTCTTTCCTGACTGCCTTTGCCTGCCTCTTTCCTGCCTGCCTGCCTTAACTGCCCCTTTCCTGCCTGCCTGCCTGCCTTTACCTGCTCCTTTCCTGCCTGCCTTTACCTGCTCCTTTCCTGTGTGCCTGCCTTTACCTGCCCCTTTCCTGCCTGCCTGCCTGCCTGCCTTTACCTGATCCTTTCCTGCCTGCCTTTACCTGCTCCTTCCTGACTGTCTTTACCTGCTCCTTTCCTTCCTGCCTTTACCTGCTCCTTTCTTTCCTTCCTGCCTTTACCTGTTCCTTTCCTTCCTGCCTTTACCTGCTCCTTTCCTGCCTGCCTTTACCTGCCCCTTTCCTGCCTGCCTGCCTTTACCTGCCCCTTTCCTGCCTGCATGCCTGCCTTTACCTGATCCTTTCCTGCTTGCCTTTACCTGCTCCTTTCCTGCCTGCCTGCCTTTACCTGCTCCTTCCTGCCTGTCTTTACCTGCTCCTTTCCTTCCTGCCTTTACCTGCTCCTTTCTTCCTTCCTGCCTTTACCTGTTCCTTTCCTTCCTGCCTTTACCTGCTCCTTTCCTTCCTGCCTTTACCTGCTCCTTTCTTTCCTTCCTGCCTTTATCTGTTCCTTTCCTTCCTGCCTTTACCTGCTCCTTCCTGCCTGCCTTTACCTGCTCCTTTCCTGCCTGCTTTTACCTGATCCTTTCTTTCCTGCCTGCCTTTACCTGCCTCTTTCCTGCCTGCCTGCCTTTACCTGCCCCTTTCCTGATTGCCTGCCTGCCTTTACCTGATCCTTTCCTGCCTGCCTTTACCTGCTCCTTTACTTCCTGCCTGCCTTTGCCTGCTCCTTCCTGCCTTTCTTTACCTGCTCCTTTCCTGTGTGCCTTTACCTGCTCCTTTCTTTCCTGCCTGTCTTTACCTGCCCCTTTCCTGCCTGCCTGCCTTCACCTGCCCCTTTCCTGCCTGCGTGCCTGTCTGCCTGTCTTTACCTGCTCCCTTCTTGCCTGCCTTTACCTGCTCCTTTCCTGCCTGCCTGCCTTTAGCTGCCCTTTTCCTTCCTGCCTGCCTGCTTTTACCTGCTCCTTTCCTGCCTGCCTTTACCTGCCACTTTCCTGCCTGCCTTTACCTGCCCCTTTCCTGCCTGCCTGCGTGCCTTTACCTGCTCCTTTCCTGCCTGCCTTTACCTGCCCCTTTCCTGCCTGCCTGCCTTTACCTGCTCCTTTCTTTCCTGCCTGCATTTACCTGCCCCTTTCCCGCCTTTACCTCCTCCTTTCCCTCCTGCCTGCCTTTACCTGCTCCTTTCCTGCCTGCCTTTACCTGCTCCTTTTCTTCCTGCCTGCCTTTATCTGCTCATTTCCTTCCTGCCTGCCTTTACTTGCCCCTTTCCTGCCTGCCTGCCTGACTTTACCTGCCCCTATCCTGCCTGACTGCCTGCCTTTACCTGCTCCTTCCTGCCTGCCTTTACCTGCTCATTTCCTTCCTGCCTTTACCTGCTCCTTTCTTTCCTTCCTGCCTTTGCCTGCTCCTTTCCTGCCTGCCTTTACCTGCCCCTTTCCTGCCTGCCTGCCTGCCTTTACCTGCTCGTTTCCTGCATGCCTTTACCTGCTCCTTTCCTGCCTGCCTGCCTTTACCTGACCCTTTCCTGCCTGCCTTTACTTGCTCCTTTCATGCCTGCCTTTACCTGCCCCTTACCCGCCTGCCTGACTTTACCTGATCCTTTCCTGCCTGCCTTTACCTGCTCCTTTTCTGCCTGTCTGCCTTTACCTGCTCCTTCCTGCCTGCCTTTACTTGCTCCTTTCCTTCCTGCCTTTACCTGCTCCTTTCTTTCCTTCCTGACTTTACCTGTTCCTTTCCTTCCTGCCTTTACCTGCTCCTTTCCTGCCTGCCTTTACCTGCCCCTTTCCTGCCTGCCTGCCTTTACCTGCTCCTTTCCTGCCTGCCTTTACCTGCCCCGTTCTTTCCTGCCTGCCTTTACCTGCCCCTTTCCTGCCTTTACCTGCTCATTTCCTTCCTGTCTGCCTTTACCTGCCCCTTTCCTGCCTACCTGCCTGCCTTTACCTGCTCCTTCCTGCCTGCCATTACCTGTTCCTTTCCTTCCTGACTGTCTTTACCTGCTCCTTTCTTTCCTGCCTGCCTTTACCTGCTCCTTTCCTTCCTGCCTGCCTGCAATTACCTGGTCCTTTCCTTCCTGCCTGCCTGCCTTTACCTGCTCCTTTCCTTCCTGCCTGCCTTTACCTGCTCCTTTCCTTCTGTACTGCCTTTACCTGCTCCTTTCTTTCCTGCCTGCCTTTACCTGCCCCTTTCCTGCCTGCCTGTCTTTACCTGCTCCTGTCTTTCCTGCCTGCCTTTACCTGCCCCTTTCCTGCCTGCCTGCCTTTACCTGCTGCTTTCTTTCCTGCCTGCCTTTACCTGCCCCTTTCCTGCCTGCCTGCCTTTACCTGCCCCTTTCCTGCCTGCCTGCGTTTACCTGATCCTTACCTGCCTGCCTTTACCTGCTCCTTTCCTGCCTGCCTGCCTTTACCTGCTCCTTCCTGCCTGTCTTTACCTGCTCCTTTCCTTCCTGCCTTTACCTGTTCCTTTCCTTCCTGCCTTTACCTGCTCCTTTCCTTCCTGCCTTTACCTGCTCCTTTCTTTCCTTCCTGCCTTTACCTGCCTTTTTCCTGCCTGCCTGCCTGCCTTTACCTGATCCTTTCCTGCCTGCCTTTACCTGCTCCTTTCCTTCCTGCCTGCCTTTGCCTGCTCCTTCCTGCCTTTCTTTACCTGCTCCTTCCTGCCTTTCTTTACCTGCTCCTTTCCTGCATGCCTTTACCTGCCCCTTTCTTTCCTGCCTGCCTTTACCTGCCCCTTTCCTGCCTTTACCTGCTCCTTTCCTTCCTGCCTGCCTTTACCTGCTCCTTTCCTGCCTGCTTTACCTTCTCCTTTTCTTCCTGCCTGCCTTTATCTGCTCATTTCCTTCCTGCCTGCCTTTACCTGCCCCTTTCCTGCCTGCCTGCCTGCCTTTACCTTCTCCTTCCTGCCTGCCTTTTCCTACTCCTTTCCTTCCTGCCTTTACCTACTCCTTTCTTTCCTTCCTGCCTTTACCTGTTCCTTTCCTTCCTGCCTTTACCTGCTCCTTTCCTGCCTGCCTTTACCTGCCCCTTTCCTGCTTCCCTGCATGCCTTTACCTGCTCCTTTCCTGCCTGCCTTTACCTGCCCCTTTCCTGCCTGCCTGCCTTTACCAGCTCCTTTCCTGCCTGCCTTTACCTGCTCCTTTCCTTCCTGCCTGCCTTTACCTGCTCCTTTCCTGCCTGCCTTTACCTGCTCCTTGTCTTCCTGCCTGCCTTTAACTGCTCTTTTCCTTCCTGCCTGCCTTTACCTGCCCCTTTCCTGCCTTCCTGCCTGCCTTTACCTGCCCCTTTCCTGCCTGCCTGCCTTTACCTGCTACTTCCTGCCTGCCTTTACCTGCTCCTTTCCTTCCTGCCTTTACCTGCTCCTTTCTTTCCTTCCTGCCTTTACCTGTTCCTTTCCTTCTTGCATTTACCTGCTCATTTCCTCCCTGCCTTTACCTGCTCCTTTCCTGTCTCCCTGCGTGCATTTACCTGCCCCTTTCCTGCCTGCCTGCCTTTACCTGCTCCTTTCCTGCCTGCGTTTACCTGCTCCTTTCTTTCCTGCCTGCCTTTACCTGCCCCTTTCCTGCCTGCCTGCATTTACCTGCCCCTTTCCTGCCTGCCTGCCTGTCTGCCTGCCTTTACCTGCCCCTTTCCTGCTTCCCTGCATGCCTTTACCTGCTCCTTTCCTGCCTGCCTTTACCTGCCCCTTTCCTGCCTGCCTGCCTTTACCTGCTCCTTTCCTGCCTGCCTTTACCTGCTCCTTTCTTTCCTGCCTGCCTTTACCTGCTCCTTTCCTGCCTGCTTTTACCTGCTCCTTGTCTTCCTACCTGCCTTTAACTGCTCATTTCCTTCCTGCCTGCCTTACCTGCCCCTTTCCTGCCTGCCTGCCTGCCTTTACCTGCCCCTTTCCTGCCTGCCTGCCTGCCTTTACCTGCTCCTTCCTGCCTGCCTTTACCTGCTCCTTTCCTTCCTGCCTTTACCTGCTCCTTTCTTTCCTTCCTGCCTTTACCTGTTCCTTTCCTTCCTGCATTTACCTGCTCATTTCCTCCCTGCCTTTACCTGCTCCTTTCCTGCCTGCCTGCGTGCATTTACCTGCTCCTTTCCTACCTGCCTTTACCTGCCCCTTTCCTGCCTGCCTGCCTTTACCTGCTCCTTTCCTGCCTGCGTTTACCTGCTCCTTTCCTTCCTGCCTGCCTCTACCTGCCCCTTTCCCGCCTACCTGCCTTTACCTGCCCCTTTCCTGCCTGCCTGCCTGTCTGCCTGTCTTTACCTGCTCCTTTCCTGCCTGCCTTTACCTGCTCCTTTCCTGCCTGCCTGCCATTAGCTGCCCTTTTCCGGCCTGCCTGCCTGCGTTTCCCTGCCCCTTTCCTGCCTGCTGCGTGCCTTTACCTGCTCCTTTCCTGCCTGCCTTTACCTGCCCCTTTCCTGCCTGCCTGCCTTTACCTGCTCCTTTCTTTCCTGCCTGCATTTACCTGCCCCTTTCCTGCCTTTACCTGCTCCTTTCCTTCTTGCCTGCCTTTACCTGCTCCTTTCCTGCCTGCCTTTACCTGCTCCTTTTCTTCCTGCCTGCCTTTATCTGCTCATTTCCTACCTGCCTGCCTTTACTTGCCCCTTTCCTGCCTGCCTGTCTGCCTTTACCTGCTCCTTCCTGCCTGCTTTTACCTCCTCCTTTCCTTCCAGCCTTTACCTGCTCCTTTCTTTCCTTCCTGCCTTTGCCTGTTCATTTCCTTCCTGCCTTTACCTGCTCCTTTCCTGCCTGCCTTTACCTGCCCCTTTCCTGCCTGCCTGCCTGCCTTTACCTGCTCCTTTCCTGACTGCCTTTACCTGCCCCTTTCCTGCCTGCCTGCATTTACCTGCTCCTTTCCTGCCTGCCTTTACCTGCTCCTTTCTTTCCTGCCTGCCTTTACCTGCCCCTTTTCTGCCTGCCTGCCTTTACCTGCCCCTTTCCTGCCTGCCTGCCTGCCTTTACCTGCTCCTTTCCTGCCTGCCTTTAACTGCCCCTTTCCTGCCTGCCTCCCTGCCTTTACCTGCTCCTTCCTGCCTGCCTTTACCTGCTCCTTTCCTTCCTGCCTTTACCTGCTCCTTTCTTTCCTTCCTGCCTTTACCTGTTCCTTTCCTTCCTGCCTTTACCTGCTCCTTTCCTGCCTGCCTTTAACTGCCCCTTTCCTGCCTGCCTGGCTGCCTTTATTACCTGCTCCTTTCCTGCCTGCCTTTACCTGCCCCTTTCCTGCCTGCCTGCCTTTACTTGCTCCTTTCCTGCCTGCCTTTACCTGCTCCTTTCTTTCCTGACTGCCTTTACCTGCCTCTTTCCTGCCTGTCTGCCTTAACTGCCCCTTTCCTGCCTGCCTGCCTGCCTTTACCTGCTCCTTTCCTGCCTGCCTTTACGTGCTCCTTTCCTGCATGCCTGCCTTTACCTGCCCCTTTCCTGCCTGCCTGCCTGCCTTTACCTGATCCTTTCCTGCCTGCTTTTACCTGCTCCTTCCTGCCTGTCTTTACCTGCTCCTTTCCTTCCTGCCTTTACCTGCTCCTTTCTTTCCTTCCTGCCTTTACCTGTTCCTTTCCTTCCTGCCTTTACCTGCTCCTTTCCTGCCTGCCTTTACCTGCCCCTTTCCTGCCTGCCTGCCTGCCTTTACCTGCCCCTTTCCTGCCTGCATGCCTGCCTTTACCTGATCCTTTCCTGCCTGCCTTTACCTGCTCCTTTCCTGCCTTCCCGCCTTTACCTGCTCCTTTCCTGCCTGCCTTTACCTGCCCCTTTCCTGCCTGCCTGCCTGCCTTTACCTGCCCCTTTCCTGCCTGCATGCCTGTCTTTACCTGCTCCTTTCCTTCCTGCCTTTACCTGCTCCTTTCTTCCTTCCTGCCTTTACCTGTTCCTTTCCTTCCTGCCTTTACCTGCTCCTTTCCTTCCTGCCTTTACCTGCTCCTTTCTTTCCTTCCTGCCTTTATGTGTTCCTTTCCTTCTGCCTTTACCTGCTCCTTCCTGCCTGCCTTTACCTGCTCCTTTCCTGCCTGCTTTTACCTGATCCTTTCTTTCCTGCCTGACTTTACCTGCCTCTTTCCTGCCTGCCTTTACCTGCTCCTTTCCTGCGTGCCTGACTTTACCTGCCCCTTTCCTGCCTGCCTGCCTGCCTTTACCTGATCCTTTCCTGCCTGCCTTTACCTGCTCCTTCCTGCCTGTCTTTACCTGCTCCTTTCCTTCCTGCCTTTACCTGCTCCTTTCTTTCCTTCCTGCCTTTACCTGTTCCTTTCCTTCCTGCCTTTACCTGCTCCTTTCCTGCCTGCCTTTACCTGCCCCTTTCCTGCCTGCCTGCCTTTACCTGCCCCTTTCCTGCCTGCATGCCTGCCTTTACCTGATCCTTTCCTGCCTGCCGTTACATGCTCCTTTCCTGCCTGCCTGCCTTTACCTGCTCCTTCCTGCCTGTCTTTACCTGCTCCTTTCCTTCCTGCCTTTACCTGCTCCTTTCTTCCTTCCTGCCTTTACCTGTTCCTTTCCTTCCTGCCTTTACCTGCTCCTTTCCTTCCTGCCTTTACCTGCTCCTTTCTTTCCTTCCTGCCTTTATCTGTTCCTTTCCTTCCTGCCTTTACCTGCTCCTTCGAGCCTGCCTTTAACTGCCCCTTTCCTGCCTGCCTGCCTGCCTTTACCTGCTCCTTTCCTGCCTGCCTTTACCTGCTCCTTTCCTGCGTGCCTGCCTTTACCTGCCCCTTTCCTGCCTGCCTGCCTTTACCTGATCCTTTCCTGCCTGCCTTTACCTGCTCCTTCCTGCCTGTCTTTACCTGCTCCTTTCCTTCCTGCCTTTACCTGCTCCTTTCTTTCCTTCCTGCCTTTACCTGTTCCTTTCCTTCCTGTCTTTACCTGCTCCTTTCCTGCCTCCCTTTACCTGCCCCTTTCCTGCCTGCCTGCCTGCCTTTACCTGCCCCTTTCCTGCCTGCATGCCTGCCTTTACCTGATCCTTTCCTGCCTGCCCATACCTGCTCCTTTCCCGCCTGCCTGCCTTTACCTGCTCCTTCCTGCCTGTCTTTACCTGCTACTTTCCTTCCTGCCTTTACCTGCTCCTTTCTTCCTTCCTGCCTTTACCTGTTCCTTTCCTTCCTGCCTTTACCTGCTCCTTTCCTTCCTGCCTTTACCTGCTCCTTTCTTTCCTTCCTGCCTTTATCTTTTCCTTTCCTTCCTCCCTTTACCTGCTCCTTCCTAGCTGCCTTTACCTGCTCCTTTCCTGCCTGCTTTTACCTGATCCTTTCTTTCCTGTCTGCCTTTACCTGCCTCTTTCCTGCCTGCCTGCCTTTACCTGCCCCTTTCCTGATTGCCTGCCTGCCTTTACCTGATCCTTTCCTGCCTGCCTTTACCTGCTCCTTTACTTCCTGCCTGCCTTTGCCTGCTCCTTCCTGCCTTTCTTTACCTGCTCCTTTCCTGCGTGCCTTTACCTGCTCCTTTCTTTCCTGCCTGTCTTTACCTGCCCCTTTCCTGCCTGCCTGCCTTTACCTGCCCCTTTCCTGCCTGCGTGCCTGTCTGCCTGTCTTTACCTGCTCCTTTCTTGCCTGCCTTTACCTGCTCCTTTCCTGCCTGCCTGCCTTTAGCTGCCCTTTTCCTTCCTGCCTGCCCGCTTTTACATGCTCCTTTCCTGCCTGCCTTTACCTGCCCCTTTCCTGCCTGTCTGCGTGCCTTTACCTGCTCCTTTCCTGCCTGCCTTTACCTGCCCCTTTCCTGCCTACCTGCCTTTACCTGCTCCTTTCTTTCCTGCCTGCATTTACCTGCCCCTTTCCCGCCTTTACCTCCTCCTTTCCCTCCTGCCTGCCTTTACTTGCTCCTTTCCTGCCTGCCTTTACCTGCTCCTTTTCTTCCTGCCTGCCTTTATCTGCTCATTTCCTTCCTGCCTGCCTTTACTTGCCCCTTTCCTGCCTGACTGCCTGCCTTTACCTGTCCCTATCCTGCCTGCCTGCCTGCCTTTACCTGCTCCTTCCTGCCTGTCTTTACCTGCTCCTTTCCTTCCTGCCTTTACCTGCTCCTTTCTTTCCTTCCTGCCTTTGCCTGTTCATTTCCTTCCTGCCTTTACCTGATCCTTTCCTGCCTGCCTTTACCTGCCCCTTTCCTGCCTGTCTGCCTGTCTTTACCTGCTCCTTTCCTGTCTGCCTTTACCTGCTCCTTTCTTTCCTGCCTGCCTTTACTGCCCCTTTTCTGCCTGCCTGCCTTTACCTGCCCCTTTCCTGCCTGCCTGCCTTTACCTGCTCGTTTCCTGCATGCCTTTACCTGCTCCTTTCCTGCCTGCCTTTACCTGACCCTTTCCTGACTGCCTTTACTTGCTCCTTTCATGCCTGCCTTTACCTGCCCCTTACCCCCCTGTCTGACTTTACCTGATCCTTTCCTGCCTGCCTTTACCTGCTCCTTTTCTGCCTGCCTGCCTTTACCTGCTCCTTCCTGCCTGCCTTTACCTGCTCCTTTCCTTCCTGCCTTTACCTGCTCCTTTCTTTCCTTCCTGACTTTACCTGTTCCTTTCCTTCCTGCCTTTACCTGCTCCTTTCCTGCCTGCCTTTACCTGCCCCTTTCCTGCCTGCCTGCCTTTATCTGCTCCTTTCCTGCCTGCCTTTACCTGCCCCGTTCTTTCCTGCCTGCCTTTACCTGCCCCTTTCCTGCCTTTACCTGCTCATTTCCTTCCTGCCTGCCTTTACCTGCCCCTTTCCTGCCTGCCTGCCTGCCTTTACCTGCCCCTTTCCTACCTGCCCGCCTTTACCTGCTCCTTCCTGCCTGCCATTACCTGTTCCTTTCCTTCCTGACTGTCTTTACCTGCTCCTTTCTTTCCTGCCTGCCTTTACCTGCTCCTTTCCTTCCTGCCTGCCTACAATTACCTGCTCCTTTCCTTCCTGCCTGCCTGCCTTTACCTGCTCCTTTCCTACCTGCCTGCCTTAACCTACTCCTTTCCTTCTGTCCTGCCTTTACCTGCTCCTTTCTTTCCTGCCTGCCTTTACCTGCCCCTTTCCTGCCTGCCTGCCTTTACCTGCTCCTGTCTTTCCTGCCTGCCTTTACCTGCCCCTTTCCTGCCTGCCTGCCTTTACCTGCTGCTTTCTTTCCTGCCTGCCTTTACCTGCCCCTTTCCTTCCAGCCTTTACCTGCTCCTTTCCTTCCTGCCTTTACCTGCCCCTTTCCTTCCTGCCTGCTTACGTTTACCTGCCCCTTTCCTACCTGCCTTTACTGCTCCTTTCCTGCCTGCCTTTACCTGCCCCTTTCCTGCCTGCCTTTACCTGCCCCTTTCCTGCCTGCCTTTACCTGCTCCTTTCCTGCCTGCCTTTACCTGCCCCTTTCCTGCCTGCCTGCCTGCCTTTACCTGCTCCTTTCCTTCCTGCCTTTACCTGCTCCTTTCTTTCCTTCCTGCCTTTACCTTTTCCTTTCCTTCCTGCCTTTACCTGCTCCTTTCCTGCATGCCTTTACCTGCCCCTTTCCTGCCTGCCTGGCTGCCTTTACCTGCTCCTTTCCTGCATGCCTTTACCTGCCCCTTTCCTGCCTGCCTGCCTGCCTTTACTTGCTCCTTTCCTGCCTGCCTTTACCTGCTCCTTTCTTTCCTGACTGCCTTTACCTGCCTCTTTCCTGCCTGCCTACCTTAACTGCCCCTTTCCTGCCTGTCTGCCTGCCTTTACCTGCTCCTTTCCTGCCTGCCTTTACCTGCTCCTTTCCTGCCTGCCTGCCTTTACCTGCCCCTTTCTTGCCTGCCTGCCTGCCTGCCTGCCTTTACCTGATCCTTTCCTGCCTGCCTTTACCTGCTCCTTTCCTGCCTGCCTGCCTGCCTTTACCTGCTCCTTCCTGTCTTTACCTGCTCCTTTCCTTCCTGCCTTTACCTCCTCCTTTCTTTCCTTCCTGCCTTTACCTGTTCCTTTCCTTCCTGCCTTTACCTGCTCCTTTCCTGCCTGCCTTTACCTGCCCCTTTCCTGCCTGCCTGCCTTTACCTGCCCCGCTGCCTGCCTTTACCTGATCCTTTCCTGCCTGCCTTTACCTGCTCCTTTCCTGCCTGCCTGCCTTTACCTGCTCCTTCCTGCCTGTCTTTACCTGCTCCTTTCCTTCCTGCCTTTACCTGCTCCTTTCTTTCCTTCCTGCCTTTACCTGTTCCTTTCCTTCCTGCCTTTATCTGATCCTTTCATTCCTGCCTTTACCTGCTCCTTTCCTGCCTGCCTTTACCTGCTCCTTTCCTGCCTTCCTGCCTTTACCTGACCCTTTCCTGCCTGCCTTTACCTGCTCCTTTCGTTCCTGCCTTTACCTGCCCCTTACCTGCCTTCCTGCCTTTTCCCGATCCTTTCCTGCCTGCCTTTACCTGCTCCTTTCCTGCCTGCCTTTACCTGCTCCTTCCTGCCTGCCTTTACCTGATCCTTTCCTTCCTGCCTTTACCTGCTCCTTTCTTTCCTTCCTGACTTTACCTGTTCCTTTCCTGCCTGCCTTTACCTGCCCCTTTCCTGCCTGCCTGCCTTTACCTGCTCCTTTCCTGCCTGCCTTTACCTGCCCCGTTCTTTCCTGCCTGCCTTTACCATGCCCCTTTCCTGCCTTTACCTGCTCATTTCCTTCCTGCCTGCCTTTACCTGCCCCTTTCCTGCCTGCCTGCCTGCCTTTACCCGACCCTTTCTTGCCTGCCTGCCTTTACCTGCTCCTTCCTGCCTGCCATTACCTGTTCCTTTCCTTCCTGACTGTCTTTACCTGCTCCTTTCTTTCCTGCCTGCCTTTACCTGCTCCTTTCCTTCCTGCCTGCCTGCAATTACCTGCTCCTTTCCTTCCTGCCTCCTGCCTTTACCTGCTACTTTCCTTCCTGCCTGCCTTTACCTGCTCCTTTACCTCCTTCCTACATGCCACTTTTCGCTTCTTTCCTTACTGCCTACCTGCCATTTCCTGTTCCTTTCCTTCCTGCCTGCCTTTACCTGCTCCTTTACTTCCTTCCTACCTGCCATTTCCTGCTCCTTTCCTTACTGCCTACCTGCCATTACCTGCTCCTTTCTTTCTTGCCTGCCTTTACCTGCTCCTTTCTTTCCTGCCTACCTACCTTTACCTGCTCCTTTCCTTCTGTCCTGCCTTTACCTGCTCCTTTCCTTCTGTCCTGCCTTTACCTGCTCCATTCTTTCCTGCCTGCCTTTACCTGCCCCTTTCCTGCCTGCCTGCCTTTACCTGCTGCTTTCTTTCCTGCCTGCCTTTACCTGCTCCTAACCTTCCTGCCTTTACCTGCCCCTTTCCTTCCTGCCTGCTTATGTTTACCTGCCCCTTTCCTACCTCCCTTTACCTGCTCCTTTCCTGCCTGCCTTTACCTGCCCCTTTCCTGCCTGCCTTTACCTGCCCCTTTCCTGCCTACCTGCCTGCCTGCCTTTACCTGCTCCTTCCTGCCTGCCTTTAGCTGCTCCTTTCCTTCCTGCCTTTACCTGCTCCCTTCTTTCCTTCCTGCCTTTACCTGTTCCTTTCCTTCCTGCCTTTACCTGCTCCTTTCCTGCCTGCCTTTACCTGCCCCTTTCCTGCCTGCCTGGCTGCCTTTACCTGCTCCTTTCCTGCCTGCCTTTACCTGCCCCTTTCCTGCCTGCCTGCCTTTACTTGCTACTTTCCTGCCTGCCTTTACCTGCTCCTTTCTTTTCTGACTGCCTTTACCTACCTCTTTCCTGCCTGCCTGCCTATACTGCCCCTTTCCTGCCTGCCTGCCTTCACCTGCTCCTTTCCTGCCTGCCTTTACCTGCTCCTTTCTTTCCTTCCTGCCTTTGCCTGTTCATTTCCTTCCTGCCTTTACCTGCTCCTTTCCTGCCTGCCTTTACCTGCCCCTTTCCTGCCTGCCTGCCTGCCTTTACCTGCTCCTTTCCTGACTGCCTTTACCTGCCCCTTTCCTGCCTGCCTGCCTTTACCTGCTCCTTTCCTGCCTGCCTTTACCTGCTCCTTTCTTTCCTGCCTGCCTTTACCGGCCCCTTTTCTGCCTGCCTGCCTTTACCTGCCCCTTTCCTGCCTGCCTGCCTGCCTTTACCTGCTCCTTCCTGCCTGCCTTTACCTGCTCCTTTCCTTCCTGCCTTTACCTGCTCCTTTCTTTCCTTCCTGCCTTTACCTGTTCCTTTCCTTCCTGCCTTTACCTGCTCCTTTCCTGCCTGCCTTTAACTGCCCCTTTCCTGCCTGCCTGGCTGCCTTTATTACCTGCTCCTTTCCTGCCTGCCTTTACCTGCCCCTTTCCTGCCTGCCTGCCTTTACTTGCTCCTTTCCTGCCTGCCTTTACCTGCTCCTTTCTTTCCTGACTGCCTTTACCTGCCTCTTTCCTGCCTGTCTGCCTTAACTGCCCCTTTCCTGCCTGCCTGCCTGCCTTTACCTGCTCCTTTCCTGCCTTCCCGCCTTTACCTGCTCCTTTCCTGCCTGCCTTTACCTGCCCCTTTCCTGCCTGCCTGCCTGCCTTTACCTGCCCCTTTCCTGCCTGCATGCCTGTCTTTACCTGCTCCTTTCCTTCCTGCCTTTACCTGCTCCTTTCTTCCTTCCTGCCTTTACCTGTTCCTTTCCTTCCTGCCTTTACATGCTCCTTTCCTTCCTGCCTTTACCTGCTCCTTTCTTTCCTTCCTGCCTTTATGTGTTCCTTTCCTTCTGCCTTTACCTGCTCCTTCCTGCCTGCCTTTACCTGCTCCTTTCCTGCCTGCTTTTACCTGATCCTTTCTTTCCTGCCTGACTTTACCTGCCTCTTTCCTGCCTGCCTTTACCTGCTCCTTTCCTGCGTGCCTGACTTTACCTGCCCCTTTCCTGCCTGCCTGCCTGCCTTTACCTGATCCTTTCCTGCCTGCCTTTACCTGCTCCTTCCTGCCTGTCTTTACCTGCTCCTTTCCTTCCTGCCTTTACCTGCTCCTTTCTTTCCTTCCTGCCTTTACCTGTTCCTTTCCTTCCTGCCTTTACCTCCTCCTTTCCTGCCTGCCTTTACCTGCCCCTTTCCTGCCTGCCTGCCTGCCTTTACCTGCCCCTTTCCTGCCTGCATGCCTGCCTTTACCTGATCCTTTCCTGCCTGCCTTTACCTGCTCCTTTCCTGCCTGCCTGCCTTTACCTGCTCCTTCCTGCCTGTCTTTACCTGCTCCTTTCCTTCCTGCCTTTACCTGCTCCTTTCTTCCTTCCTGCCTTTACCTGTTACTTTCCTTCCTGCCTTTACCTGCTCCTTTCCTTCCTGCCTTTACCTGCTCCTTTCTTTCCTTCCTGCCTTTATCTGTTCCTTTCCTTCCTGCCTTTACCTGCTCCTTCGAGCCTGCCTTTAACTGCCCCTTTCCTGCCTGCCTGCCTGCCTTTACCTGCTCCTTTCCTGCCTGCCTTTACCTGCTCCTTTCCTGCGTGCCTGCCTTTACCTGCCCCTTTCCTGCCTGCCTGCCTGCCTTTACCTGATCCTTTCCTGCCTGCCTTTACCTGCTCCTTCCTGCCTGTCTTTACCTGCTCCTTTCCTTCCTGCCTTTACCTGCTCCTTTCTTTCCTTCCTGCCTTTACCTGTTCCTTTCCTTCCTGTCTTTACCTGCTCCTTTCCTGCCTGCCTTTACCTGCCCCTTTCCTGCCTGCCTGCCTGCCTTTACCTGCCCCTTTCCTGCCTGCATGCCTGCCTTTACCTGATCCTTTCCTGCCTGCCTTTACCTGCTCCTTTCCCGCCTGCCTGCCTTTACCTGCTCCTTCCTGCCTGTCTTTACCTGCTACTTTCCTTCCTGCCTTTACCTGCCCCTTTCTTCCTTCCTGCCTTTACCTGTTACTTTCCTTCCTGCCTTTACCTGCTCCTTTCCTTCCTGTCTTTACCTGCTCCTTTCTTTCCTTCCTGCCTTTATCTTTTCCTTTCCTTCCTCCCTTTACCTGCTCCTTCCTGCCTGCCTTTACCTGCTCCTTTCCTGCCTGCTTTTACCTGATCCTTTCTTTCCTGTCTGCCTTTACCTGCCTCTTTCCTGCCTGCCTGCCTTTACCTGCCCCTTTCCTGATTGCCTGCCTGCCTTTACCTGATCCTTTCCTGCCTGCCTTTACCTGCTCCTTTACTTCCTGCCTGCCTTTGCCTGCTCCTTCCTGCCTTTCTTTACCTGCTCCTTTCCTGCGTGCCTTTACCTGCTCCTTTCTTTCCTGCCTGTCTTTACCTGCCCCTTTCCTGCCTGCCTGCCTTTACCTGCCCCTTTCCTGCCTGCGTGCCTGTCTGCCTGTCTTTACCTGCTCCTTTCTTGCCTGCCTTTACCTGCTCCTTTCCTGCCTGCCTGCCTTTAGCTGCCCTTTTCCTTCCTGCCTGCCCGCTTTTACATGCTCCTTTCCTGCCTGCCTTTACCTGCCCCTTTCCTGCCTGTCTGCGTGCCTTTACCTGCTCCTTTCCTGCCTGCCTTTACCTGCCCCTTTCCTGCCTGCCTGCCTTTACCTGCTCCTTTCTTTCCTGCCTGCATTTACCTGCCCCTTTCCCGCCTTTACCTCCTCCTTTCCCTCCTGCCTGCCTTTACCTGCTCCTTTCCTGCCTGCCTTTACCTGCTCCTTTTCTTCCTGCCTGCCTTTATCTGCTCATTTCCTTCCTGCCTGCCTTTACTTGCCCCTTTCCTGCCTGCCTGCCTGCCTTTACCTGTCCCTATCCTGCCTGCCTGCCTGCCTTTACCTGCTCCTTCCTGCCTGCCTTTACCTGCTCCTTTCCTTCCTGCCTTTACCTGCTCCTTTCTTTCCTTCCTGCCTTTGCCTGTTCATTTCCTTCCTGCCTTTACCTGCTCCTTTCCTGCCTGCCTTTACCTGCCCCTTTCCTGCCTGCCTGCCTGTCTTTACCTGCTCCTTTCCTGTCTGCCTTTACCTGCTCCTTTCTTTCCTGCCTGCCTTTACTGCCCCTTTTCTGCCTGCCTGCCTTTACCTGCCCCTTTCCTGCCTGCCTGCCTGCCTTTACCTGCTCGTTTCCTGCATGCCTTTACCTGCTCCTTTCCTGCCTGCCTTTACCTGACCCTTTCCTGACTGCCTTTACTTGCTCCTTTCATGCCTGCCTTTACCTGCCCCTTACCCGCCTGTCTGACTTTACCTGATCCTTTCCTGCCTGCCTTTACCTGCTCCTTTTCTGCCTGCCTGCCTTTACCTGCTCCTTCCTGCCTGCCTTTACCTGCTCCTTTCCTTCCTGCCTTTACCTGCTCCTTTCTTTCCTTCCTGACTTTACCTGTTCCTTTCCTTCCTGCCTTTACCTGCTCCTTTCCTGCCTGCCTTTACCTGCCCCTTTCCTGCCTGCCTGCCTTTACCTGCTCCTTTCCTGCCTGCCTTTACCTGCCCCGTTCTTTCCTGCCTGCCTTTACCTGCCCCTTTCCTGCCTTTACCTGCTCATTTCCTTCCTGCCTGCCTTTACCTGCCCCTTTCCTGCCTGCCTGCCTGCCTTTACCTGCCCCTTTCCTACCTGCCCGCCTTTACCTGCTCCTTCCTGCCTGCCATTACCTGTTCCTTTCCTTCCTGACTGTCTTTACCTGCTCCTTTCTTTCCTGCCTGCCTTTACCTGCTCCTTTCCTTCCTGCCTGCCTACAATTACCTGCTCCTTTCCTTCCTGCCTGCCTGCCTTTACCTGCTCCTTTCCTACCTGCCTGCCTTAACCTACTCCTTTCCTTCTGTCCTGCCTTTACCTGCTCCTTTCTTTCCTGCCTGCCTTTACCTGCCCCTTTCCTGCCTGCCTGCCTTTACCTGCTCCTGTCTTTCCTGCCTGCCTTTACCTGCCCCTTTCCTGCCTGCCTGCCTTTACCTGCTGCTTTCTTTCCTGCCTGCCTTTACCTGCCCCTTTCCTTCCAGCCTTTACCTGCTCCTTTCCTTCCTGCCTTTACCTGCCCCTTTCCTTCCTGCCTGCTTACGTTTACCTGCCCCTTTCCTACCTGCCTTTACCTGCTCCTTTCCTGCCTGCCTTTACCTGCCCCTTTCCTGCCTGCCTTTACCTGCCCCTTTCCTGCCTGCCTTTACCTGCTCCTTTCCTGCCTGCCTTTACCTGCCCCTTTCCTGCCTGCCTGCCTGCCTTTACCTGCTCCTTTCCTTCCTGCCTTTACCTGCTCCTTTCTTTCCTTCCTGCCTTTACCTTTTCCTTTCCTTCCTGCCTTTACCTGCTCCTTTCCTGCATGCCTTTACCTGCCCCTTTCCTGCCTGCCTGGCTGCCTTTACCTGCTCCTTTCCTGCATGCCTTTACCTGCCCCTTTCCTGCCTGCCTGCCTGCCTTTACTTGCTCCTTTCCTGCCTGCCTTTACCTGCTCCTTTCTTTCCTGACTGCCTTTACCTGCCTCTTTCCTGCCTGCCTACCTTAACTGCCCCTTTCCTGCCTGTCTGCCTGCCTTTACCTGCTCCTTTCCTGCCTGCCTTTACCTGCTCCTTTCCTGCCTGCCTGCCTTTACCTGCCCCTTTCTTGCCTGCCTGCCTGCCTGCCTTTACCTGATCCTTTCCTGCCTGCCTTTACCTGCTCCTTTCCTGCCTGCCTGCCTGCCTTTACCTGCTCCTTCCTGTCTTTACCTGCTCCTTTCCTTCCTGCCTTTACCTGCTCCTTTCTTTCCTTCCTGCCTTTACCTGTTCCTTTCCTTCCTGCCTTTACCTGCTCCTTTCCTGCCTGCCTTTACCTGCCCCTTTCCTGCCTGCCTGCCTTTACCTGCCCCGCTGCCTGCCTTTACCTGATCCTTTCCTGCCTGCCTTTACCTGCTCCTTTCCTGCCTGCCTGCCTTTACCTGCTCCTTCCTGCCTGTCTTTACCTGCTCCTTTCCTTCCTGCCTTTACCTGCTCCTTTCTTTCCTTCCTGCCTTTACCTGTTCCTTTCCTTCCTGCCTTTATCTGATCCTTTCATTCCTGCCTTTACCTGCTCCTTTCCTGCCTGCCTTTACCTGCTCCTTTCCTGCCTTCCTGCCTTTACCTGACCCTTTCCTGCCTGCCTTTACCTGCTCCTTTCGTTCCTGCCTTTACCTGCCCCTTACCTGCCTTCCTGCCTTTTCCCGATCCTTTCCTGCCTGCCTTTACCTGCTCCTTTCCTGCCTGCCTGCCTTTACCTGCTCCTTCCTGCCTGCCTTTACCTGATCCTTTCCTTCCTGCCTTTACCTGCTCCTTTCTTTCCTTCCTGACTTTACCTGTTCCTTTCCTGCCTGCCTTTACCTGCCCCTTTCCTGCCTGCCTGCCTTTACCTGCTCCTTTCCTGCCTGCCTTTACCTGCCCCGTTCTTTCCTGCCTGCCTTTACCATGCCCCTTTCCTGCCTTTACCTGCTCATTTCCTTCCTGCCTGCCTTTACCTGCCCCTTTCCTGCCTGCCTGCCTGCCTTTACCCGACCCTTTCTTGCCTGCCTGCCTTTACCTGCTCCTTCCTGCCTGCCATTACCTGTTCCTTTCCTTCCTGACTGTCTTTACCTGCTCCTTTCTTTCCTGCCTGCCTTTACCTGCTCCTTTCCTTCCTGCCTGCCTGCAATTACCTGCTCCTTTCCTTCCTGCCTCCTGCCTTTACCTGCTACTTTCCTTCCTGCCTGCCTTTACCTGCTCCTTTACCTCCTTCCTACATGCCACTTTTCGCTTCTTTCCTTACTGCCTACCTGCCATTTCCTGTTCCTTTCCTTCCTGCCTGCCTTTACCTGCTCCTTTACTTCCTTCCTACCTGCCATTTCCTGCTCCTTTCCTTACTGCCTACCTGCCATTACCTGCTCCTTTCTTTCTTGCCTGCCTTTACCTGCTCCTTTCTTTCCTGCCTACCTACCTTTACCTGCTCCTTTCCTTCTGTCCTGCCTTTACCTGCTCCTTTCCTTCTGTCCTGCCTTTACCTGCTCCATTCTTTCCTGCCTGCCTTTACCTGCCCCTTTCCTGCCTGCCTGCCTACCTGCCTTTACCTGCTCCTGTCTTTCCTGCCTGCCTTTACCTGCCCCTTTCCTGCCTGCCTGCCTTTACCTGCTGCTTTCTTTCCTGCCTGCCTTTACCTGCTCCTAACCTTCCTGCCTTTACCTGCCCCTTTCCTACCTCCCTTTACCTGCTCCTTTCCTGCCTGCCTTTACCTGCCCCTTTCCTGCCTGCCTTTACCTGCCCCTTTCCTGCCTACCTGCCTGCCTGCCTTTACCTGCTCCTTCCTGCCTGCCTTTAGCTGCTCCTTTCCTTCCTGCCTTTACCTGCTCCCTTCCTTTCCTTCCTGCCTTTACCTGTTCCTTTCCTTCCTGCCTTTACCTGCTCCTTTCCTGCCTGCCTTTACCTGCCCCTTTCCTGCCTGCCTGGCTGCCTTTACCTGCTCCTTTCCTGCCTGCCTTTACCTGCCCCTTTCCTGCCTGCCTGCCTTTACTTGCTACTTTCCTGCCTGCCTTTACCTGCTCCTTTCTTTTCTGACTGCCTTTACCTACCTCTTTCCTGCCTGCCTGCCTATACTGCCCCTTTCCTGCCTGCCTGCCTTCACCTGCTCCTTTCCTGCCTGCCTTTACCTGCTCCTTTCCTGCCTGCCTGCCTTTACCTGCCCCTTTCCTGCCTGCCTTTACCTGATCCTTTCCTGCCTGCCTTTACCTGCTCCTTTCCTGTCTGCCTGCCTTTACCTGCTCCTTCCTGCCTGTCTTTACCTGCTCCTTTCCTTCCTGCCTTTACTGCTCCTTTCTTTCCTTCCTGCCTTTACCTGTTCCTTTCCTTCCTGCCTTTACCTGCTCCTTTCTTTCCTTCCTGCCATTATCTGTTCCTTTCCTTCCTGCCTTTACCTGCTCCTTTCCTGCCTGCTTTTACCTGCTCCGTTCTTTCCTGTTTTTACCTGCTCCTTTCTTTCCTGCCTGCCTTTACCTGCATCTTTCCTGCCTGCCTGCCTTTACCTGCCCCTTTCCTGCCTGCCTGCCTGCCTGCCTGCCTTTACCTGATCCTTTCCTGCCTGCCTTTACCTGCTCCTTTACTTCCTGCCTGCCTTTGCCTGCTCCTTCCTGCCTTTCTTTACCTGCTCCTTTCCTGCCTGCCTTTACCTGCTCCTTTCTTTCCTGCCTGCCTTTACCTGCCCCTTTCCTGGCTGCCTGCCTTTACCTGCCCCTTTCCTGCCTTTACCTGCTCCTTTCCTTCCTGCCTGCCTTTACCTGCTCCTTTACTGCCTGCCTTTACCTGCTCCTTTTCTTCCTGCCTGCCTTTATCTGCTCATTTCCTTCCTGCCTGCCTTTACTTGCCCCTTTCCTGCCTGCCTGCCTGCCTTTACCGGCCCCTTTCCTGCCTGCCTGCCTGCCTTTACCTGCTCCTTTCCTGCCTGCCTTTACCTGCTCCTTTCCTTCCTACCTTTACCTGCTCCTTTCTTTCCTTCCTGCCTTTGCCTGTTCATTTCCTTCCTGCCTTTACCTGCTCCTTTCCTGCCTGCCTTTACCTGCCCCTTTCCTGCCTGCCTGCCTGCCTTTACCTGCTCCTTTCCTGACTGCCTTTACCTGCCCCTTTCCTGCCTGCCTGCCTTTACCTGCTCCTTTCCTGCCTGTCTTTACATGCTCCTTTCTTTCCTGCCTGCCTTTACCTGCCTCTTTTCTGCCTGCCTGCATTTACCTGCCCCTTTCCTGCCTGCCTGCGTGCCTGCCTTTACCTGCTCCTTTCCTGCCTGCCTTTACCTGCTCCTTTCCTGCCTGTCTGCCTTTACCTGACACTTTCCTGCCTGCCTTTACCTGCTCCTTTCGTGCCTGCCTTTACCTGCCCCTTACCCGCCTGCCTGCCTTTACCTGATCCTTTCCTGCCTGCCTTTACCTGCTCCTTTTCTGCCTGCCTGCCTTTACCTGCTCCTTCCTGTCTGCCTTTACCTGCTCCTTTCCTTCCTTCCTGACTTTACCTGATCCTTTCCTGCCTGCCTTTACCTGCTCCTTTCCTGCCTGCCTTTACTTGCCCCTTTCCTGCCTGCCTTTACCTGCCCTGTTCTTTCCTGCCTGATTTTACCTGCCCCTTTCCTGCCTTTACCTGCTCATTTCCTTCCTGCCTGCCTTTACCTGCCCCTTTCCTGCCTGCCTGCCTTTACCTGCCCCTTTCCTGCCTGCCTGCCTGCCTGCCTGCCTTTACCTGCTCCTTCCTGCCTGCCTTTACCTGCTCATTTCCTTCCTGCCTTTACCTGCTCCTTTCTTTCCTTCCTGCCTTTACCTGTTCCTTTCCTTCCTGCCTTTACCTGCCCCTTTCCTGCCTGCCTGGCTGACTTTACCTGCTCCTTTCCTGCCTGCCTTTACCTGCCCCTTTCCTGCCTGCCTGCCTTTACTTGCTCCTTTCCTGCCTGCCTTTACCTGCTCCTTTCTTTCCTTACTGCCTTTACCTGCCTCTTTCCTGCCTGCCTGCCTTAACTGCCCCTTTCCTGCCTGCCTGCCTTTACCTGCTCCTTTCCTGCCTGCCTTACCTGCTCCTTTCCTGCCTGCTTGCCTTTACCTGCCCCTTTCCTGCCTGCCTGCCTGCCTTTACCTGATCCTTTCCTGCCTGCCTTTACCTGCTCCTTTCCTGCCTGCCTGCCTTTACCTACTCCTTCCTGTCTTTACCTGCTCCTTTCCTTCCTGCCTTTACCTGCTCCTTTCTTTCCTTCCTGCCTTTACCTGTTCCTTTCCTTCCTGCCTTTACCTGCTCCTTTCCTGCCTGCCTTTACCTGCCCCTTTCCTGCCTGCCTGCTTTTACCTGCCCCTTTCCTGCCTGCCTGCCTGCATTTACCTGATCCTTTCCTGCCTGCCTTTACCTGCTCCTTTCCTGCCTGCCTGCCTTTACCTGCTCCTTCCTTTCTTTACCTGCTCCTTTCCTTCCTGCCTTTACCTGATCCTTTCTTTCCGTCCTGCCTTTACCTGTTCCTTTCCTTCCTGCCTTTACCTGATCCTTTCCTTCCTGCCTTTACCTGATCCTTTCTTTCCGTCCTGCCTTTACCTGTTCCTTTCCTTCCTGCCTTTATCTGTTCCTATCCTACCTGCCTTTACCTGCTCCTTCCTGCCTGCCTTTACCTGCTCCTTTCCTGCCTGCTTTTACCTGCTCCTTTCTTTCCTGCCTGCCTTTACATGCCTCTTTCCTGCCTGCCTGCCTTTACCTGCCCCTTTCCTGCCTGCCTGCCTGCCTTTACCTGCCCCTTTCCTGCCTGCCTTTACCTGCCCCTTTACTGCCTGCCTGCGTGCCTTTGTCTGCTCCTTTCCTGCCTGCCTTTACCTGCCCCTTTCTTTCCTGCCTGCCTTTACCTGCCCCTTTCCTGCCTTTACCTGCTCCTTTCCTTCCTGCCTGCCTTTACCTGCTCATTTCCTGCCTGCCTTTACCTGCTCCTTTTCTTCCTGCCTGCCTTTACCTGCTCATTTCCTTCCTGCCTGCCTTTATCTGCCACTTTCCTGCCTGCCTGCCTTTACCTGCCCCTTTCCTGCCTGCCTGCCTTTACCTTCTCCTTCCTGCCTGCCTTTACCTACTCCTTTCCTTCCTGCCTTTACCTGCTCCTTTCTTTCCTTCCTGCCTTTACTTGTTCCTTTCCTTCCTGCCTTTACCTGCTCCTTTCCAGCCTGCCTTTACCTGCCCCTTTCCTGCCTCCCTGCATGCCTTTACCTGCTCCTTTCCTGTCTGCCTTTACCTGCCCCTTTCCTGCCTGTCTGCCTTTACCTGCTCCTTTCCTGCCTGCCTTTACCTGCTCCTTTTCTTCCTGCCTGCCTTTACCTGCTCCTTTCTTGCCTGCCTTTACCTGCTCCTTGTCTTCCTGCCTGCCTTTACCTGCTCATTTCCTTCCTGCTTGCCTTTACCTGCCCCTTTCCTGCCTGCCTGCCTGCCTGCCTTTACCTGCCCCTTTCCTGCCTGCCTGCCTTTACCTGCTCCTTCCTGCCTGCCTTTACCTGCTCCTTTCCTTCCTGCCTTTACCTGCTGCTTTCTTTCCTTCCTGCCTTTACCTGTTCCATTCCTTCCTGCATTTACCTGCTCCTTTCCTGCCTGCCTTTACCTGCCCCTTTCCTGCCTGCCTGCGTGCATTTACCTGCTCCTTTCCTGCCTGCCTTTACCTGCCCCTTTCCTGCCTGCCTGCCTTTACCTGCTCCTTTCCTCCCTGCCTTTACCTGCTCCTTTCTTTCCTGCCTGCCTTTACCTGCCCCTTTCCTGCCTGCCTACCTGTCTGCCTGTCTTTACCTGCTCCTTTCCTGCCTGCCTTTACCTGCTCCTTTCCTGCCTGCCTGCCTTTAGCTGCCCTTTTCCTGCCTGCCTGCCTGCATTTACCTGCTCCTTTCCTGCCTGCCTTTACCTGCCCCTTTCCTACCTACCTGCGTGCCTTTACCTGCTCCTTTCCTGCCTTTACCTGCCTCTTTCCTGCCTGCCTGCCTTTACCTGCTCCTTTCCTTCCTGACTGCCTTTAACTGCTCCTTTACTTCCTTCCTGCCTTTACCTGCTCCTTTCCTTCCTGCCTGCCTGCAATTACCTGCTCCTTTCCTTCCTGTCTGCCTGCCTTTACCGGCTCCTTTCCTTCCTGCCTGCCTTTACCTGCTCCTTTACTACCTTCCTGCGTGCCATTTTCTGCTCCTTTCCTTACTGCCTACCTGCCATTTCCTGTTCATTTCCTTCCTGACTGTCTTTACCTGCTCCTTTCTTTCCTGCCTGCCTTTACCTGCTCCTTTCCTTCCTGCCTGCCTGCAATTACCTGCTCCTTTCCTTCCTGTCTGCCTGCCTTTACCGGCTCCTTTCCTTCCTGCCTGCCTTTACCTGCTCCTTTACTGCCTTCCTGCGTGCCATTTTCTGCTCCTTTCCTTACTGCCTACCTGCCATTTCCTGTTCTTTTCCTTCCTGACTGCCTTTACCTGCTCCTTTACTACCTTCCTGCGTGCCATTTTCTGCTCCTTTCCTTACTGCCTACCTGCCATTTCCTGTTCTTTTCCTTCCTGACTGCCTTTACCTGCTCCTTTACTTCCTTCCTGCCTGCCTTTACCTGCTCCTTTCTTTCCTGCCTGCCTGCCTTTACCTGCTCCTTCCTACCTTCCTGCCTTTACCTGCTCCTTTCTTTCCTGCCTGCCTGTACCTGCCCCTTTCCTGCCTGTCTGCCTGCCTTTACCTGCTCCTTTCCTGCCTGCCTTTACCTGCTCCTTTCCTGCCTGCCTGCCTTTAGCTGCCCCTTTCCTGCCTGCCTGCCTGCCTTTACCTGATCCTTTCCTGCCTGCCTTTACCTGCTCCTTTCCTGCCTGCCTTTACCTGCTCCTTCCTGCCTGTCTTTACCTGCTCCTTTCCTTCCTGCCTTTACCTGCTCCTTTCCTTCCTTCCTGCCTTTACCTGTTCCTTTCCTTCCTGCTTTTACCTGCTCCTTTCCTGCCTGCCTATACCTGCCCCTTTCCTGCCTGCCTGCGTGCCTTTACCTGTTCCTTTCCTTCCTGCCTTTACCTGCTCCTTTCTTTCCTTCCTGCCTTTACCTATTCCTTTCCTGCCTGCCTTTACCGGCTCCTTCCTGCCTGCCTTTACCTGCTCCTTTCCTTCCTGACTGTCTTTACCTGCTCCTTTCCTTCCTGCCTTTAGCTGCTCTTTTCTTTCCTTCCTGCCTTTACCTGTTCCTTCCCTTCCTGCCTTTACCTGCTCCTTTCCTTCCTGCCTTTACCTGCTCCTTTCTTTCCTTCCTGCCTTTACCTGTTCCGTTTCATCCTGCCTTTACCTGCTCCTTCCTTCCTGCCTTTACCTGCTCCTTTCTTTCCTTCCTGCCTTTACCTGTTCCTTTCCTTCCTGCATTTACCTGCTCCTGTCCTGCCTGCCTTTACCTCCCCCTTTCCTGCCTGCCTGCGTGCATTTACCTGCTCCTTTCCTGCCTGCCTTTACCTGCCCCTTTCCTGCCTGCCTGCCTTTACCTGCTCCTTTCCTGCCTGCCTTTACCTGCTCCTTTCTTTCCTGCTTGCCTTTACCTGCCCTTTTCCTGCCTGCCTGCCTTTACCTGCCCCTTTCCTGCCTGCCTGCCTATCTGCCTGCATTTACCTGCTCCTTTCCTGCCTCCCTGCCTTTAGCTGCCCTTTTCCTGCCTGCCTGCCTGCTTTTACCTGCTCCTTTCCTGCCTGCCTATACCTGCCCCTTTCCTGCCTGCCTGCGTGCCTTTACCTGCTCCTTTCCTTCCTGCCTTTACCTGCTCCTTTCTTTCCTTCCTGCCTTTATCTGTTCCTTTCCTTCCTGCCTTTACCTGCTCCTTCCTGCCTGCCTTTACCTGCTCCTTTCCTTCCTGACTGTCTTTACCTGCTCCTTTCCTTCCTGCCTTTAGCTGCTCCTTTCTTTCCTTCCTGCCTTTACCTGTTCCTTTCCTTCCTGCCTTTACGTGCTCCTTTCCTTCCTGCCTTTACCTGCTCCTTTCTTTCCTTCCTGCCTTTACCTGTTCTGTTTCATCCTGCCTTTACCTGCTCCTTCCTGCCTGCCTTTACCTGCTCCTTTCCTGCCTGCCTTTACCTGCTCCTTTCTTTCCTGCCTGCCTTTACCTGCCTCTTTCCTGCCTGCCTGCCTTTACCTGCCCCTTTCCTGCCTGCCTTTACCTGCTCCTTTCCTGCCTGCCTTTACCTGCTCCTTTCCTGCCTGCCTGCCTTTACCTGACCCTTTCCTGCCTGCCTGCCTTTACCTGCCCCTTTCCTGCCTGCCTGCCTTTACCTGATCCTTTCCTGCCTGCCTTTACCTGCTCCGTTCTTGCCTGCCTGCCTTTACCTGCTCTTTCCTGCTTGTCTTTACCTGCTCCTTTCCTGCCTGCCTTTACCTGCTCCTTTCTTTCCTTCCTGTCTTTACCTGTTCCTTTCCTTCCTGCCTTTACCTGCTCCTTTCCTGCCTGCCTTTACCTGCCCCTTTCCTGCCTGCCTGGCTGCCTTTACCTGCTCCTTTCCTGCCTGCCTTTACCTGCCCCTTTCCTGCCTGCCTGCCTGCCTTTACCTGATCCTTTCCTGCCTGCCTTTACCTGCTCTTTCCTGCCTGCCTGCCTTTACCTGCTCCTTCCTGCCTGTCTTTACCTGCTCCTTTCCTTCTTGCCTTTACCTGCTCCTTTCCTTCCTTCCTGCCTTTACCTGTTCCTTTCCTTCCTGCCTTTACCTGCTCCTTTCCTGCCTGCACCTGCCCCTTTCCTGCCTGCCTGCCTTTACCTCCCCCTTTCCTGCCTGCCTGCATTTACCTGATCCTTTCCTGCCTGCCTTTACCTGATCCTTTCCTGCCTGCCTACCTTTACATGCTCCTTCCTTCCTGTCTTTACCTGCTCCTTTCCTTCCTGCCTTTACCTGCTCCTTTCTTTCCTTCCTTCCTTTACCTGCTCCTTTCTTTCCTTCCTGCCTTTACCTGTTCCTTTCCTTCCTGCATTTACCTGCTCCATTCCTGCCTGCCTTTACCTGCCCCTTTCCTGCCTGCCTGCGTGCATTTACCTGCTCCTTTCCTGCCTGCCTTTACCTGCCCCTTTCCTGCCTGCCTGCCTTTACCTGCTCCTTTCCTGCCTGCCTTTACCTGCTCCTTTCTTTCCTGCCTGCCTTTACCTGCCCTTTTCCTGCCTGCCTGCCTTTACCTGCCCCTTTCCTGCCTGCCTGCCTGTCTGCCTGCATTTACCTGCTCCTTTCCTGCCTCCCTGCCTTTAGCTGCCCTTTTCCTGCCTGCCTGCCTGCTTTTACCTGCTCCTTTCCTGCCTGCCTATACCTGCCCCTTTCCTGCCTGCCTGCGTGCCTTTACCTGCTACTTTCCTGCCTGCCTTTACCTGCTCCTTTCCTGCCTGCCTGCCTTTACCTGCTCCTTCCTGCCTGTCTTTACCTGCTCCTTTCCTTCCTGCCTTTACCTGCTCCTTTCTTTCCTTCCTGCCTTTACCTGTTCCTTTCCTTCCTGTCTTTACCTGCTCCTTTCCTGCCTGCCTTTACCTGCCCCTTTCCTGCCTGCCGCCTTTACCTGCCCCTTTCCTGCCTGCCTGCCTGACTTTACCTGATCCTTTCCTGCCTGCCTTTACCTGCTCCTTTCCTGCCTGCCTGCCTTTACCTGTTCCTTTCCTTCCTGCCTTTACCTGCTCCTTTCCTTCCTGCCTTTACCTGCTCCTTTCTTTCCTTCCTGCCTTTATCTGTTCCTTTCCTCCCTGCCTTTACCTGCTGCTTTCCTGCCTGCTTTTACCTGCTCCTTTCTTTCCTGCCTGCCTTTACCTGCTCCTTTCTTGCCTGCCTGCCTTTACCTGCTCCTTCCTGCCTTTCTTTATCTGCTCCTTTCCTGCTAGCCTTTACCTGCCCCCTTTCCTTCCTGCCTGCCTTTACCTGCTCTTTTCCTGCCTGCCTTTACCTGCTCCTTTTCTTCCTGCCTGCCTTTACCTGCTCATTTCCTTCCTGCCTGCCTTTACCTGCCACTTTCCTGCCTGCCTGCCTGCCTGCCTTTACCTGTCCCTTTCCTGCCTGCCTGCCTTTACCTTCTCCTTCCTGCCTGCCTTTACCTACTCCTTTCCTTCCTGCCTTTACCTGCTCCTTTTTTCCTTCCTGCCTTTACCTGTTCCTTTCCTTCCTGCCTTTACCTGCTCCTTTACTGCCCGCCTTTACCTGCCCCTTTGCTGCCTCCCTGCATGCCTTTACCTGCTCCTTTCCTGCCTGCCTTTACCTGCCCCTTTCCTGCCTGCCTACCTTTACCTGCTCCTTTCCTGCCTGCCTTTACCTGCTCCTTTCCTTCCTGCCTGCCTTTACCTGCTCCTTTCCTGCCTGCCTTTACCTGCTCCTTGTCTTCCTGCCTGCCTTTACCTGCTCATTTCCTTCCTGTCTGCCTTTACATGCCCCTTTCCTGCCTGCCTGCCTTTACCTGCCCCTTTCCTGCCTGTCTGCCTGCCTTTACCTGCTCCTTCCTGCCTGCCTTTACCTGCTCCTTTCCTTCCTGCCTTTACCTGCTGCTTTCTTTCCTTCCTGCCTTTACCTGTTCCTTTCCTTCCTGCATTTACCTGCTCCTTTCCTGCCTGCCTTTACCTGCCCCTTTCCTGCCTGCCTGCGTGCATTTACCTGCTCCTTTCCTGCCTGACTTTACCTGCCCCTTTCCTGCCTGCCTGCCATTACCTGCTCCTTTCCTGCCTGCCTGCCTGCCTTTACCTGATCCTTTCCTGCCTGCCTTTACCTGCCCATTTCCTGTCTGCCTGCTTGCATTTACCTGATCCTTTCCTGCCTGCCTTTACCTGCTCCTTTCCTGCCTGCCTGCCTTTACCTGCTCCTTCCTGCCTGTCTTTACCTGCTCCTTTCCTTGCTGCCTTTACCTGCTCCTTTCTTTACTACCAGCCTTTATCTGTTCCTTTCCTTCCTGCCTTTTTCTGCTCCTTCCTGCCTGCCTTTACCTGCTCCTTCCCTGCCTGATTTTACCTGCTCCTTTCTTTCCTGCCTGCCTTTACCTGCCTCTTTCCTGCCTGCCTGCCTTTACCTGCCCCTTTCCTGCCTGACTGCCTGCCTTTACCTGATCCTTTCCTGCATGCCTTTACCTGCTCCCTTACTTCCTGCCTGCCTTTGCCTGCTCCTTCCTGCCTTTCTTTACCTGCTCCTTCCTGCCTTTCTTTACCTGCTCCTTTTCTTCCTGCCTGCCTTTACCTGCTCATTTCCTTTCTGCCTGCCTTTACCTGCCACTTTCCTGCCTGCCTGCCTATACCTGCCCCTTTCCTGCCTGCCTTTACCTGCTCCTTTTCTTCCTGCCTGCCTTTACCTGCTCATTTCCTTCCTGCCTGCCTTTACCTGCCCATTTCCTGCCAGCCTGCCTGCCTTTACCTGCCCCTTTCCTGCCTGCCTGCCTGCCTTTACCTGCCCCTTCCTGCCTGCCTTTACCTGCTCCTTTCCTTCCTGCCTTTACCTGCTCCTTTCTTTCCTTCCTGCCTTTATCTGTTCCTTTCCTTCCTGCCTTTACCTGCTCCTTTCCTGCCTGCCTTTACCTGCCCCTTTCCTCCCTCCTGCATGCCTTTACCTGCCCCTTTCCTGCCTGCCTGCCTGCCTTTACCTTCTCCTTCCTGCCTGCCTTTACCTACTCCTTTCCTTCCTGCCTTTACCTGCTCCTTTCTTTCCTTCCTGCCTTTACCTGTTCCTTTCCTTCCTGCCTTTACCTGCTCCTTTCCTGCCTGCCTTTACCTGCCCCTTTCCTCCCTCCTGCATGCCTTTACCTGCCCCTTTCCTGCCTGCCTGCCTTTACCAGCTCCTTTCCTGCCTGCCTTTACCTGCTCCCTTCATTCCTGCCTGCCTTTACCTGCTCCTTTCCTGCCTGCCTTTACCTGCTCCTTGTCTTCCTGCCTGCCTTTACCTGCTCATTTCCTTCCTGCCTGCCTTTACCTGCCCATTTCCTGCCTGCCTGCCTGCCTTTACCTGCCCCTTTCCTGCCTGCCTGCCTGCCTTTACCTGCCCCTTCCTGCCTGCCTTTACCTGCTCCTTTCCTTCCTGCCTTTACCTGCTCCTTTCTTTCCTTCCTGCCTTTATCTGTTCCTTTCCTTCCTGCATTTACCTGCTCCTTTCCTGCCTGCCTTTACCTGCCCCTTTCCTGCCTGCGTGCATTTACCTGCTCCTTTCCTGCCTGCCTTTACCTGCCCCTTTCCTGCCTCCCTGCCTTTACCTGCTCCTTTCCTGCCTGCCTTTACCTGCTCCTTTCTTTCCTGCCTGCCTTTACCTGCCCCTTTCCTGCCTGCCTGCCTGTCTACCTGTCTTTATCTGCTCCTTTCCTGCTGCCTTTACCTGCTCCTTTCCTGCCTGTCTGCCTTTAGCTGCCCCTTTTCCGCCTGCCTGCATTTACCTGCTCCTTTCCTGCTTGCCTTTACCTGCCCCTTTCTTGCCTGCCTGCGTGCCTTTACCTGCTCCTTTCCTGCCTGCCTTTACCTGCCCCTTCCCTGCCTGCCTGCCTTTACCTGCTCCTTTCTTTCCTGCCTGCCTTTACCTGCTCCTTTACTTCATTCCTGGGTGCCATTTTCTGCTCCTTTCCTTACTGCCTACCTGCCATTTCCTGTTCCTTTCCTTCCTGACTGCCTTTACCTGCTCCTTTACTTCCTTCCTGCCTGCCATTTCCTGCTCCACTCGTTACGGCCTACCTGCCATTACCTGCTCCTTTCTTTCCTGCCTGCCTTTACCTGCTCCTTTCTTTCCTGCCTGCCTACCTTTACCTGCTCCTTTCCTTCCTTCCTGCCTTTAACTGCTCCTTTCTTTCCTGCCTGCCTTTACCTGCCCCTTTCCTTCCTGCCTGCCTTTACCCGCTCCTGTCTTTCCTGCCTGCCTTTACCTGCCCCTTTCCTGCCTGCCTGCCTTTACCTGCTCCTTTCTTTCCTGCCTGCCTTTCCTGCTCCTTTCCTTCCTGCCTTTACCTGCCCCTTTCCTTCCTGCCTGCCTACCTTTACCTGCCCCTTTCCTACCTGCCTTTACCTGCTCCTTTCCTGCCTGCCTTTACCTGCCCCTTTCCTCCCTCCTGCATGCCTTTACCTGCCCCTTTCCTGCCTGCCTGCCTTTACCAGCTCCTTTCCTGCCTGCCTTTACCTGCTCCCTTCATTCCTGCCTGCCTTTACCTGCTCCTTTCCTGCCTGCCTTTACCTGCTCCTTGTCTTCCTGCCTGCCTTTACCTGCTCATTTCCTTCCTGCCTGCCTTTACCTGCCCATTTCCTGCCTGCCTGCCTGCCTTTACCTGCCCCTTTCCTGCCTGCCTGCCTTTACCTGCCCCTTCCTGCCTGCCTTTACCTGCTCCTTTCCTTCCTGCCTTTACCTGCTCCTTTCTTTCCTTCCTGCCTTTATCTGTTCCTTTCCTTCCTGCATTTACCTGCTCCTTTCCTGCCTGCCTTTACCTGCCCCTTTCCTGCCTGCGTGCATTTACCTGCTCCTTTCCTGCCTGCCTTTACCTGCCCCTTTCCTGCCTCCCTGCCTTTACCTGCTCCTTTCCTGCCTGCCTTTACCTGCTCCTTTCTTTCCTGCCTGCCTTTACCTGCCCCTTTCCTGCCTGCCTGCCTGTCTACCTGTCTTTATCTGCTCCTTTCCTGCTGCCTTTACCTGCTCCTTTCCTGCCTGTCTGCCTTTAGCTGCCCCTTTTCCGCCTGCCTGCATTTACCTGCTCCTTTCCTGCTTGCCTTTACCTGCCCCTTTCTTGCCTGCCTGCGTTCCTTTACCTGCTCCTTTCCTGCCTGCCTTTACCTGCCCCTTCCCTGCCTGCCTGCCTTTACCTGCTCCTTTCTTTCCTGCCTGCCTTTACCTGCTCCTTTACTTCATTCCTGGGTGCCATTTTCTGCTCCTTTCCTTACTGCCTACCTGCCATTTCCTGTTCCTTTCCTTCCTGACTGCCTTTACCTGCTCCTTTACTTCCTTCCTGCCTGCCATTTCCTGCTCCACTCGTTACGGCCTACCTGCCATTACCTGCTCCTTTCTTTCCTGCCTGCCTTTACCTGCTCCTTTCTTTCCTGCCTGCCTACCTTTACCTGCTCCTTTCCTTCCTTCCTGCCTTTAACTGCTCCTTTCTTTCCTGCCTGCCTTTACCTGCCCCTTTCCTTCCTGCCTGCCTTTACCCGCTCCTGTCTTTCCTGCCTGCCTTTACCTGCCCCTTTCCTGCCTGCCTGCCTTTACCTGCTCCTTTCTTTCCTGCCTGCCTTTCCTGCTCCTTTCCTTCCTGCCTTTACCTGCCCCTTTCCTTCCTGCCTGCCTACCTTTACCTGCCCCTTTCCTACCTGCCTTTACCTGCTCCTTTCCTGCCTGCCTTTTCCTGCCCCTTTCCTGCCTTTACCTGCCCCTTTCCTGCCTGCCTTTACCTGCCCCTTTCCTGCCTGCCTGCCTGCCTTTACCTGCTCCTTCCTGTCTGCCTTTACCTGCCCCTTTCTATCCTGCCTGCCTTTACCTGCCCCTTTCCTGCCTTTACCTGCTGCTTTCCTTCCTGCCTGCCTTTACCAGCTCCTTTCCTGCCTGCCTTTACCTGCTCCTTTTCTTCCTGCCTGCCTTTACCTGCTCATTTCCCTCCAGCCTGCCTTTACCTGCCCCTTTCCTGCCTGCCTGCCTGCCTGCCTTTACCTGCTCCTACCTGCCTGCCTTTACCTGCTCCTTTCCTTCCTGCCTTTACCTGCTCCTTTCTTTCCTTCCTGCTTTTACCTGTTCCTTTCCTTCCTACCTTTACCTGCTCCTTTCCTGCCTGCCTTTACCTGCCCCTTTCCTGCCTGCCTGTCTGCCTTTACCTGCTCCTTACCTGCCTGCCTTTACCCGCCCCTTTCCTGTCTGCCTGCCTTTACCTGCTCCTTTCCTGCCTGCCTTTACCTGCTCCTTTCTTTCCTGTCTGCCTTTACCTGCCTCTTTCCTGCCTGCCTGCCTTTACCAGCCCCTTTCCTGCCTGCCTGCCTGCCTTCCTGCCTGCCTTTACCTGCTCCTTTCCTGCCTGCCTTTACCTGCCCCTTTCCTGCCTGCCTGCCTTTACTTGCTCCTTTCCTGCCTGCCTGCCTTTACCTGCCCCTTTCCTGCCTGCCTGCCTGCCTTTACCTGATCCTTTCCTGCCTGCCTTTACCTGCCCCTTTCCTGCCTGCCTGCCTGCCTTTACTTGCTCCTTTCCTGCCTGCCTTTACCTGCTCCTTTCTTTCCTGACTAACCTTTACCTGCCTCTTTCCTGCCTGCCTTAACTGCCCCTTTCCTGCCTGTCGGCCTGTCTTTACCTGCTCCTTTCCTGCCTGCCTTTACCTGCTCCTTTCCTGCCTGCCTGCCTTTACCTGCCCCTTTCTTGCCTGCCTGCCTGCCTACCTTTACCTGATCCTTTCCTGTCTGCCTTTACCTGCTCCTTTCCTGCCTGCCTGCCTGCCTTTACCTGCTCCTTCCTGTCTTTACCTGCTCCTTTCCTTCCTGCCTTTACCTGTTCCTTTCCTTCCTGCCTTTACCTGCTCCTTTCCTGCCTGCCTTTACCTGCCCCTTTCCTGCCTGCCTGTCTTTACCTGCCCCTTTCCTGCCTGGCTGCCTGCCTTTACCTGATCCTTTCCTGCCTGCCTTTACCTGCTCCTTTCCTGCCTGCCTGCCTTTACCTGCCATTCCTGCCTGTCTTTACCTGCTCCTTTCCTTCCTGCCTTTACCTGCTCCTTTCTTTCCTTCCTGCCTTTACCTGTTCCTTTCCTTCCTGCCTTTATCTGATCCTTTCATGCCTGCCTTTACCTGCTCCTTTCCTGCCTGCCTTTACCTGCTCCTTTCCTGCCTGCCTGCCTTTACCTGACCCTTTCCTGCCTGCCTTTACCTGCTCCTTTCGCTCCTGCCTTTACATGCCCCTTACCTGCCTTCCTGCCTTTACCCGTTCCTTTCCTGCCTGCCTTTACCTGCTCCTTTCCTGCCTGCCTGCCTTTACCTGCTCTTCCTGCCTGCCTTTACCTGCTCCTTTCCTTCCTGCCTTTACCTGCTCCTTTCTTTCCTTCCTGACTTTACCTGTTCCTTTCCTTCCTGCCTTTACCTGCTCCTTTCCTGCCTGCCTTTACCTGCCCCTTTCCTGCCTGCCTGCCTTTACCTGCTCCTTTCCTGCCTGCCTTTACCTGCCCCGTTCTTTCCTGCCTGCCTTTACCATGCCCCTTTCCTGCCTTTACCTGCTCATTTCCTTCCTGCCTGCCTTTACCTGCCCCTTTCCTGCCTGCCTGCCTGCCTTTACCCGACCCTTTCTTGCCTGCCTGCCTTTACCTGCTCCTTCCTGCCTGCCATTACCTGTTCCTTTCCTTCCTGACTGCCTTTACCTGCTCCTTTCTTTCCTGCCTGCCTTTACCTGCTCCTTTCTTTCCTGCCTAAATAAATTTACCTGCTCCTTTCCTTCTGTCCTGCCTTTACCTGCTCCTTTCCTTCTGTCCTGCCTTTACCTGCTCCATTCTTTCCTGCCTGCCTTTACCTGCCCCTTTCCTGCCTGCCTGCCTGCCTGCCTTTACCTGCTCCTGTCTTTCCTGCCTGCCTTTACCTGCCCCTTTCCTGCCTGCCTGCCTTTACCTGCTGCTTTCTTTCCTGCCTGCCTTTACCTGCTCCTAACCTTCCTGCCTTTACCTGCCCCTTTCCTTCCTGCCTGCTTATGTTTACCTGCCCCTTTCCTACCTCCCTTTACCTGCTCCTTTCCTGCCTGCCTTTACCTGCCCCTTTCCTGCCTGCGTTTACCTGCCCCTTTCCTGCCTGCCTGCCTGCCTTTACCTGCTCCTTCCTGCCTGCCTTTACCTGCTCCTTTCCTTCCTGCCTTTACCTGCTCCCTTCTTTCCTTCCTGCCTTTACCTGTTCCTTTCCTTCCTGCCTTTACCTGCTCCTTTCCTGCCTGCCTTTACCTGCCCCTTTCCTGCCTGCCTTGCTGCCTTTACCTGCTCCTTTCCTGCCTGCCTTTACCTGCCCCTTTCCTGCCTGTCTGCCTTTACTTGCTACTTTCCTGCCTGCCTTTACCTGCTCCTTTATTTCCTGACTGCCTTTACCTACCTCTTTCCTGCCTGCCTGCCTTAACTGCCCCTTTCCTGCCTGCCTGCCTTCACCTGCTCCTTTCCTGCCTGCCTTTACCTGCTCCTTTCCTTCCTGCCTGCCTTTACCTGCCCCTTTCCTGCCTGCCTTTACCTGATCCTTTCCTGCCTGCCTTTACCTGCTCCGTTCTTGCCTGCCTGCCTTTACCTGCTCTTTCCTGCCTGCCTTTACCAGCTCCTAACCTTCCTGCCTTTACCTGCCCCTTTCCTTCCTGCCTGCTTATGTTTACCTGCCCCTTTCCTACCTCCCTTTACCTGCTCCTTTGCTGCCTGCCTTTACCTGCCCCTTTCCTGCCTGCCTTTACCTGCCCCTTTCCTGCCTGCCTGCCTGCCTGCCTTTACCTGCTCCTTCCTGCCTGCCTTTACCTGCTCCTTTCCTTCCTGCCTTTACCTGATCCTTTCTTTCCTTCCTGCCTTTACCTGTTCCTTTCCTTCCTGCCTTTACCTGCTCCTTTCCTGCCTGCCTTTACCTGCCCCTTTCCTGCCTGCCTGGCTGCCTTTACCTGCTCCTTTCCTGCCTGCCCTGCCCTTTTCCTGCGTGCCTGCCTTTACTTGCCCCTTTCCTGCCTGCCTTTACCTGCTCCTTTCTTTCCTGACTGCCTTTACCTACCTCTTTCCTGACTGCCTGCCTTAACTGCCCCTTTCCTGCCTGCCTTCACCTGCTCCTTTCCTGCCTGCCTTTACCTGCTCCTTTCCTGCCTGCCTGCCTTTACCTGCCCCTTTCCTGCCTGCCTGCCTGCCTTTACCTGATCCTTTCCTGCCTGCCTTTACCTGCTCCTTTCCTGCCTGCCTGCCTTTACCTGCTCCTTCCTGTCTGTCTTTACCTGCTGTTTTTCCTTCCTGCCTTTACCTGCTCCTTTCTTTCCTTCCTGCCTTTACCTGTTCCTTTTCTTACTGCCTTTACCTGCTCCTTTCCTGCCTGCCTTTACCTGCTCCTTTCCTGCCTGCCTGCCTTTACCTGACCCTTTCCTGCCTGCCTTTACCTGCTCCTTTTGTGCCTGCCTTTACCTGCCCCTTACCCTCCTGCCTGCCTTTACCTGATCCTTTCCTGCCTGCCTTTACCTGCTCCTTTCCTTCCTGCCTTTACCTGCTCCTTTCTTTCCTTCCTGACTTTACCTGTTCCTTTCCGTCCTGCCTTTACCTGCTCCTTTCCTGCCTGCCTTTACTTGCCCCTTTCCTGCCTGCCTGCCTTTACCTGCTCCTTTCCTGCCTGCCTTTACCTGCCCCGTTCTTTCCTGCCTGATTTTACCTGCCCCTTTCCTGCCTTTACCTGCTCATTTCCTTCCTGCCTGCCTTTACCTGCCCCTTTCCTGCCTGCCTGCCTGCCTTTTACCTGCCCCTTTCCTGCCTGCCTGCCTTTAACTGCTCCTTCCTGCCTGCCATTACCTGTTCCTTTCCTTCCTGACTGTCTTTACCTGCTCCTTTCTTTCCTGCCTGCCTTTACCTGCTCCTTTCCTTCCTGCCTGCCTGCAATTACCTGCTCCTTTCCTTCCTGCCTGCCTTTACCTGCTCCTTTCCTTCCTGCCTGCCTTTACCTGCTCCTTTCCTTCTGTCCTGCCTTTACCTGCTCCTTTCTTTCCTGCCTGCCTTTACCTGCCCCTTTCCTGCCTGCCTGCCTGCCTTTACCTGCTCCTGTCTTTCCTGCCTGCCTTTACCTGCCCCTTTCCTGCCTGCCTGCCTTTACCTGCTGCTTTCCTTCCTGCATGCCTTTACCTGCTCCTTTCCTTCCTGCCTTTACCTGCCCCTTTCCTTCCTGCCTGCTTACGTTTACCTGCCCCTTTCCTACCTGCCTTTACCTGCTCCTTTCCTGCCTGCCTTTACCTGCCCCTTTCCTGCCTGCCTTTACCTGCCCCTTTCCTGCCTGCCTTTACCTGCTCCTTTCCTGCCTGCCTTTACCTGCCCCTTTCCTGCCTGCCTGCCTGCCTTTACCTGCTCCTTCCTGCCTGCCTTTACCTGCTCATTTCCTTCCTGCCTTTACCTGCTCCTTTCTTTCCTTCCTGCCTTTACCTGTTCCTTTCCTTCCTGCCTTTACCTGCTCCTTTCCTGCCTGCCTTTACCTGCCCCTTTCCTGCCTGCCTGGCTGCCTTTACCTGCTCCTTTCCTGCCTGCCTTTACCTGCCCCTTTCCTGCCTGCCTGCCTTTACTTGCTCCTTTCCTGCCTGCCTTTACCTGCTCCTTTCTTTCCTTACTGCCTTTACCTGCCTCTTTCCTGCCTGCCTGCCTTAACTGCCCCTTTCCTGCCTGCCTGCCTGCCTGCCTTCACCTGCTCCTTTCCTGCTTGCCTTTACCTGCTCCTTTCCTGCCTGCCTGCCTTTACCTGCCCCTGTCCTGCCTGCCTGCCTACCTGCCTTTTCCTGATCCTTTCCTGCCTGCCTGCCTGCCTTTACCTTCTCCTTCCTGCCTGCCTTTACCTACTCCTTTCCTTCCTGCCTTTACCTGCTCCTTTCTTTCCTTCCTGCCTTTACCTGTTCCTTTCCTTCCTGCCTTTACCTGCTCCTTTCCTGCCTGCCTTTACCTGCCCCTTTCCTCCCTCCTGCATGCCTTTACCTGCCCCTTTCCTGCCTGCCTGCCTTTACCAGCTCCTTTCCTGCCTGCCTTTACCTGCTCCCTTCATTCCTGCCTGCCTTTACCTGCTCCTTTCCTGCCTGCCTTTACCTGCTCCTTGTCTTCCTGCCTGCCTTTACCTGCTCATTTCCTTCCTGCCTGCCTTTACCTGCCCATTTCCTGCCTGCCTGCCTGCCTTTACCTGCCCCTTTCCTGCCTGCCTGCCTGCCTTTACCTGCCCCTTCCTGCCTGCCTTTACCTGCTCCTTTCCTTCCTGCCTTTACCTGCTCCTTTCTTTCCTTCCTGCCTTTATCTGTTCCTTTCCTTCCTGCATTTACCTGCTCCTTTCCTGCCTGCCTTTACCTGCCCCTTTCCTGCCTGCGTGCATTTACCTGCTCCTTTCCTGCCTGCCTTTACCTGCCCCTTTCCTGCCTCCCTGCCTTTACCTGCTCCTTTCCTGCCTGCCTTTACCTGCTCCTTTCTTTCCTGCCTGCCTTTACCTGCCCCTTTCCTGCCTGCCTGCCTGTCTACCTGTCTTTATCTGCTCCTTTCCTGCTGCCTTTACCTGCTCCTTTCCTGCCTGTCTGCCTTTAGCTGCCCCTTTTCCGCCTGCCTGCATTTACCTGCTCCTTTCCTGCTTGCCTTTACCTGCCCCTTTCTTGCCTGCCTGCGTGCCTTTACCTGCTCCTTTCCTGCCTGCCTTTACCTGCCCCTTCCCTGCCTGCCTGCCTTTACCTGCTCCTTTCTTTCCTGCCTGCCTGCCTTTACCTGCTCCTTTACTTCATTCCTGGGTGCCATTTTCTGCTCCTTTCCTTACTGCCTACCTGCCATTTCCTGTTCCTTTCCTTCCTGACTGCCTTTACCTGCTCCTTTACTTCCTTCCTGCCTGCCATTTCCTGCTCCACTCGTTACGGCCTACCTGCCATTACCTGCTCCTTTCTTTCCTGCCTGCCTTTACCTGCTCCTTTCTTTCCTGCCTGCCTACCTTTACCTGCTCCTTTCCTTCCTTCCTGCCTTTAACTGCTCCTTTCTTTCCTGCCTGCCTTTACCTGCCCCTTTCCTTCCTGCCTGCCTTTACCCGCTCCTGTCTTTCCTGCCTGCCTTTACCTGCCCCTTTCCTGCCTGCCTGCCTTTACCTGCTCCTTTCTTTCCTGCCTGCCTTTCCTGCTCCTTTCCTTCCTGCCTTTACCTGCCCCTTTCCTTCCTGCCTGCCTACCTTTACCTGCCCCTTTCCTACCTGCCTTTACCTGCTCCTTTCCTGCCTGCCTTTTCCTGCCCCTTTCCTGCCTTTACCTGCCCCTTTCCTGCCTGCCTTTACCTGCCCCTTTCCTGCCTGCCTGCCTGCCTTTACCTGCTCCTTCCTGTCTGCCTTTACCTGCCCCTTTCTATCCTGCCTGCCTTTACCTGCCCCTTTCCTGCCTTTACCTGCTCCTTTCCTTCCTGCCTGCCTTTACCAGCTCCTTTCCTGCCTGCCTTTACCTGCTCCTTTTCTTCCTGCCTGCCTTTACCTGCTCATTTCCCTCCAGCCTGCCTTTACCTGCCCCTTTCCTGCCTGCCTGCCTTTACCTGCTCCTACCTGCCTGCCTTTACCTGCTCCTTTCCTTCCTGCCTTTACCTGCTCCTTTCTTTCCTTCCTGCTTTTACCTGTTCCTTTCCTTCCTACCTTTACCTGTTCCTTTCCTGCCTGCCTTTACCTGCCCCTTTCCTGCCTGCCTGTCTGCCTTTACCTGCTCCTTACCTGCCTGCCTTTACCCGCCCCTTTCCTGTCTGCCTGCCTTTACCTGCTCCTTTCCTGCCTGCCTTTACCTGCTCCTTTCTTTCCTGTCTGCCTTTACCACCCTCTTTCCTGCCTGCCTGCCTTTACCAGCCCCTTTCCTGCCTGCCTGCCTGCCTTCCTGCCTGCCTTTACCTGCTCCTTTCCTGCCTGCCTTTACCTGCCCCTTTCCTGCCTGCCTGCCTGCCTTTACTTGCTCCTTTCCTGCCTGCCTGCCTTTACCTGCCCCTTTCCTGCCTGCCTGCCTGCCTTTACCTGATCCTTTCCTGCCTGCCTTTACCTGCCCCTTTCCTGCCTGCCTGCCTGCCTTTACTTGCTCCTTTCCTGCCTGCCTTTACCTGCTCCTTTCTTTCCTGCCTGCCTTAACTGCCCCTTTCCTGCCTGTCGGCCTGTCTTTACCTGCTCCTTTCCTGCCTGCCTTTACCTGCTCCTTTCCTGCCTGCCTGCCTTTACCTGCCCCTTTCTTGCCTGCCTGCCTGCCTACCTTTACCTGATCCTTTCCTGTCTGCCTTTACCTGCTCCTTTCCTGCCTGCCTGCCTGCCTTTACCTGCTCCTTCCTGTCTTTACCTGCTCCTTTCCTTCCTGCCTTTACCTGTTCCTTTCCTTCCTGCCTTTACCTGCTCCTTTCCTGCCTGCCTTTACCTGCCCCTTTCCTGCCTGCCTGTCTTTACCTGCCCCTTTCCTGCCTGGCTGCCTGCCTTTACCTGATCCTTTCCTGCCTGCCTTTACCTGCTCATTTCCTGCCTGCCTGCCTTTACCTGCCATTCCTGCCTGTCTTTACCTGCTCCTTTCCTTCCTGCCTTTACCTGCTCCTTTCTTTCCTTCCTGCCTTTACCTGTTCCTTTCCTTCCTGCCTTTATCTGATCCTTTCATGCCTGCCTTTACCTGCTCCTTTCCTGCCTGCCTTTACCTGCTCCTTTCCTGCCTGCCTGCCTTTACCTGACCCTTTCCTGCCTGCCTTTACCTGCTCCTTTCGCTCCTGCCTTTACATGCCCCTTACCTGCCTTCCTGCCTTTGCCCGTTCCTTTCCTGCCTGCCTTTACCTGCTCCTTTCCTGCCTGCCTGCCTTTACCTGCTCTTCCTGCCTGCCTTTACCTGCTCCTTTCCTTCCTGCCTTTACCTGCTCCTTTCTTTCCTTCCTGACTTTACCTGTTCCTTTCCTTCCTGCCTTTACCTGCTCCTTTCCTGCCTGCCTTTACCTGCCCCTTTCCTGCCTGCCTGCCTTTACCTGCTCCTTTCCTGCCTGCCTTTACCTGCCCCGTTCTTTCCTGCCTGCCTTTACCATGCCCCTTTCCTGCCTTTACCTGCTCATTTCCTTCCTGCCTGCCTTTACCTGCCCCTTTCCTGCCTGCCTGCCTGCCTTTACCCGACCCTTTCTTGCCTGCCTGCCTTTACCTGCTCCTTCCTGCCTGCCATTACCTGTTCCTTTCCTTCCTGACTGCCTTTACCTGCTCCTTTCTTTCCTGCCTGCCTTTACCTGCTCCTTTCCTTCCTGCCTGCCTGCAATTACCTGCTCCTTTCCTTCCTGCCTCCTGCCTTTACCTGCTACTTTCCTTCCTGCCTGCCTTTACCTGCTCCTTTCTTTCCTGCCTAAATAAATTTACCTGCTCCTTTCCTTCTGTCCTGCCTTTACCTGCTCCTTTCCTTCTGTCCTGCCTTTACCTGCTCCATTCTTTCCTGCCTGCCTTTACCTGCCCCTTTCCTGCCTGCCTGCCTGCCTGCCTTTACCTGCTCCTGTCTTTCCTGCCTGCCTTTACCTGCCCCTTTCCTGCCTGCCTGCCTTTACCTGCTGCTTTCTTTCCTGCCTGCCTTTACCTGCTCCTAACCTTCCTGCCTTTACCTGCCCCTTTCCTTCCTGCCTGCTTATGTTTACCTGCCCCTTTCCTACCTCCCTTTACCTGCTCCTTTCCTGCCTGCCTTTACCTGCCCCTTTCCTGCCTGCCTGCCTGCCTGCCTTTACCTGCTCCTGTCTTTCCTGCCTGCCTTTACCTGCCCCTTTCCTGCCTGCCTGCCTTTACCTGCTGCTTTCTTTCCTGCCTGCCTTTACCTGCTCCTAACCTTCCTGCCTTTACCTGCCCCTTTCCTTCCTGCCTGATTATGTTTACCTGCCCCTTTCCTACCTCCCTTTACCTGCTCCTTTCCTGCCTGCCTTTACCTGCCCCTTTCCTGCCTGCCTTTACCTGCCCCTTTCCTGCCTGCCTGCCTGCCTTTACCTGCTCCTTCCTGCCTGCCTTTACCTGCTCCTTTCCTTCCTGCCTTTACCTGCTCCCTTCTTTCCTTCCTGCCTTTACCTGTTCCTTTCCTTCCTGCCTTTACCTGCTCCTTTCCTGCCTGCCTTTACCTGCCCCTTTCCTGCCTGCCTTGCTGCCTTTACCTGCTCCTTTCCTGCCTGCCTTTACCTGCCCCTTTCCTGCCTGTCTGCCTTTACTTGCTACTTTCCTGCCTGCCTTTACCTGCTCCTTTATTTCCTGACTGCCTTTACCTACCTCTTTCCTGCCTGCCTGCCTTAACTGCCCCTTTCCTGCCTGCCTGCCTTCACCTGCTCCTTTCCTGCCTGCCTTTACCTGCTCCTTTCCTTCCTGCCTGCCTTTACCTGCCCCTTTCCTGCCTGCCTTTACCTGATCCTTTCCTGCCTGCCTTTACCTGCTCCGTTCTTGCCTGCCTGCCTTTACCTGCTCTTTCCTGCCTGCCTTTACCAGCTCCTAACCTTCCTGCCTTTACCTGCCCCTTTCCTTCCTGCCTGCTTATGTTTACCTGCCCCTTTCCTACCTCCCTTTACCTGCTCCTTTGCTGCCTGCCTTTACCTGCCCCTTTCCTGCCTGCCTTTACCTGCCCCTTTCCTGCCTGCCTGCCTTTACCTGCTCCTTCCTGCCTGCCTTTACCTGCTCCTAACCTTCCTGCCTTTACCTGCCCCTTTCCTTCCTGCCTGCTTATGTTTACCTGCCCCTTTCCTACCTCCCTTTACCTGCTCCTTTCCTGCCTGCCTTTACCTGCCCCTTTCCTGCCTGCCTTTACCTGCCCCTTTCCTGCCTGCCTGCCTGCCTTTACCTGCTCCTTCCTGCCTGCCTTTACCTGCTCCTTTCCTTCCTGCCTTTACCTGCTCCCTTCTTTCCTTCCTGCCTTTACCTGTTCCTTTCCTTCCTGCCTTTACCTGCTCCTTTCCTGCCTGCCTTTACCTGCCCCTTTCCTGCCTGCCTTGCTGCCTTTACCTGCTCCTTTCCTGCCTGCCTTTACCTGCCCCTTTCCTGCCTGTCTGCCTTTACTTGCTACTTTCCTGCCTGCCTTTACCTGCTCCTTTATTTCCTGACTGCCTTTACCTACCTCTTTCCTGCCTGCCTGCCTTAACTGCCCCTTTCCTGCCTGCCTGCCTTCACCTGCTCCTTTCCTGCCTGCCTTTACCTGCTCCTTTCCTTCCTGCCTGCCTTTACCTGCCCCTTTCCTGCCTGCCTTTACCTGATCCTTTCCTGCCTGCCTTTACCTGCTCCGTTCTTGCCTGCCTGCCTTTACCTGCTCTTTCCTGCCTGCCTTTACCAGCGCCTAACCTTCCTGCCTTTACCTGCCCCTTTCCTTCCTGCCTGCTTATGTTTACCTGCCCCTTTCCTACCTCCCTTTACCTGCTCCTTTGCTGCCTGCCTTTACCTGCCCCTTTCCTGCCTGCCTTTACCTGCCCCTTTCCTGCCTGCCTGCCTTTACCTGCTCCTTCCTGCCTGCCTTTACCTGCTCCTTTCCTTCCTGCCTTTACCTGATCCTTTCTTTCCTTCCTGCCTTTACCTGTTCCTTTCCTTCCTGCCTTTACCTGCTCCTTTCCTGCCTGCCTTTACCTGCCCCTTTCCTGCCTGCCTGGCTGCCTTTACCTGCTCCTTTCCTGCCTGCCTTTACCTGCCCTTTTCCTGCCTGCCTGCCTTTACTTGCCCCTTTCCTGCCTGCCTTTACCTGCTCCTTTCTTTCCTGACTGCCTTTACCTACCTCTTTCCTGACTGCCTGCCTTAACTGCCCCTTTCCTGCCTGCCTTCACCTGCTCCTTTCCTCCCTGCCTTTACCTGCTCCTTTCCTGCCTGCCTGCCTTTACCTGCCCCTTTCCTGCCTGCCTGCCTGCCTTTACCTGATCCTTTCCTGCCTGCCTTTACCTGCTCCTTTCCTGCCTGCCTGCCTTTACCTGCTCCTTCCTGTCTGTCTTTACCTGCTCCTTTCCTTCCTGCCTTTACCTGCTCCTTTCTTTCCTTCCTGCCTTTACCTGTTCCTTTTCTTACTGCCTTTACCTGCTCCTTTCCTGCCTGCCTTTACCTGCTCCTTTCCTGCCTGCCTGCCTTTACCTGACCCTTTCCTGCCTGCCTTTACCTGCTCCTTTTGTGCCTGCCTTTACCTGCCCCTTACCCTCCTGCCTGCCTTTACCTGATCCTTTCCTGTCTGCCTTTACCTGCTCCTTTCCTTCCTGCCTTTACCTGCTCCTTTCTTTCCTTCCTGACTTTACCTGTTCCTTTCCGTCCTGCCTTTACCTGCTCCTTTCCTGCCTGCCTTTACTTGCCCCTTTCCTGCCTGCCTGCCTTTACCTGCTCCTTTCCTGCCTGCCTTTACCTGCCCCGTTCTTTCCTGCCTGATTTTACCTGCCCCTTTCCTGCCTTTACCTGCTCATTTCCTTCCTGCCTGCCTTTACCTGCCCCTTTCCTGCCTGCCTGCCTGCCTTTTACCTGCCCCTTTCCTGCCTGCCTGCCTTTACCTGCTCCTTCCTGCCTGCCATTACCTGTTCCTTTCCTTCCTGACTGTCTTTACCTGCTCCTTTCTTTCCTGCCTGCCTTTACCTGCTCCTTTCCTTCCTGCCTGCCTGCAATTACCTGCTCCTTTCCTTCCTGCCTGCCTTTACCTGCTCCTTTCCTTCCTGCCTGCCTTTACCTGCTCCTTTCCTTCTGTCCTGCCTTTACCTGCTCCTTTCTTTCCTGCCTGCCTTTACCTGCCCCTTTCCTGCCTGCCTGCCTGCCTTTACCTGCTCCTGTCTTTCCTGCCTGCCTTTACCTGCCCCTTTCCTGCCTGCCTGCCTTTACCTGCTGCTTTCCTTCCTGCATGCCTTTACCTGCTCCTTTCCTTCCTGCCTTTACCTGCCCCTTTCCTTCCTGCCTGCTTACGTTTACCTGCCCCTTTCCTACCTGCCTTTACCTGCTCCTTTCCTGCCTGCCTTTACCTGCCCCTTTCCTGCCTGCCTTTACCTGCCCCTTTCCTGCCTGCCTTTACCTGCTCCTTTCCTGCCTGCCTTTACCTGCCCCTTTCCTGCCTGCCTGCCTGCCTTTACCTGCTCCTTCCTGCCTGCCTTTACCTGCTCATTTCCTTCCTGCCTTTACCTGCTCCTTTCTTTCCTTCCTGCCTTTACCTGTTCCTTTCCTTCCTGCCTTTACCTGCTCCTTTCCTGCCTACCTTTAACTGCCCCTTTCCTGCCTGCCTGGCTGCCTTTACCTGCTCCTTTCCTGCCTGCCTTTACCTGCCCCTTTCCTGCCTGCCTGCCTTTACTTGCTCCTTTCCTGCCTGCCTTTACCTGCTCCTTTCTTTCCTTACTGCCTTTACCTGCCTCTTTCCTGCCTGCCTGCCTTAACTGCCCCTTTCCTGCCTGCCTGCCTGCCTGCCTTTACCTGCTCCTTTCCTGCTTGCCTTTACCTGCTCCTTTCCTGCCTGCCTGCCTTTACCTGCCCCTTTCCTGCCTGCCTGCCTACCTGCCTTTTCCTGATCCTTTCCTGCCTGCCTTTACCTGCTCCTTTCCTGCCTGCCTGCCTTTACCTGCTCCTTCCTGTCTTTACCTGCTCCTTTCCTTCCTGCCTTTACCTGCTCCTTTCTTTCCTTCCTGCCTTTACCTGTTCCTTTCCTTCCTGCCTTTACCTGCTCCTTTCCTGCCTGCCTTTACCTGCCCCTTTCCTGCCTGCCTGCCTTTACCTGCCCCTTTCCTGCCTACCTGCCTGCCTTTACCTGATCCTTTCCTGCCTGCCTTTACCTGCTCCTTTCCTGCCTGCCTTTACCTGCTCCTTCCTGCCTGTCTTTACCTGCTCCTTTCCTTCCTGCCTTTACCTGCTCCTTGTTTTCCTTTCCTGCCTTTACCTGTTCCTTTCCTTCCTGCCTTTACCTGATCCTTTCCTTCCTGCCTTTACCTGCTCCTTTCTTTCGTTCCTGCCTTTATCTGTTCCTTTCCTTCCTGCCTTTACCTGCTCCTTCCTGCCTGCCTTTACCTGCTCCTTTCCTGCCTGCTTTTACCTGCTCCTTTCTTTCCTGCTTGCCTTTACATGCCTCTTTCCTGCCTGCCTGCACCTGCCCCTTTCCTGCCTGCCTGCCTGCCTTTACCTGCTCCTTTACTTCCTGCCTGCCTTTGCCTGCTCCCTCCTGCCTTTCTTTACCTGCTCCTTTCATGGCTGCCTGCCTTTACCTGCTCCTTCCTGCCTTTCTTTACCTGCTCCTTTCCTGCCTGCCTTTACCTGCCCCTTTCTTTCCTGCCTGCCTTTACCTGCCCCTTCCCTGCCTTTACCTGATCCTTTCCTTCCTGCCTGCCCTTACCTGCTCCTTTCCTGCCTGCCTTTACCTGCTCCTTTTCTTCCTGCCTGCCTTTACCTGCTCGTTTTCTTCCTGCCTGCCTTTATCTGCCACTTTCCTGCCTGCCTGCCTTTACCTGCCCCTTTCCTGCCTGCCTGCCTTTACCTTCTCCTTTCCTTCCTGCATTTACCTGCTCCTTTCTTTCCTTCCTGCCTTTACCTGTTCCTTTCCTTCCTGCCTTTACCTGCTCCTTTCCTGCCTGCCTTTACCTGCCCCTTTCCTGCCTCCCTGCATGCCTTTACCTGCTCCTTTCCTGTCTGCCCTTACCTGCCCCTTTCCTGCCTGCCTGCCTTTACCTGCTCCTTTCCTGCCTGCCTTTACCTGCTCCTTTCCTTCCTTCCTTTCTTTACCTGCTCCTTTCATGCCTGCCTGCCTTACCTGCTCCTTCCTGCCTTTCTTTACCTGCTCCTTTCCTGCCTGCCTTTACCTGCCCCTTTCTTTCCTGCCTGCCTTTACCTGCCCCTTTCCTGCATTTACCTGCTCCTTTCCTTCCTGCCTGCCCTTACCTGCTCCTTTCCTGCCTGCCTTTACCTGCTCCTTTTCTTCCTGCCTGCCTTTACCTGCTCGTTTCCTTCCTGCCTGCCTTTATCTGCCACTTTCCTGCCTGCCTGCCTTTACCTGCCCCTTTCCTGCCTGCCTGCCTGCCTTTACCTTCTCCTTCCTGCCTGGCTTTACCTACTCCTTTCCTTCCTGCATTTACCTGCTCCTTTCTTTCCTTCCTGCCTTTACCTGTTCCTTTCCTTCCTGCCTTTACCTGCTCCTTTCCTGCCTGCCTTTACCTGCCCCTTTCCTGCCTCCCTGCATGCCTTTACCTGCTCCTTTCCTGTCTGCCTTTACCTGCCCCTTTCCTGCCTGCCTGCCTTTACCTGCTCCTTTCCTGCCTGCCTTTACCTGCTCCTTTCCTTCCTGCTTGCCTTTACCTGCTCCTTTCTTGCCTGCCTTTACCTGCTCCTTGTCTTCCTGCCTGCCTTTACCTGCTCGTTTCCTTCCTGCCTGCCTTTACCTGCCCCTTTCCTGCCTGCCTGCCTGCCTTTACCTGGCCCTTTCCTGCCTGCCTGCCTTTACCTGCTCCTTCCTGTCTGCCTTTACCTGCTCCTTTCCTTCCTGCCTTTACCTGCTCCTTCATGTCTTTACCTGCTCATTTCCTTCCTGCCTTTACCTGCTCCTTTCTTTCCTTCCTGCCTTTACCTGTTCCTTTCCTTCCTGCCTTTACCTGCTCCTTTCCTGCCTGCCTTTACCTGCCCCTTTCCTGCCTGCCTGCCTACCTGCCCTTTCCTGATCCTTTCCTGCCTGCCTTTACCTGCTCCTTTCCTGCCTGCCTGCCTTTACCTGCTCCTTCATGTCTTTACCTGCTCATTTCCTTCCTGCCTTTACCTGCTCCTTTCTTTCCTTCCTGCCTTTACCTGTTCCTTTCCTTCCTGCCTTTACCTGCTCCTTTCCTGCCTGCCTTTACCTGCCCCTTTCCTGCCTGCCTGCCTTTACCTGCCCCTTTCCTGCCTGCCTGCCTGCCTTTACCTGATCCTTTCCTGCCTGCCTTTACCTGCTCCTTTCCTGCCTGCATGCCTTTACCTGCTCCTCCTGCCTGTCTTTACCTGCTCCTTTCCTTCCTGCCTTTACCTGATCCTTTCTTTCCTTCCTGCCTTTACCTGTTCCTTTCCTTCCTGCCTTTACCTGATCCTTTCCTTCCTGCCTTTGCCTGCTCCTTTCTTTCCTTCCTGCCTTTACCTGCTCCTTTCCTTCCTGCCTTTACCTGCTCCTTCATGTCTTTACCTGCTCATTTCCTTCCTGCCTTTACCTGCTCCTTTCTTTCCTTCCTGCCTTTACCTGCTCGTTTCCTTCCTGCCTGCCTTTATCTGCCACTTTCTTGCCTGCCTGCCTTTACCTGCCCCTTTCCTGCCTGCCTGCCTGCCTTTACCTTCTCCTTCCTGCCTGCCTTTACCTACTCCTTTCCTTCCTGCATTTACCTGCTCCTTTCTTTCCTTCCTGCCTTTACCTGTTCCTTTCCTTCCTGCCTTTACCTGCTCCTTTCCTGCCTGCCTTTTCCTGCCCCTTTCCTGCCTCCCTGCATGCCTTTACCTGCTCCTTTCCTGTCTGCCTTTACCTGCCCCTTTCCTGCCTGCCTGCCCTTACCTGCTCCTTTCCTGCCTGCCTTTACCTGCTCCTTTTCTTCCTGCCTGCCTTTACCTGCTCGTTTCCTTCCTGCCTGCCTTTATCTGCCACTTTCCTGCCTGCCTGCCTTTACCTGCCCCTTTCCTGCCTGCCTGCCTGCCTTTACCTTCTCCTTCCTGCCTGCCTTTACCTACTCCTTTCCTTCCTGCATTTACCTGCTCCTTTCTTTCCTTCCTGCCTTTACCTGTTCCTTTCCTTCCCTTCCTGCCTTTACCTGCTCCTTTCCTGTCTGCCTTTACCTGCCCCTTTCCTGCCTCCCTGCATGCCTTTACCTGCTCCTTTCCTGTCTGCCTTTACCTGCCCCTTTCCTGCCTGCCTGCCTTTACCTGCTCCTTTCCTGCCTGCCTTTACCTGCCCCTTTCCTGCCTCCCTGCATGCCTTTACCTGCTCCTTTCCTGTCTGCCTTTACCTGCCCCTTTCCTGCCTGCCTGCCTTTAACTGCTCCTTTCCTGCCTGCCTTTACCTGCTCCTTTCCTTCCTGCTTGCCTTTACCTGCTCTTTCCTTGCCTGCCTTTACCTGCTCCTTGTCTTCCTGCCTGCCTTTACCTGCTCGTTTCCTTCCTGCCTGCCTTTACCTGCCCCTTTCCTGCCTGCCTGCCTGCCTTTACCGGGCCCTTTCCTGCCTGCCTGCCTTTACCTGCTCCTTCCTGTCTGCCTTTACCTGCTCCTTTCCTTCCTGCCTTTACCTGCTCCTTTCTTTCCTTCCTGCCTTTACCTGTTCCATTCCTTCCTGCATTTACCTCCTCCTTTCCTGCCTGCCTTTACCTGCCCCTTTCCTGCCTGCCTGCGTGCATTTACCTGCTCCTTTCCTTCCTGCCTTTACCTGCCCCTTTCCTGCCTGCCTGCCTTTACCTGCTCCTTTCCTGCCTGCCTTTACCTGCTCCTTTCTTTCCTGCCTGCCTTTACCTGCCCCTTTCCTGCCTGCCTGCCTGTCAGCCTGTCTTTACCTGCTCCTTTCCTGCCTGCCTTTACCTGCTCCTTTCCTGCCTGCCTGCCTTTAGCTGCCCTTTCCTGCCTTTACCTGCTCCTTTCTTTCCTTCCTGCCTTTACCTGTTCCTTTCCTTCCTGCCTTTACCTGCTCCTTTCCTGCCTGCCTTTACCTGCCCCTTTCCTGCCTGCCTGCCTTTACCTGCCCCTTTCCTGCCTGCCTGCCTGCCTGCCTTTACCTGATCCTTTCCTGCCTGCCTTTACCTGCTCCTTTCCTGCCTGCCTGCCTTTACCTGCTCCTTCCTGCCTGTCTTTACCTGCTCCTTTCCTTCCTGCCTTTACCTGATCCTTTCTTTCCTTCCTGCCTTTACCTGTTCCTTTCCTTCCTGCCTTTACCTGATCCTTTCCTTCCTGCCTTTACCTGCTCCTTTCTTTCCTTCCTGCCTTTATCTGTTCCTTTCCTTCCTGCCTTTACCTGCTCCTTCCTGCCTGCCTTTACCTGCTCCTTTCCTGCCTGCTTTTACCTGCTCCTTTCTTTCCTGCTTGCCTTTACATGCCTCTTTCCTACCTGCCTGCACCTGCCCCTTTCCTGCCTGCCTGCCTGCCTTTACCTGCTCCTTTACTTCCTGCCTGCCTTTGCCTGCACCCTCCTGCCTTTCTTTACCTGCTCCTTTCATGCCTGCCTGCCTTTACCTGCTCCTTCCTGCCTTTCTTTACCTGCTCCTTTCCTGCCTGCCTTTACCTGCCCCTTTCTTTCCTGCCTGCCTTTACCTGCCCCTTCCCTGCCTTTACCTGCTCCTTTCCTTCCTGCCTGCCCTTACCTGCTCCTTTCCTGCCTGCCTTTACCTGCTCCTTTTCTTCCTGCCTGCCTTTACCTGCTCGTTTCCTTCCTGCCTGCCTTTATCTGCCACTTTCCTGCCTGCCTGCCTTTACCTGCCCCTTTCCTGCCTGCCTGCCTGCCTTTACCTTCTCCTTCCTGCCTGCCTTTACCTACTCCTTTCCTTCCTGCATTTACCTGCTCCTTTCTTTCCTTCCTGCCTTTACCTGTTCCTTTCCTTCCTGCCTTTACCTGCTCCTTTCCTGCCTGCCTTTACCTGCCCCTTTCCTGCCTCCCTGCATGCCTTTACCTGCTCCTTTCCTGTCTGCCTTTACCTGCCCCTTTCCCGCCTGCCTGCCTTTACCTGCTCCTTTCCTGCCTGCCTTTACCTGCTCCTTTCCTTCCTTCCTTTCTTTACCGGCTCCTTTCATGCCTGCCTGCCTTTACCTGCTCCTTCCTGCCTTTCTTTACCTGCTCCTTTCCTGCCTGCCTTTACCTGCCCCTTTCTTTCCTGCCTGCCTTTACCTGCCCCTTTCCTGCCTTTACCTGCTCCTTTCCTTCCTGCCTGCCCCTACCTGCTCCTTTCCTGCCTGCCTTTACCTGCTCCTTTTCTTCCTGCCTGCCTTTACCTGCTCGTTTCCTTCCTGTCTGCCTTTATATGCCACTTTCCTGCCTGCCTGCCTTTACCTGCCCCTTTCCTGCCTGCCTGCCCGCCTTTACCTTCTCCTTCCTGCCTGCCTTTACCCACTCCTTTCCTTCCTGCATTTACCTGCTCCTTTCTTTCCTTCCTGCCTTTACCTGTTCCTTTCGTTCCTGCCTTTACCTGCTCCTTTCCTGCCTGCCTTTACCTGTCCCTTTCCTGCCTCCCTGCATGCCTTTACCTGCTCCTTTCCTGTCTGCCTTTACCTGCCCCTTTCCCGCCTGCCTGCCTTTACCTGCTCCTTTCCTGCCTGCCTTTACCTGCTCCTTTCCTTCCTGCTTGCCTTTACCTGCTCCTTTCTTGCCTGCCTTTACCTGCTCCTTGTCTTCCTGCCTGCCTTTACCTGCTCGTTTCCTTCCTGCCTGCCTTTACCTGCCCCTTTCCTGCCTGCCTGCCTTTACCTGCCCCTTTCCTGCCTGCCTGCCCTTACCTGCTCCTTCCTGTCTGCCTTTACCTGCTCCTTTCCTTCCTGCCTTTACCTGCTCCTTTCTTTCCTTCCTGCCTTTACCTGTTCCATTCCTTCCTGCATTTACCTGCTCCTTTCCTGCCTGCCTTTAAGTGCCCCTTTCCTGCTTGCCTGCGTGCATTTACCTGCTCCTTTCCTGCCTGCCTTTACCTGCTCCTTTCTTTCCTGCCTGCCTTTACCTGCCCCTTTCCTGCCTGCCTTTACCTGCCCCTTTCCTGCCTGCCTGCCTGTCAGCCTGTCTTTACCTGCTCCTTTCCTGCCTGCCTTTACCTGCTCCTTTCCTGCCTTCCTGCCTTTAGCTGCCCTTTTCCTGCCTGCCTGCATTTACCTGCTCCTTTCCTGCCTGCCTTTACCTGCCCCTTTCCTGCCTGCCTGCGTGCCTTTACCTGCTCCTTTCCTGCCTGCCTTTACCTGCCTCTTTCCTGCCTGCCTGCCATTTCCTGTTCATTTCCTTCCTGACTGTCTTTACCTGCTCCTTTCTTTCCTGCCTGCCTTTACCTGCTCCTTTCCTTCCTGCCTGCCTGCAATTACCTGCCCCTTTCCTTCCTGTCTGCCAGCCTTTACCGGCTCCTTTCCTTCCTGCCTGCCTTTACCTGCTCCTTTACTACCTTCCTGCATGCCATTTTCTGCTCCTTTCCTTACTGCCTACCTGCCATTTCCTGTTCTTTTCCTTCCTGACTGACTTTACCTGCTCCTTTACTTCCTTCCTGCCTGCCATTTCCTGCTCCTTTCGTTACGGCCTACCTGCCATTACCTGCTCCTTTCTTTCCTGCCTACCTTTACCTGCTCCTTTCTTTCCTGCCTGCCTCCCTTTACCTGCTCCTTTCCTTCCTTCCTGCCTTTACCTGCTCCTTTCTTTCCTGCCTGCCTGTACCTGCCCCTTTCCTGCCTGTCTGCCTGCCTTTACCTGCTCCTTTTCTGCCTGCCTTTACCTGCTCCTTTCCTGCCTGCCTGCCTTTACCTGCCCCTTTCCTGCCTGCCTGCCTGCCTTTACCTGATCCTTTCCTGCCTGCCTTTACCTGCTCCTTTCCTGCCTGCCTTTACCTGCTCCTTCCTGCCTGTCTTTACCTGCTCCTTTCCTTCCTGCCTTTACCTGCTCCTTTCCTTCCTTCCTGCCTTTACCTGTTCCTTTCCTTCCTGCCTTTACCTGCTCCTTTCCTGCCTGCCTTTACCTGCCCCTTTCCTGCCTGCCTGCCTTTACCTGCCCCTTTCCTGCCTGCCTGCCTTTACCTGATCCTTTCCTGCCTGCCTTTAACTGCTCCTTTCCTGCCTGTCTGCCTTTACCTGCTCCTTCCTGCCTGTCTTTACCTGCTCCTTTCCTTCCTGCCTTTAGCTGCTCCTTTCTTTCCTTCCTGCCTTTACCTGTTCCTTTCCTTCCAGCCTTTACCTGCTCCTTTCCTTCCTGCCTTTACCTGCTCCTTTCTTTCCTTCCTGCCTTTACCTGTTCCGTTTCATCCTGCCTTTACCTGCTCCTTCCTGCCTGCCTTTACCTGCTCCTTTCCTGCCTGCCTTTACCTGCTCCTTTCTTTCCTGCCTGCCTTTACCTGCCTCTTTCCTGCCTGCCTGCCTTTACCTGCCCCTTTCCTGCCTGCCTGCCTTTACCTGCTCCTTTCCTGCCTGCCTTTACCTGCTCCTTTCCTGCCCGCCTGCCTGCCTTTACCTGCCCCTTTCCTGCTTGCCTGCGTGCATTTACCTGCTCCTTTCCTGCCTGCCTTTACCTGCCCCTTTCCTGCCTGCCTGCCTTTACCTGCTCCTTTCCTGCCTGCCTTTACCTGCTCCTTTCTTTCCTGCCTGCCTTTACCTGCCCCTTTCCTGCCTGCCTGCCTGTCAGCCTGTCTTTACCTGCTCCTTTCCTGCCTGCCTTTACCTGCTCCTTTCCTGCCTGCCTGCCTTAAGCTGCCCTTTTCCTGCCTGCCTGCATTTACCTGCTCCTTTCCTGCCTGCCTTTACCTGCCCCTTTCCTGCCTGCCTGCGTGCCTTTACCTGCTCCTTTCCTGCCTGCCTTTACCTGCCTCTTTCCTGCCTGCCTGCCATTTCCTGTTCATTTCCTTCCTGACTGTCTTTACCTGCTCCTTTCTTTCCTGCCTGCCTTTACCTGCTCCTTTCCTTCCTGCCTGCCTGCAATTACCTGCCCCTTTCCTTCCTGTCTGCCTGCCTTTACCGGCTCCTTTCCTTCCTGCCTGCCTTTACCTGCTCCTTTACTACCTTCCTGCATGCCATTTTCTGCTCCTTTCCTTACTGCCTACCTGCCATTTCCTGTTCTTTTCCTTCCTGACTGACTTTACCTGCTCCTTTACTTCCTTCCTGCCTGCCATTTCCTGCTCCTTTCGTTACGGCCTACCTGCCATTACCTGCTCCTTTCTTTCCTGCCTACCTTTACCTGCTCCTTTCTTTCCTGCCTGCCTCCCTTTACCTGCTCCTTCCCTTCCTTCCTGCCTTTACCTGCTCCTTTCTTTCCTGCCTGCCTGTACCTGCCCCTTTCCTGCCTGTCTGCCTGCCTTTACCTGCTCCTTTCCTGCCTGCCTTTACCTGCTCCTTTCCTGCCTGCCTGCCTTTACCTGCCCCTTTCCTGCCTGCCTGCCTGCCTTTACCTGATCCTTTCCTGCCTGCCTTTACCTGCTCCTTTCCTGCCTGCCTTTACCTGCTCCTTCCTGCCTGTCTTTACCTGCTCCTTTCCTTCCTGCCTTTACCTGCTCCTTTCCTTCCTTCCTGCCTTTACCTGTTCCTTTCCTTCCTGCCTTTACCTGCTCCTTTCCTGCCTGCCTTTACCTGCCCTTTCCTGCCTGCCTGCCTTTACCTGCCCCTTTCCTGCCTGCCTGCCTTTACCTGATCCTTTCCTGCCTGCCTTTAACTGCTCCTTTCCTGCCTGTCTGCCTTTACCTGCTCCTTCCTGCCTGTCTTTACCTGCTCCTTTCCTTCCTGCCTTTAGCTGCTCCTTTCTTTCCTTCCTGCCTTTACCTGTTCCTTTCCTTCCAGCCTTTACCTGCTCCTTTCCTTCCTGCCTTTACCTGCTCCTTTCTTTCCTTCCTGCCTTTACCTGTTCCGTTTCATCCTGCCTTTACCTGCTCCTTCCTGCCTGCCTTTACCTGCTCCTTTCCTGCCTGCCTTTACCTGCTCCTTTCTTTCCTGCCTGCCTTTACCTGCCTCTTTCCTGCCTGCCTGCCTTTACCTGCCCCTTTCCTGCCTGCCTGCCTTTACCTGCTCCTTTCCTGCCTGCCTTTACCTGCTCCTTTGCTGCCCGCCTGCCTGCCTTTACTTGCCCCTTTCCTGTCTGCCTGCCTTTACCTGATCGTTTCCTGCCTGCCTTTACCTGCTCCTTCCTGCCTGCCTTTACCTGCTCCTTTCTTTCCTTCCTGCCTTTGCCTGTTCATTTCCTTCCTGCCTTTACCTGCTCCTTTCCTGCCTGCCTTTACCTGCCCCTTTCCTGCCTGCCTGCCTTTACCTGCTCCTTTCCTGCCTGCCTTTACCTGCTCCTTTCCTTCCTGCTTGCCTTTACCTGCTCCTTTCTTGCCTGCCTTTACCTGCTCATTTCCTTCCTGCCTGCCTTTACCTGCCCCTTTCCTGCCTGCCTGCCTGCCTGCCTTTACCTGGCCCTTTCCTGCCTGCCTGCCTTTACCTGCTCCTTCCTGCCTGCCTTTACCTGCTCCTTTCCTTCCTGCCTTTACCTGCTCCTTTCTTTCCTTCCTGCCTTTACCTGTTCCATTCCTTCCTGCATTTACCTGCTCCTTTCCTGCCTGCCTTTACCTGCCCCTTTCCTGCCTGCCTGCGTGCATTTACCTGCTCCTTTCCTGCCTGCCTTTACCTGCCCCTTTCCTGCCTGCCTGCCTTTACCTGCTCCTTTCCTGCCTGCCTTTACCTGCTCCTTTCTTTCCTGCCTGCCTTTACCTGCCCCTTTCCTGCCTGTCTGCCTGTCAGCCTGTCTTTACCTGCTCCTTTCCTGCCTGCCTTTACCTGCTCCTTTCCTGCCTGCCTTTAGCTGCCCTTTTCCTGCCTGCCTGCATTTACCTGCTCCTTTCCTGCCTGCCTTTACCTGCCCCTTTCCTGCCTGCCTGCGTGCCTTTACCTGCTCCTTTCCTGCCTGCCTTTACCTGCCTCTTTCCTGACTGCCTGCCATTTCCTGTTCATTTCCTTCCTGACTGTCTTTACCTGCTCCTTTCTTTCCTGCCTGCCTTTACCTGCTCCTTTCCTTCCTGCCTACCTGCAATTACCTGCTCCTTTCCTTCCTGTCTGCCTGCCTTTACCGGCTCCTTTCCTTCCTGCCTGCCTTTACCTGCTCCTTTACTACCTTCCTGCGTGCCATTTTCTGCTCCTTTCCTTTCTGCCTACCTGCCATTTCCTGTTCTTTTCCTTCCTGACTGACTTTACCTGCTCATTTACTTCCTTCCTGCCTGCAATTTCCTGCTCCTTTCGTTACGGCCTACCTGCCATTACCTGCTGCTTTCTTTCCTGCCTGCCTTTACCTGCTCCTTTCTTTCCTGCCTGCCTGCCTTTACCTGCTCCTTTCCTTCCTTCCTGCCTTTACCTGCTCCTTTCTTTCCTGCCTGCCTGTACCTGCCCCTTTCCTGCCTGTCTGCCTGCCTTTACCAGCTCCTTTCCTGCCTGCCTTTACCTGCTCCTTTCCTGTCTGCCTGCCTTTACCTGCCCCTTTCCTGCCTGCCTGCCTGCCTTTACCTGATCCTTTCCTGCCTGCCTTTACCTGCTCCTTTCCTGCCTGCCTTTACCTGCTCCTTCCTGCCTGTCTTTACCTGCTCCTTTCCTTCCTGCCTTTACCTGCTCCTTTCCTTCCTTCCTGCCTTTACCTGTTCCTTTCCTTCCTGCCTTTACCTGCTCCTTTCCTGCCTGCCTTTACCTGCCCCTTTCCTGCCTGCCTGCCTTTACCTGCCCCTTTCCTGCCTGCCTGCCTGCCTTTACCTGATCCTTTCCTGCCTGCCTTTAACTGCTCCTTTCCTGCCTGTCTGCCTTTACCTGCTCCTTCCTGCCTGTCTTTACCTGCTCCTTTCCTTCTTGCCTTTAGCTGCTCCTTTCTTTCCTTCCTGCCTTTACCTGTTCCTTTCCTTCCTGCCTTTACCTGCTCCTTTCCTTCCTGCCTTTACCTGCTCCTTTCTTTCCTTCCTGCCTTTACCTGTTCCGTTTCATCCTGCCTTTACCTGCTCCTTCCTGCCTGCCTTTACCTGCTCCATTCCTGCCTGCCTTTACCTGCTCCTTTCTTTCCTGCCTGCCTTTACCTGCCTCTTTCCTGCCTGCCTGCCTTTACCTGCCCCTTTCATGCCTGCCTGCCTTTACCTGCTCCTTTCCTGCCTGCCTTTACCTGCTCCTTTCCTGCGCGCCTGCCTGCCTTTACCTGCCCCTTTCCTGCCTGACTGCCTGCCTTTACCTGATCCTTTCCTGCCTGCCTTTACCTGCTCCTTCCTGCCTGCCTTTACCTGCCCCTTTCCTGCCTGCCTTTACCTGCCCCTTTCCTGCCTGCCTTTACCTGTTCCTTTCCTTCCTGCCTTTACCTGCTCTTTTCCTGCCTGCCTTTACCTGCCCCTTTCCTGCCTGCCTGGCTGCCTTTACCTGCTCCTTTCCTGCCTGCCTTTACCTGCCCCTTTCCTGCCTGCCTGCCTGCCTGCCTGCCTGCCTTTACCTGATCCTTTCCTGCCTGCCTTTACCTGCTCCTTTCCTGCCTGCCTGCCTTTGCCTGCTCCTTCCCGCCTGTCTTTACCTGCTCCTTTCCTTCTTGCCTTTACCTGCTCCTTTCCTTCCTTCCTGCCTTTACCTGTTCCTTTCCTTCCTGCCTTTACCTGCTCCTTTCCTGCCTGCACCTGATCCTTTCCTGCCTGCCTTTACCTGATCCTTTCCTGCCTGCCTGCCTTTACCTGCTCCTTCCTCCCTGTCTTTACCTGCTCCTTTCCTTCCTGCCTTTACCTGCTCCTTTCTTTCCTTCCTGCCTTTACCTGCTCCTTTCTTTCCTTCCTGCCTTTACCTGTTCCTTTCCTTCCTGCATTTACCTGCTCCTTTCCTGCCTGCCTTTACCCGCCCCTTTCCTGCCTGCCTGCGTGCATTTACCTGCTCCTTTCCTGCCTGCCTTTACCTGCCCCTTTCCTGCCTGCCTGATTTTACCTGCTCCTTTCCTGCCTGCCTTTACCTGCTCCTTTCTTTCCTGCCTGCCTTTACCTGCCCTTTTCCTGCCTGCCTGCCTTTACCTGCCCCTTTCCTGCCTGCCTGCCTGTCTGCCTGCATTTACCTGCTCCTTTCCTGCCTCCCTGCCTTTAGCTGCCCTTTTCCTGCCTGCCTGCTTTTACCTGCTCCTTTCCTGCCTGCCTATACCTGCCCCTTTCCTGCCTGCCTGCGTGCCTTTACCTGCTACTTTTCTGCCTGCCTTTACCTGCTCCTTTCCTGCCTGCCTGCCTTTACCTGCTCCTTCCTGCCTGTCTTTACCTGCTCCTTTCCTTCCTGCCTTTACCTGCTCCTTTCTTTCCTTCCTGCCTTTACCTGTTCCTTTCCTTCCTGCCTTTACCTGCTCCTTTCCTTCCTGCCTTTACCTGCTCCTTTCTTTCCTTCCTGCCTTTATCTGTTCCTTTCCTTCCTGCTGTTACCTGCTCCTTCATGCCTGCCTTTACCTGCTCCTTTCCTGCCTGCTTTTACTTGCTCCTTTCTTTCCTGCCTGCCTTTACCTGCCCCTTTCCTGCCTTTCTTTACCTGCTCCTTTCCTGCCTTTACCTGCTCCTTACCTTCCTGCCTGCCTTTACCTGCTCCTTTCCTGCCTGCCTTTACCTGCTCCCTTTCTTCCTGCCTGCCTTTACCTGCTCATTTCCTTCCTGCCTGCCTTTACCTGCCACTTTCCTGCCTGCCTGCCTGCCTGCCTTTACCTGCCCCTTTCCTGCCTGCCTGCCTGCCTTTACCTTCTCCTTCCTGCCTGCCTTTACCTACTCCTTTCCTTCCTGCCTTTACCTGCTCCTTTTTTTCCTTCCTGCCTTTACCTGTTCCTTTCCTTCCTGCCTTTACCTGCTCCTTTCCTGAACGCCTTTACCTGCCCCTTTCCTGCCTCCCTGCATGCCATTACCTGCTCCTTTCCTGCCTGCCTTTACCTGCCCCTTTCCTGCCTGCCTACCTTTATCTGCTCCTTTCCTGCCTGCCTTTACCTGCTCCTTTCCTTCCTGCCTGCCTTTACCTGCTCCTTTCCTGCCTGCCTTTACCTGCTCCTTGTCTTCCTGCCTGCCTTTACCTGCTCATTTCCTTCCTGCCTGCCTTTACCTGCCCCTTTCCTGCCTGCCTGCCTTTACCTTCCCCTTTCCTGCCTGCCTGCCTGCCTTTACCTGCTCCTTCCTGCCTGCCTTTACCTGCTCCTTTCCTTCCTGCCTTAACCTGCTGCTTTCTTTCCTTCCTGCCTTTACCTGTTCCTTTCCTTCCTGCATTTACCTGCTCCTTTCCTGCCTGCCTTTACCTGCCCCTTTCCTGCCTGCCTGCGTGCATTTACCTGCTCCTTTCCTGCCTGACTTTACCTGCCCCTTTCCTGCCTGCCTGCCTTTACCTGCTCCTTTCCTGCCTGCCTTTACCTGCTCCTTTCCTGCCTGCCTGCCTTTACCTGCTCCTTCCTGCCTGTCTTTACCTGCTCCTTTCCTTCCTGCCTTTACCTGCTCCTTTCTTTCCTTCCTGCCTTTACCTGTTCCTTTCCTTCCTGCCTTTACCTGATTCTTTCCTTCCTGCCTTTACCTGCTCCTTCCTGCCTGCCTTTACCTGCTCCTTTCCTGCCTGCTTTTACCTGCTCCTTTCTTTCCTGCCTGCCTTTACCTGCCTCTTTCCTGCCTGCCTGCCTTTACCTGCCCCTTTCCTGCCTGACTGCCTGCCTTTACCTGATCCTTTCCTCCTGCCTTTACCTGCTCCTTTACTTCCTGCCTGCCTTTGCCTGCTCCTTCCTGCCTTTCTTTACCTGCTCCTTTCCTGCCTGCCTGCCTTTACCTGCTCTTTCCTGCCTTTCTTTACCTGCTCCTTTCCTGCCTGCCTTTACCTGCCCCTTTCTTTCCTGCATGCCTTTACCTGCCCCTTTCCTGCCTTTACCTGCTCCTTTCCTTCCTTCCTTCCTGCCTGCCTTTACCTGCCCCTTTCCTGCCTGCCTTTACCTGCTCCTTTTCTTCCTGCCTGCCTTTACCTGCTCATTTCCTACATGTCTGCCTTTACCTGCCACTTTCCTGCCTGCCTGCCTGCCTTTACCTGCCTCTTTCCTGCCTGCCTGCCTGCCTTTACCTTCTCCTTCCTGCCTGCCTTTACCTACTCCTTTCCTTCCTGCCTTTACCTGCTCCTTTCTTTCCTTCCTGCCTTTACCTGTTGCTTTCCTTCCTGCCTTTACCTGCTCCTTTCCTGACTGCCTTTACCTGCCCCTTTCCTGCCTCCCTGCATGCCTTTACCTGCTCCTTTCCTGCCTGCCTTTACCTGCCCCTTTCCTTCCTGCCTGCCTTTACCTGATCCTTTCCTGCCTGCCTTTACCTGCTCCTTTCATTCCTACCTGCCTTTACCTGCTCCTTTCCTGCCTGCCTTTACCTGCTCCTTGTCTCCCTGCCTGCCTTTACCAGCTCATTTCCTTCCTGCCTGCCTTTACCTGCCCCTTTCCTGCCTGCCTGCCTGCCTGCCTGCCTTTACCTGCCCCTTTCCTGCCTGCCTGCCTGCCTTTACCGCTCCTTCCTGCCTGCCTTTACCTGCTCCTTTCCTTCCTGCCTTTACCTGCTCCTTTCTTTCCTTCCTGCCTTTATCTGTTCCTTTCCTTCCTGCATTTACCTGCTTCTTTCCTGCCTGCCTTTACCTGTCCCTTTCCTGCCTGCCTGCGTGCATTTACCTGCTCCTTTCCTGCCTGCCTTTACCTGACCCTTTCCTGCCTGCCTGCCTTTACCTGCTCCTTTCCTTCCTGCCTTTACCTGCTCCTTTCTTTCCTGCCTGCCTTTACCTGCCCCTTTCCTGCCTGCCTGCCTGTCTACCTGTCTTTACCTACTCCTTTCCTGCCTGCCTTTACCTGCTCCTTTCCTGCCTGCCTGCTTTTAGCTGCCCCTTTTCTGCCTGCCTGCATTTACCTGCTCCTTTCCTGCCTGCCTTTACCTGCCCCTTTCCTGCCCGCCTGCGTGCCTTTACCTGCTCCTTTCCTGCCTGCCTTTACCTGCCCCTTCCCTGCCTGCCTGCCTTTACCTGCTCCTTTCTTTCCTGCCTGCCTTTACCTGCTCCTTTCTTTCCTGCCTGCCTTTACCTGCTCCTTTACTTCCTTCCTGCGTGCCATTTTCTGCTCCTTTCCTTACTGCCTACCTGCCATTTCCTGTTCATTTCCTTCCTGACTGTCTTTACCTGCTCCTTTCTTTCCTGCCTGCCTTTACCTGCTCCTTTCCGTCCTGCCTGCCTGTCTTTACCAGCTCCTTTCCTTCCTGCCTGCCTTTACCTGCTCCTTTACTTCCTTCCTGCCTGCCTGCCTTTACCTGTTCCTTTCCTTCCTGACTGCCTTTACCTGCTCCTTTACTTCCTTCCTGCCTGCCATTTCCTGCTCCACTCGTTACGGCCTACCTGCCATTACCTGCTCCTTTCTTTCCTGCCTGCCTTTACCTGCTCCTTTCTTTCCTGCCTGCCTGCGTTTAACTGCTCCTTTCCTTCCTTCCTGCCTTTAACTGCTCCTTTCTTTCCTGCCTGCCTTTACCTGCCCCTTTCCTGCCTGCCTGCCTTTACCTGCTCCTTTCTTTCCTGCCTGCCTTTACCTGCTCCTTTCCTTCCTGCCTTTACCTGCCCCTTTCCTTCCTGCCTGCCTACCTTTACCTGCCCCTTTCCTACCTGCCTTTACCTGCTCCTTTCCTGCCTGCCTTTTCCTGCCCCTTTCCTGTCTTTACCTGCCCCTTTCCTGCCTGCCTTTACCTGCCCCTTTCCTGTCTGCCTGCCTGCCTTTACCTGCTCCTTCCTGCCTGCCCTTACCTGCCCCTTTCTATCCTGCCTGCCTTTACCTGCCCCTTTCCTGCCTTTACCTGCTCCTTTCCTTCCTGCCTGCCTTTACCAGCTCCTTTCCTGCCTGCCTTTACCTGCTCCTTTTCTTCCTGCCTGCCTTTACCTGCTCATTTCCTTCCAGCCTGCCTTTACCTGCCCCTTTCCTGCCTGCCTGCCTGCCTTTACCTGCTCCTTCCTGCCTGCCTTTACCTGCTCCTTTCCTTCCTGCCTTTACCTGCTCCTTTCTTTCCTTCCTGCCTTTACCTGTTCCTTTCCTTCCTGCCTTTACCTGCTCCTTTCCTGCCTGCCTTTACCTGCCCCTTTCCAGCCTGCCTGGCTGCCTTTACCTGCTCCTTACCTGCCTGCCTTTACCCGCCCCTTTCCTGTCTGCCTGCCTTCACCTGCTCCTTTCCTGCCTGCCTTTACCTGCTCCTTTCTTTCCTGTCTGCCTTTACCTGCCACTTTCCTGCCTGCCTGCCTGCCTTTAGCTGCCTCTTTCCTGCCTGCCTGCCTGCCTGCCTTTACCTTCTCCTTCCTGCCTGCCTTTACCTACTCCTTTCCTTCCTGCCTTTACCTGCTCCTTTCTTTCCTTCCTGCCTTTACATGTTCCTTTCCTTCCTGCCTTTACCTGCTCCTTTCCTGACTGCCTTTACCTGCCCCTTTCCTGCCTCCCTGCATGCCTTTACCTGCTCCTTTCCTGCCTGCCTTTACCTGCCCCTTTACTGCCTGCCTGCCTTTACCTGATCCTTTCCTGCCTGCCTTTACCTGCTCCTTTCATTCCTACCTGCCTTTACCTGCTCCTTTCCTGCCTGCCTTTACCTGCTCCTTGTCTCCCTGCCTGCCTTTACCTGTTCATTTCCTTCCTGCCTGCCTTTACCTGCCCCTTTCCTGCCTGCCTGCCTGCCTGCCTTTACCTGCCCCTTTCCTGCCTGCCTGCCTGCCTTTACCTGCTCCTTCCTGCCTGCCTTTACCTGCTCCTTTCCTTCCTGCCTTTACCTGCTCCTTTCTTTCCTTCCTGCCTTTATCTGTTCCTTTCCTTCCTGCATTTACCTGCTTCTTTCCTGCCTGCCTTTACCTGTCCCTTTCCTGCCTGCCTGCGTGCATTTACCTGCTCCTTTCCTGCCTGCCTTTACCTGTCCCTTTCCTGCCTGCCTGCCTTTACCTGCTCCTTTCCTGCCTGCCTTTACCTGCTCCTTTCTTTCCTGCCTGCCTTTACCTGCCCCTTTCCTGCCTGCCTGCCTGTCTACCTGTCTTTACCTACTCCTTTCCTGCCTGCCTTTACCTGCTCCTTTCCTGCCTGCCTGCCTTTAGCTGCCCCTTTTCTGCCTGCCTGCATTTACCTGCTCCTTTCCTGCCTGCCTTTACCTGCCCCTTTCCTGCCCGCCTGCGTGCCTTTACCTGCTCCTTTCCTGCCTGCCTTTACCTACCCCTTCCCTGCCTGCCTGCCTTTACCTGCTCCTTTCTTTCCTGCCTGCCTTTACCTGCTCCTTTCTTTCCTGCCTGCCTTTACCTGCTCCTTTACTTCCTTCCTGCGTGCCATTTTCTGCTCCTTTCCTTACTGCCTACCTGCCATTTCCTGTTCATTTCCTTCCTGACTGTCTTTACCTGCTCCTTTGTTTCCTGCCTGCCTTTACCTGCTCCTTTCCGTCCTGCCTGCCTTCCTTTACCAGCTCCTTTTCTTCCTGCCTGCCTTTACCTGCTCCTTTACTTCCTTCCTGCCTGCCTGCCTTTACCTGTTCCTTTCCTTCCTGACTGCCTTTACCTGCTCCTTTACTTCCTTCCTGCCTGCCATTTCCTGCTCCACTCGTTACGGCCTACCTGCCATTACCTGCTCCTTTCTTTCCTGCCTGCCTTTACCTGCTCCTTTCTTTCCTGCCTGGCTGCGTTTAACTGCTCCTTTCCTTCCTTCCTGCCTTTAACCGCTCCTTTCTTTCCTGCCTGCCTTTACCTGCCCCTTTCCTTCCTGCCTGCCTTTACCCGCTCCTGTCTTTCCTGCCTGCCTTTACCTGCCCCTTTCCTGCCTGCCTGCCTTTACCTGCTCCTTTCTTTCCTGCCTGCCTTTACCTGCTCCTTTCCTTCCTGCCTTTACCTGCCCCTTTCCTTCCTGCCTGCCTACCTTTACCTGCCCCTTTCCTACCTCTCTTTACCTGCTCCTTTCCTGCCTGCCTTTTCCTGCCCCTTTCCTGCCTTTACCTGCCCCTTTCCTGCCTGCCTTTACCTGCCCCTTTCCTGCCTTTACCTGCCTGCCTTTACCTGCTCCTTCCTGCCTGCCTTTACCTGCCCCTTTCTATCCTGCCTGCCTTTACCTGCCCCTTTCCTGCCTTTACCTGCTCCTTTCCTTCCTGCCTGCCTTTACCAGCTCCTTTCCTGCCTGCCTTTACCTGCTCCTTTTCTTCCTGCCTGCCTTTACCTGCTCATTTCCTTCCAGCCTGCCTTTACCTGCCCCTTTCCTGCCTGCCTGCCTGCCTGCCTGCCTTTACCTGCTCCTTCCTGCCTGCCTTTACCTGCTCCTTTCCTTCCTGCTTTTACCTGCTCCTTTCTTTCCTTCCTGCCTTTACCTGTTCCTTTCCTTCCTGCCTTTACCTGCTCCTTTCCTGCCTGCCTTTACCTACCCCTTTCCAGCCTGCCTGGCTGCCTTTACCTGCTCCTTACCTGCCTGCCTTTACCCGCCCCTTTCCTGTCTGCCTGCCTTTACCTGCTCCTTTCCTGCCTGCCTTTACCTGCTCCTTTCTTTCCTGTCTGCCTTTACCTGCCTCTTTCCTGCCTGCCTGCCTTTACCTGCCCCTTTCCTGCCTGCCTGCCTTTACCTGCTCCTTTCCTGCCTGCCTTTACCTGCTCCTTTCCTGCCTGCCTGCCTTTACCTGCCCCTTTCCTGCCTGCCTGCCTGCCTTTACCTGCTCCTTTCCTGCCTGCCTTTACCTGCTCCTTCCTGCCTGTCTTTACCTGCCCCTTTCCTTCCTGCCTTAACCTGCTCCTTTCCTTCCTTCCTGCCTTTACCTGTTCCTTTCCTTCCTGCCTTTACCTGCTCCTTTCCTGCCTGCCTTTACCTGCCCCTTTCCTGCCTGTCTGCCTACCTTTACCTGCTCCTTTCCTGCCTGTCTTTACCTGCTCCTTTCCTGCCTGCCTGCCTTTACCTGCCCCTTTCCTGCCTGCCTGCCTGCCTTTTCCTGATCCTTTCCTGCCTGCCTGCCTTTACCTGATCCTTCCCTGCCTGCCTTTATCTGCTCCTTTCCTGCCTGTCTGCCTTTACCTGCTCCTTCCTGCCTGTCTTTACCTGCTCCTTTCTTTCCTGCATTTACCTGCTCCTTTCTTTCCTTCCTGCCTTTACCTGTTCCTTTCCTTCCTGCCTTTACCTGCTCCTGCCTGCCTGTCTTTACCTGCTCCTTTCCTGCCTGTCTGCCTTTACCTGCTGCTTCCTGCCTGTCTTTACCTGCTCCTTTCTTTCCTGCATTTACCTGCTCCTTTCTTTCCTTCTTGCCTTTACCTGTTCCTTTTCTTCCTACCTTTACCTGCTTCTTTCCTTCCTGCCTTTACCTGCTCCTTTCTTTCCTTGCTACCTTTACCTGTTCATTTTCATCCTGCCTTTACCTGCTCTTTCCTGCCTGCCTTTACCTGCTCCTTTCCTGCCTGCCTTTACCTGATCCTTTCTTTCCTGCCTGCCTTTACCTGCCTCTTTCCTGCCTGCCTGCCTTTACCTGCCCCTTTCCTGCCTGCCTGCCTTTACCTGCTCCTTTCCTGCCTGCCTTTACCTGCTCCTTTTCTGCCTGCCTGCCTTTACCTGCCCCTTTCCTACCTGCCTGCCTGCCTTTGCCTGCCCCTTTCCTGCCTGCCTGCCTGCCTTTACCTGATCCTTTCCTGCCTGCCTTTACCTGCTCCTTCCTGCCTGTCTTTACCTGCTCCTTTCCTGCCTGCCTTTACCTGCTCCTTTCTTTCCTTCCTGCCTTTACCTGTTCCTTTCCTTCCTGCCTTTACCTGCTCCTTTCCTGCCTGCCTTTACCTGCCCCTTTCCTGCCTTCCTGCCTTTACTTGCTCCTTTCCTGCCTGCCTTTACCTGCTCCTTTCTTTCCTGACTGCCTTTACCTGCCTCTTTCCTGCCTGCCTGCCTTAACTGACCCTTTCCTGCCTGCCTGCCTGCCTTTACCTGCTCCTTTCCTGCCTGCCTTTACCTGCTCCTTTCTTTCCTGTCTGCCTTTACCTGCCTCTTTCCTGCCTACCTGCCTTAACTGCCCCTTTCCTGCCTGCCTGCCTGCCTTTACCTGCTCCTTTCCTGCCTGCCTTTACCTGCTCCTCCCTGCCTGTCTTTACCTGCTCCTTTCCTGCCTGCCTTTACCTGCTCCTTTCCTGCCTGCCTTCCTTTACCTGCCCCTTTCCTGCCTGCCTGCCTGCCTGCCTTTACCTGCCCCTTTCCTGCCTACCTGATCTTTTCCTGCCTGTCTTTACCTGCTCCTTCCTGCCTGTCTTTACCTGCTCCTTTCCTGCCTGCCTTTACCTGCTCCTTTCTTTCCTTCCTGCCTTTACCTGTTCCTTTCCTTACTGCCTTTACCTGCTCCTTTCCTGCCTGCCTCTACCTGCCCCTTTCCTGCCTGCCTGGCTGCCTTTACCTGCTCCTTTCCTGCCTGCCTTTACCTGCCCCTTTCCTGCCTGCCTGCCTTTACTTGCTCCTTTCCTGTCTGCCTTTACCTGCTCCTTTCTTTCCTGACTGCCTTTACCTGCCTCTTTCCTGCCTGCCTGCCTTAACTGCCCCTTTCCTGCCTGCCTGCCTGCCTTTACCTGCTCCTTTCCTGCCTGCCTTTACCTGCTCCTTTCCTGCCTGCCTGCCTTTACCTGCCCTTCCTGTCTGTCTTTACCTGCTCCTTTCCTTCCTGTCTTTACCTGCTCCTTTCCTTCCTTCCTGCCTTGACCTGTTCCTTTCCTTCCTGCCTTTACCTGCTCCTTTCCTGCCTGCCTTTACCTGCCCCTTTCCTGCCTGCCTGCCTTTCCCTGCCCGTTTCCTGCCTGCCTGCCTGCCTTTACCTGATCCTTTCCTGCCTGCCTTTACCTGATCCTTTCCTGCCTGCCTGCCTTTACCTGCTCATTCCTGCCTGTCTTTACCTGCTCCTTTCCTTCCTGCCTTTACCTGCTCCTTTCTTTCCTTCCTGCCTTTACCTGTTCCTTTCCTTCCTGCCTTTACCTGCTCCTTTCCTGCCTGCCTTTACCTGCCCCTTTCCTGCCTACCTGATCTTTTCCTGCCTGTCTTTACCTGCTCCTTCCTGCCTGTCTTTACCTGCTCCTTTCCTGCCTGCCTTTACCTGCTCCTTTCTTTCCTTCCTGCCTTTACCTGTTCCTTTCCTTACTGCCTTTACCTGCTCCTTTCCTGCCTGCCTCTACCTGCCCCTTTCCTGCCTGCCTGGCTGCCTTTACCTGCTCCTTTCCTGCCTGCCTTTACCTGCCCCTTTCCTGCCTGCCTGCCTTTACTTGCTCCTTTCCTGTCTGCCTTTACCTGCTCCTTTCTTTCCTGACTGCCTTTACCTGCCTCTTTCCTGCCTGCCTGCCTTAACTGCCCCTTTCCTGCCTGCCTGCCTGCCTTTACCTGCTCCTTTCCTGCCTGCCTTTACCTGCACCTTTCCTGCCTGCCTGCCTTTACCTGCCCTTCCTGTCTGTCTTTACCTGCTCCTTTCCTTCCTGTCTTTACCTGCTCCTTTCCTTCCTTCCTGCCTTGACCTGTTCCTTTCATTCCTGCCTTTACCTGCTCCTTTCCTGCCTGCCTTTACCTGCCCCTTTCCTGCCTGCCTGCCTTTCCCTGCCCGTTTCCTGCCTGCCTGCCTGCCTTTACCTGATCCTTTCCTGCCTGCCTTTACCTGATCCTTTCCTGCCTGCCTGCCTTTACCTGCTCATTCCTGCCTGTCTTTACCTGCTCCTTTCCTTCCTGCCTTTACCTGCTCCTTTCTTTCCTTCCTGCCTTTACCTGCTCCTTTCTTTCCTTCCTGCCTTTACCTGTTCCTTTCCTTCCTGCCTTTACCTGCTCCTTTCCTGCCTGCCTTTACCTGCCCCTTTCCTGCCTGCCTGCGTGCATTTACCTGCTTCTTTCCTGCCTGCCTTTACCTGCCCCTTTCCTTCCTGCCTGCCTGCCTTTACCTGCCCCTTTCCTTCCTGCCTGCCTGCCTTTACCTGCTCCTTTCCTGCCTGCCTTTACCTGCCCCTTTCCTGCCTGCCTGCCTTTACCTGCCCCTTTCCTGCCTGCCTGTCTGCTTGCCTTTACCTGCTTCTTTCTTGCCTGCCTGCCTTTAGCTGCCCTTTTCCTGCCTGCCTGCTTTTACCTGCTCCTTTCCTGCCTGCCTTTACCTGCCCCTTTCCTGCCTGCCTGCGTGCCTTTGTCTGCTCCTTCATGCCTTTCTTTACCTGCTCCTTTCCTGCCTGCCTGCCTTTACCTGCTCCTTTCCTGCCTGCCTTTACCTGCCCCTTTCCTGCCTGCCTACCTTTACCTGCTCCTTTCCTGCCTGCCTTTACCGGCTCCTTTACTTCCTGCCTGCCTTTACCTGCTCCTTTCCTGCCTGCCTTTACCTGCTCCTTGTCTTCCTGCCTGCCTTTACCTGCTCATTTCCTTCCTGTCTGCCTTTACCTGCCCCTTTCCTGCCTGCCTGCCTTTACCTGCCCCTTTCCTGCCTGCCTGCCTGCCTTTACCTGCTCCTTCCTGCCTTCCTTTACCTGCTCCTTTCCTTCCTGCCTTTACCTGCTCCTTTCTTTCCTTCCTGCCTTTACCTGTTCCTTTCCTTCCTGCATTTAACTGCTCCTTTCCTGCCTGCCTTTACCTGCCCCTTTCCTGCCTGCCTGCCTGTCTTTACCTGCTCCTTTCCTGCCTGCCTTTACCTGCCCCTTTCCTGCCTGCCTTTACCTGCTCCTTTCCTGCCTGCCTTTACCTTCTCCTTTCTTTCCTGCCTGCCTTTATCTGCCCCTTTCCTGTCTGCCTGCCTTTACCTGCCCCTTTCCTGCCTGCCTGCCTGTCTGCCTGCCTTTACCTGCTCCTTTCCTGCCTGCCTTTACCTGCTCCTTTCCTGCCTGCCTGCCTTTAGCTGCCCTTTTCCTGCCTGCCTGCTTTTACCTGCTCCTTTCCTGCCTGCCTTTACCTGCCCCTTTCCTGCCTGCCTGCGTGCCTTTACCTGCTCCTTTCCTGCCTGCCTTTACCTGCCCCTTTCCTGCCTGCCTGCCTTTACCTGCTCCTTTCTTTCCTGCCTGCCTTTACCTGCTCCTTTCTTTCCTGCCTGCCTTTACCTGCTCCTTTACTTCCTTCCTGCATGCCATTTTCTGCTCCTTTCCTTACTGCCTACCTGCCATTTCCTGTTCCTTTCCTTCCTGACTCTCTTTACCTGCTCCTTTCTTTCCTGCCTGCAATTACCTGCTCCTTTCCTTCCTGTCTGACTGCCTTTACCTGCTCCTTTCCTTCCTGCCTGCCTGCCTTTACCTGCTCCTTTCCTTCCTGCCTGCCTTTACCTGCTCCTTTACTTCCTTCCTGCGTGCCATTTTCTGCTCCTTTCCTTATGCCTACCTGCCATTTCCTGTTCCTTTCCTTCCTGACTGCCTTTACCTGCTCCTTTACTTCCTTCCTGCCTGCCATTTCCTGCTCCTTTCGTTACGGCCTACCTGCCATTACCTGCTCCTTTCTTTCCTGCCTGCCTTTACCTGCTCCTTTCTTTCCTGCCTGACTGCCTTTACCTGCTCCTTTCCTTCCTTCCTGCCTTTACCTGCTCCTTTCTTTCCTGCCTGCCTTTACCTGCACCTTTCCTGCCTGCCTGCCTGCCTTTACCTGCTCCTGTCTTTCCTGCCTGCCTTTACCTGCCCCTTTCCTGCCTGCCTGCCTTTACCTGCTGCTTTCTTTCCTGCCTGCCTTTACCTGCTCCTTTCCTCTCTGCCTTTACCTGCCCCTTTTCTTCCTGCCTGCTTTCGTTTACCTGCCCCTTTCCTACCTGCCTTTACCTGCTCCTTTCCTGCCTGCCTTTACTTGCCCCTTTCCTGCCTGCCTGCCTGCCTTTACCTGCTCCTTTCCTGCCTGCCTTTACCTACCCCTTTCCTGCCTGCCTGCCTTTACCTGCCCCTTTCCTGCCTGCCTTTACCTGCTCCTTTCCTGCCTGCCTTTACCTGCCCCTTTCCTGCCTGCCTGCCTGTCTTTACCTGCTCCTTTCCTGCCTGCCTTTACCTGTCCCTTTCCTGCCTGCCTTTACCTGCTCCTTTCCTGCCTGCCTTTACCTTCTCCTTTCTTTCCTGCCTGCCTTTATCTGCCCCTTTCCTGTCTGCCTGCCTTTACCTGCCCCTTTCCTGCCTGCCTGCCTGTCTGCCTGCCTTTACCTGCTCCTTTCCTGCCTGCCTTTACATGCCCCTTTCCGGCCTGCCTGCCTGTCTTTACCTGCTCCTTTCCTGCCTGCCTTTACCTGCCCCTTTCCTGCCTGCCTTTACCTGCTCCTTTCCTGCCTGCCTTTACCTTCTCCTTTCTTTCCTGCCTGCCTTTATCTGCCCCTTTCCTGTCTGCCTGCCTTTACCTGCCCCTTTCCTGCCTGCCTGCCTGTCTGCCTGCCTTTACCTGCTCCTTTCCTGCCTGCATTTACCTGCTCCTTTCCTGCCTGCCTGCCTTTAGCTGCCCTTTTCCTGCCTGCCTGCTTTTACCTGCTCCTTTCCTGCCTGCCTTTACCTGCCCCTTTCCTGCCTGCCTGCGTGCCTTTACCTGCTCCTTTCCTGCCTGCCTTTACCTGCCCCTTTCCTGCCTACCTGCCATTTCCTGTTCCTTTCCTTCCTGACTCTCTTTACCTGCTCCTTTCTTTCCTGCCTGCAATTACCTGCTCCTTTCTTTCCTGTCTGACTGCCTTTACCTGGTCCTTTCCTTCCTGCCTGCCTGCCTTTACCTGCTCCTTTCCTTCCTGCCTGCCTTTACCTGCTCCTTTACTTCCTTCCTGCGTGCCATTTTCTGCTCCTTTCCTTACTGCCTACCTGCCATTTCCTGTTCCTTTCCTTCCTGACTGCCTTTACCTGCTCCTTTACTTCCTTCCTGCCTGCCATTTCCTGCTCCTTTCGTTACGGCCTACCTGCCATTACCTGCTCCTTTCTTTCCTGCCTGCCTTTACCTGCTCCTTTCTTTCCTGCCTGCCTGCCTTTACCTGCTCCTTTCCTTCCTTCCTGCCTTTACCTGCTCCTTTCTTTCCTGCCTGCCTATACCTGCACCTTTCCTGCCTGCCTGCCTGCCTTTACCTGCTCCTGTCTTTCCTGCCTGCCTTTACCTGCCCCTTTCCTGCCTGCCTGCCTTTACCTGCTGCTTTCTTTCCTGCCTGCCTTTACCTGCTCCTTTCCTCTCTGCCTTTACCTGCCCCTTTTCTTCCTGCCTGCTTTCGTTTACCTGCCCCTTTCCTACCTGCCTTTACCTGCTCCTTTCCTGCCTGCCTTTACCTGCCCCTTTCCTGCCTGCCTTTACCTGCCCCTTTCCTGCCTGCCTGCCTGCCTTTACCTGCTCCTTTCCTGCCTGCCTTTACCTGCCCTTTCTTGCCTGCCTGCCTTTACCTGCCCCTTTCCTGCCTGCCCGCCTGCCTTTACCTGCTCCTTTCTTTCCTGCCTGCCTTTACCTGCTCCTTTCCTTCCTGCCTTTACCTGCCCCTTTCCTTCCTGCCTGCCTACCTTTACCTGCCCCTTTCCTGCCTGCCTTTACCTGCCCCTTTCCTGCCTGCCTTTACCTGCCCCTTTCCTGAATGCCTGCCTTTACCTGCTCCTTCCTGTCTGCCTTTACCTGCCCCTTTCTTTCCTGCCTGCCTTTACCTGCCCCTTTCCTGCCTTTACCTGCTCCTTTCCTTCCTGCCTTCCTTTACCAGCTCCTTTCCTGCCTGCCTTTACCTGCTCCTTTTCTTCCTGCCTGCCTTTACCTGCTAATTTCCTTCCTGCCTGCCTTTACCTGCCCCTTTCCTGCCTGCCTTTACCTGCTCCTTCCTGCCTGCCTTTACCTGCTCCTTTCCTTCCTGCCTTTACCTGCTCCTTTCTTTCCTTCCTGCCTTTACCAGTTCCTTTCCTTCCTGCCTTTACCTGATCCTTTCCTGCCTGCCTTTACCTGCCCCTTTCCTGCCTGCCGGGCTACCTTTACCTGCTCCTTTCCTGCCTGCCTTTACCCGCCCCTTTCCTGTCTGCCTGCCTTTACCTGCTGCTTTCCTGCCTGCCTTTACCTGCTCCTTTCTTTCCTGTCTGCCTTTACCTGCCTCTTTCCTGCCTGCCTGCCTTTACCTGTCCCTTTCCTGTCTGCCTGCCTTTACCTGATCCTTTCCTGCCTGCCTTTACCTGCTCCTTTCCTGCCTGCCTTTACCTGCTCCTTCCTGCCTGTCTTTACCTGCTCCTTTCCTCCCTGCCTTTACCTGCACCTTTCCTTCCTTCCTGCCTTTACCTGTTCCTTTCCTTCTTGCCTTTACCTGCTCCTTTCCTGCCTGCCTTTATCTGACCCTTTCCTGCCTGCCTTTACCTGCCCTTTCCTGCCTGCCTGCCTGCCTGCCTTTACCTGATCCTTTCCTGCCTGCCTTTACCTGCTCTTTTCCTACCTGCCTGCCTTTACCTGCTCTTCTGCCTGTCTTTACCTTCTCCTTTCCTTACTGCCTTTACATGCTCCTTTCTTTCCTTCCTGCCTTGACCTGTTCCTTTCCTTCCTGCCTTTACCTGCTCCTTTATTTCCTGCATTTACCTGCTCCTTTCTTTCCTTCCTGCCTTTACCTGTTCCTTTTCTTCCTGCCTTTACCTGCTCCTTCCTGCCTGCCTTTACCTGCTCCTTTCCTGCCTGCCTTTACCTGCTCCTTTCTTTCCTGCCTGCCTTTACCTGCCTCTTTCCTGCCTGCCTGCCTTTACCTGCCCCTTTCCTGCCTGCCTGCCTTCACCTGCTCCTTTCCTGCTGCCTTTACCTGCTCCTTTCCTGCCTGCCTGCCTTTACCTGCCCCTTTCCTGCCTTCCTGCCTGCCTTTACCTGCCCCTTTCCTGCCTGCCTGCCTGCCTTTACCTGATCCTTTCCTGCCTGCCTTTACCTGCTCCTTTCCCGCCTGCCTGCCTTTACCTACTCCTTCCTGTCTGTCTTTACCTGCTCCTTTCCTGCCTGCCTTTACCTGCCCCTTTCTTTCCTGCCTGCCTTTACCTGCCCCTTTTCTGCCTTTACCTGCTCCTTTCCTTCCTGCCTGCCTTTACCTGTTCCTTTCCTGCCTGCCTTTACCTGCTCCTTTCTTTCCTGTCTGCCTTTACCTGCCTCTTTCCTGCCTGCCTGCCTTTACCTGCCCCTTTCAAGCCTGCCTGCCTGCCTTTACCTGCTCCTTTCCTGCATGCCTTTACCTGCTCCTTTCCTGCCTGCCTGCCTTTACCTGCCCCTTTCCTGCCTGCCTGCCTGCCTTTACCTGATCCTTTCCTGCCTGCCTTTACCTGCTCCTTTCCTGCCTGCCTTTACCTGCTCCTTCCTGCCTGTCTTTACCTGCTCCTTTCCTCCCTGCCTTTACCTGCACCTTTCCTTCCTTCCTGCCTTTACCTGTTCCTTTCCTTCTTGCCTTTACCTGCTCCTTTCCTGCCTGCCTTTACCTGCCCCTTTCCTGCCTGCCTTTACCTGCCCTTTCCTGCCTGCCTGCCTTTACCTGATCCTTTCCTGCCTGCCTTTACCTGCTCCTTTCCTGCCTGCCTGCCTTTACCTGCTCTTCCGCCTGTCTTTACCTGCTCCTTTCCTTACTGCCTTTACATGCTCCTTTCTTTCCTTCCTGCCTTGACCTGTTCCTATCCTTCCTGCCTTTACCTGCTCCTTTCTTTCCTGCAGTTACCTGCTCCTTTCTTTCCTTCCTGCCTTTACCTGTTCCTTTTCTTCCTGCCTTTACCTGCTCCTTCCTGCCTGCCTTTACCTGCTCCTTTCCTGCCTGCCTTTACCTGCTCCTTTCTTTCCTGCCTGCCTTTACCTGCCTCTTTCCTGCCTGCCTGCCTTTACCTGCCCCTTTCCTGCCTGCCTGCCTTCACCTGCTCCTTTCCTGCCTGCCTTTACCTGCTCCTTTCCTGCCTGCCTGCCTTTACCTGCCCCTTTCCTGCCTTCCTGCCTGCCTTTACCTGCCCCTTTCCTGCCTGCCTGCCTGCCTTTACCTGATCCTTTCCTGTCTGCCTTTACCTGCTCCTTTCCCGCCTGCCTGCCTTTACCTGCTCCTTCCTGCCTGTCTTTACCTGCTCCTTTCCTGCCTGCCTTTACCTGCCCCTTTCTTTCCTGCCTGCCTTTACCTGCCCCTTTTCTGCCTTTACCTGCTTCTTTCCTTCCTGCCTGCCTTTACCTGCTCCTTTCCTGCCTGCCTTTACCTGCTCTTTTTCTTTCTGCCTGCCTTTACCTGCTCATTTCCTTCCTGCCTGCCTTTACCTGCCCCTTTCCTGCCTGCCTGCCTGCCTTTACCTGCCCTTTCCTGACTGCCTGCCTTTACCTGCTGCTTCCTGCCTGCCTTTACCTGCTCCTTTGCTTCCTGCCTTTACCTGCTCCTTTCTTTCCTTCCTGCCTTTACATGTTCCTTTCCTTCCTGCCTTTACCTGCTCCTTTCCTGCCTGCCTGCGGGCCTTTAACTGCTCCTTTCCTGCCTGCCTTTTCCTGCTCCTTTCCTGCCTGCCTTTACCTGCCCCTTTCTTTCCTGCCTGCCTTTACCATGCCCCTTCCCTGCCTTTACCTGCTCATTTCCTTCTTGCCTGCCTTTACCTGCCCCTTTCCTACCTGCCTGCCTGCCTTTACCTGCCCTTTCCTGACTGCCTGCCTTTACCTGCTCCTTCCTGCCTGCCTTTACCTGCTCCTTTGCTTCCTGCCTTTACCTGCTCCTTTCTTTCCTTCCTGCCTTTACCTGTTCCTTTCCTTCCTGCCTTTACCTGCCCCTTTCCTGCCTGCCTGCCTTTACCTGCTCCTTTCCTGCCTGCCTTTACCTGATCCTTTTCTTCCTGCCTGCCTTTACCTGCTCATTTCCCTCCTGCCTGCCTTTACCTGGCCCTTTCCTGCCTGCCTGCATGCCTGCCTTTACCTGCCCCTTTCCTGCCTGCCTGCCTTTACCTGCTCCTTCCTGCTTGCCTTTACCTGCTCCTTTCCTTACTGCCTTTACCTGCTACTTTCTTTCCTTCCTGCCTTTACCTGAACCTTTCCTGCCTGCCTTTACCTGCCCCTTTCCTGCCTGCCCGCGTGCCTTTACCTGCTCCTTTCCTGCCTGCCTTTACCTGCCCCTTTCCTGCCTGCCTGCCTTTACCTGCTCCTTTCCTTCCTGCCTGCCTTTACCTGCTCCTTTCCTGCCTGCCTTTACCTGCTCCTTTTCTTCCTGCCTGCCTTCACCTGCTCATTTCCATCCTGCCTGCCTTTACCTGCCCCTTTCCTGCCTGCCTGCCTTCCTGCCTTTACCTGCCCTTTCCTGACTGCCTGCCTTTACCTGCTCCATCCTGCCTGCCTTTACCTGCTCCTTTGCTTCCTGCCTTTACCTGTTCCTTTCCTTCCTGCCTTTACCTGCCCCTTTCCTGCCTGCCTGCCTTTACCTGCTCCTTTCCTTCCTGCCTGCCTTTACCTGCTCCTTTCCTGCCTGCCTTTACCTGCTCCTTTTCTTCCTGCATGCCTTTATCTGCTCATTTCCCTCCTGCCTGCCTTTACCTGGCCCTTTCCTGCCTGCCTGCCTGCCTTTACCTGCCCCTTTCCTGCCTGCCTGCCTGCCTTTACCTGCTCCTTCCTGCCTGCCTTTACCTGCTCCTTTCCTTACTGCCTTTACCTGCTCCTTTCTTTCCTTCCTGCCTTTACCTGTTCCTTTCCTTCCAGCCTTTACCTGAACCTTTCCTGCCTGCCTTTACCTGCCCCTTTCCTGCCTGCCCGCGTGCCTTTACCTGCTCCTTTCCTGCCTGCCTTTACCTGCCCCTTTCCTGGCTGCCTGCCTTTACCTGCTCCTTTCCTGCCTGCCTTTACCTTCTCCTTTCTTTCCTGCCTGCCTTTATCTGCCCCTTTCCTGTCTGCCTGCCTTTACCTGCCCCTTTCCTGCCTGCCTGCCTGTCTGCCTGCCTTTACCTGCTCCTTTCCTGCCTGCCTTTACCTGCTCCTTTCCTGCCTGCCTTTACCTGCCCCTTTCCTGCCTGCCTGCATGCCTTTACCTGCTCCTTTCCTGCCTGCCTTTACCTGCCCCTTTCCTGCCTGCCTGCCTTTACCTGCTCCTTTCTTTCCTGCCTGCCTTTACCTGCTCCTTTCTTTCCTGCCTGCCTTTACCTGCTCCTTTACTTCCTTCCTGCGTGCCATTTTCTGCTCCTTTCCTTACTGCCTACCTGCCATTTCCTGTTCCTTTCCTTCCTGACTCTCTTTACCTGCTCCTTTCTTTCCTGCCTGCAATTACCTGCTCCTTTCCTTCCTGTCTGACTCCCTTTACCTGCTCCTTTCCTTCCTGCCTGCCTTTACCTGCTCCTTTACTTCTTCCTGCGTGCCATTTCCTGTTTCTTTCCTTCCTGTCTGCCTTTACCTGCTCCTTTACTTCCTTCCTGCCTGCCATTTCCTGCTCCTTTCGTTACGGCCTACCTGCCATTACCTGCTTATTTCTTTCCTGCCTGCCTTTACCTGCTCCTTTCTTTCATGCCTGCCTGCCTTTACCTGCTCCTTTCCTTCCTTCCTGCCTTTACCTGCTCCTTTCTTTCCTGCCTGCCGTTACCTGCACCTTTCCTGCCTGCCTGCCTGCCTTTACCTGCTCCTGTCTTTCCTGCCTGCCTTTACCTGCCCCTTTCCTGCCTGCCTGCCTTTACCTGCTGCTTTCTTTCCTGCCTGCCTTTACCTGCTCCTTTCCTCTCTGCCTTTACCTGCTCCTTTCCTGCCTGCCTGCCTTTACCTGCTGCTTTCTTTCCTGCCTGCCTTTACCTGCTCCTTTCCTGCCTGCCTTTACCTGCTCCTTTCCTGCCTGCCTTTACCTGCCCCTTTCCTGCCTGCCTGCATGCCTTTACCTGCTCCTTTCCTGCCTGCCTTTACCTGCCCCTTTCCTGCCTGCCTGCCTTTACCTGCTCCTTTCTTTCCTGCCTGCCTTTACCTGCTCCTTTCTTTCCTGCCTGCCTTTACCTGCTCCTTTACTTCCTTCCTGCGTGCCATTTTCTGCTCCTTTCCTTACTGCCTACCTGCCATTTCCTGTTCCTTTCCTTCCTGACTCTCTTTACCTGCTCCTTTCTTTCCTGCCTGCAATTACCTGCTCCTTTCCTTCCTGTCTGACTCCCTTTACCTGCTCCTTTCCTTCCTGCCTGCCTTTACCTGCTCCTTTACTTCTTCCTGCGTGCCATTTCCTGTTCCTTTCCTTCCTGTCTGCCTTTACCTGCTCCTTTACTTCCTTCCTGCCTGCCATTTCCTGCTCCTTTCGTTAGGCCTACCTGCCATTACCTGCTCATTTCTTTCCTGCCTGCCTTTACCTGCTCCTTTCTTTCCTGCCTGCCTGCCTTTACCTGCTCCTTTCCTTCCTTCCTGCCTTTACCTGCTCCTTTCTTTCCTGCCTGCCGTTACCTGCACCTTTCCTGCCTGCCTGCCTGCCTTTACCTGCTCCTGTCTTTCCTGCCTGCCTTTACCTGCCCCTTTCCTGCCTGCCTGCCTTTACCTGCTGCTTTCTTTCCTGCCTGCCTTTACCTGCTCCTTTCCTCTCTGCCTTTACCTGCCCCTTTTCTTCCTGCCTGCTTTCGTTTACCTGCCCCTTTCCTACCTGCAAGTACCTGCTCCTTTCCTGCCTGCCTTTACCTGCCCCTTTCCTGCCTGCCTGCCTGCCTTTACCTGCTCCTTCCTGCCTGCCTTTAACTGCTCCTTTCCTTACTGCCTTTACCTGCTCCTTTCTTTCCTTCCTGCCTTTACCTGTTCCTTTCCTTCCAGCCTTTACCTGAACCTTTCCTGCCTGCCTTTACCTGCCCCTTTCCTGCCTGCCCGCGTGCCTTTACCTGCTCCTTTCCTGCCTGCCTTTACCTGCCCCTTTCCTGGCTGCCTGCCTTTACCTGCTCCTTTCCTGCCTGCCTTTACCTTCTCCTTTCTTTCCTGCCTGCCTTTATCTGCCCCTTTCCTGTCTGCCTGCCTTTACCTGCCCCTTTCCTGCCTGCCTGCCTGTCTGCCTGCCTTTACCTGCTCCTTTCCTGCCTGCCTTTACCTGCTCCTTTCCTGCCTGCCTTTACCTGCCCCTTTCCTGCCTGCCTGCATGCCTTTACCTGCTCCTTTCCTGCCTGCCTTTACCTGCCCCTTTCCTGCCTGCCTGCCTTTACCTGCTCCTTTCTTTCCTGCCTGCCTTTACCTGCTCCTTTCTTTCCTGCCTGCCTTTACCTGCTCCTTTACTTCCTTCCTGCGTGCCATTTTCTGCTCCTTTACTTACTGCCTACCTGCCATTTCCTGTTCCTTTCCTTCCTGACTCTCTTTACCTGCTCCTTTCTTTCCTGCCTGCAATTACCTGCTCCTTTCCTTCCTGTCTGACTCCCTTTACCTGCTCCTTTCCTTCCTGCCTGCCTTTACCTGCTCCTTTACTTCTTCCTGCGTGCCATTTCCTGTTCCTTTCCTTCCTGTCTGCCTTTACCTGCTCCTTTACTTCCTTCCTGCCTGCCATTTCCTGCTCCTTTCGTTACGGCCTACCTGCCATTACCTGCTTATTTCTTTCCTGCCTGCCTTTACCTGCTCCTTTCTTTCATGCCTGCCTGCCTTTACCTGCTCCTTTCCTTCCTTCCTGCCTTTACCTGCTCCTTTCTTTCCTGCCTGCCGTTACCTGCACCTTTCCTGCCTGCCTGCCTGCCTTTACCTGCTCCTGTCTTTCCTGCCTGCCTTTACCTGCCCCTTTCCTGCCTGCCTGCCTTTACCTGCTGCTTTCTTTCCTGCCTGCCTTTACCTGCTCCTTTCCTCTCTGCCTTTACCTGCTCCTTTCCTGCCTGCCTGCCTTTACCTGCTGCTTTCTTTCCTGCCTGCCTTTACCTGCTCCTTTCCTGCCTGCCTTTACCTGCTCCTTTCCTGCCTGCCTTTACCTGCCCCTTTCCTGCCTGCCTGCATGCCTTTACCTGCTCCTTTCCTGCCTGCCTTTACCTGCCCCTTTCCTGCCTGCCTGCCTTTACCTGCTCCTTTCTTTCCTGCCTGCCTTTACCTGCTCCTTTCTTTCCTGCCTGCCTTTACCTGCTCCTTCACTTCCTTCCTGCGTGCCATTTTCTGCTCCTTTCCTTACTGCCTACCTGCCATTTCCTGTTCCTTTCCTTCCTGACTCTCTTTACCTGCTCCTTTCTTTCCTGCCTGCAATTACCTGCTCCTTTCCTTCCTGTCTGACTCCCTTTACCTGCTCCTTTCCTTCCTGCCTGCCTTTACCTGCTCCTTTACTTCTTCCTGCGTGCCATTTCCTGTTCCTTTCCTTCCTGTCTGCCTTTACCTGCTCCTTTACTTCCTTCCTGCCTGCCATTTCCTGCTCCTTTCGTTACGGCCTACCTGCCATTACCTGCTCATTTCTTTCCTGCCTGCCTTTACCTGCTCCTTTCTTTCCTGCCTGCCTGCCTTTACCTGCTCCTTTCCTTCCTTCCTGCCTTTACCTGCTCCTTTCTTTCCTGCCTGCTGTTACCTGCACCTTTCCTGCCTGCCTGCCTGCCTTTACCTGCTCCTGTCTTTCCTGCCTGCCTTTACCTGCCCCTTTCCTGCCTGCCTGCCTTTACCTGCTGCTTTCTTTCCTGCCTGCCTTTACCTGCTCCTTTCCTCTCTGCCTTTACCTGCCCCTTTTCTTCCTGCCTGCTTTCGTTTACCTGCCCCTTTCCTACCTGCAATTACCTGCTCCTTTCCTGCCTGCCTTTACCTGCCCCTTTCATGCCTGCCTGTCTGCCTTTACCTGCTCCTTTCCTGCCTGCCTTTACCTGCCCCTTTCCTGCCTGCCTGCCTGCCTTTACCTGCTCCTTTCTTTCCTGCCTGCATTTACCTGCTCCTTTCCTTCCTGCCTTTACCTGCCCCTTTCCTTCCTGCCTGCCTACCTTTACCTGCCCCTTTCCTGCCTGCCGTTACCTGCCCCTTTCCTGCCTGCCTTTACCTGCCCCTTTCCTGAATGCCTGCCTTTACCTGCTCCTTCCTGCCTGCCTTTACCTGCCCCTTTCTTTCCTGCCTGCCTTTACCAGCCCCTTTCCTGCCGTTACCTGCTCCTTTCCTTCCTGCCTGCCTTTATCAGCTCCTTTCCTGCCTGCCTTTACCTGCTCCTTTTCTTCCTGCCTGCCTTTACCTGCTCATTTCATTCCTGCCTGCCTTTACCTGCCCCTTTCCTGCCTGCCTGCATTTACCTGCCCCTTTCCTGCCTGCCTGCCTGCCTTTACCTGCTCCTTCCTGCCTGCCTTTACCTGCTCCTTTCCTTCCTGCCTTTACCTGCTCCTTTCTTTCCTTCCTGCCTTTACCAGTTCCTTTCCTTCCTGCCTTTACCTGCTCCTTTCCTGCCTGCCTTTACCTGCCCCTTTCCTGCCTGCCGGGCTGCCTTTACCTGCTCCTTTCCTGCCTGCCTTTACCCGCCCCTTTCCTGTCTGCCTGCCTTTACCTGCTCCTTTCCTGCCTGCCTTTACCTGCTCCTTTCTTTCCTGTCTGCCTTTACCTGCCTCTTTCCTGCCTGCCTGCCTGCCTTTACCTGCCCCTTTCATGCCTGCTTGCCTGCCTTTACCTGCTCCTTTCCTGCCTGACTTTACCTGCTCCTTTCCTGCCTGCCTGCCTTTACCTGCCCCTTTCCTGCCTGCCTTTACCTGATCCTTTCCTGCCTGCCTTTACCTGCTCCTTTCCTGCCTGCCTTTACCTGCTCCTTCCTGCCTGTCTTTACCTGCTCATTTCCTCCCTGCCTTTACCTGCAGCTTTCCATCCTTCCTGCCTTTACCTGTTCCTTTCCTTCCTGCCTTTACCTGCTCCTTTCCTGTCTGCCTTTATCTGCCCCTTTCCTGTCTGCCTGCCTTTACCTGATCCTTTCCTGCCTGCCTTTACCTGCTCCTTTCCTGCCTGCCTGCCTTTACCTGCTCTTCTGCCTGTCTTTACCTGCTCCTTTCCTTACTGCCTTTACCTGCTCCTTTCTTTCCTTCCTGCCTTGACCTGTTCCTTTCCTTCCTGCCTTTACCTGCTCCTTTCTTTCCTGCATTTACCTGCTCCTTTCTTTCCTTCCTGCCTTTACCTGTTCCTTTTCTTCCTGCCTTTACCTGCTCCTTCCTGCCTGCCTTTACCTGCTCATTTCCTGCCTGCCTTTACCTGCTCCTTTCTTTCCTGCCTGCCTTTACCTGCCTCTTTCCTGCCTGCCTGCCTTTACCTGCCCCTTTCCTGCCTGCCTGCCTTCACCTGCTCCTTTCCTGCCTGCCTTTACCTGCTCCTTTCCTGCCTGCCTGCCTTTACCTGCCCCTTTCCTGCCTTCCTGCCTGCCTTTACCTGCCCCTTTCCTGCCTGCCTTTACCTGATCCTTTCCTGCCTGCCTTTACCTGCTCCTTTCCCGCATGCCTGCCTTTACCTGCTCCTTCCTGCCTGTCTTTACCTGCTCCTTTCCTGCCTGCCTTTACCTGCCCCTTTCTTTCCTGCCTGCCTTTACCTGCCCCTTTTCTGCCTTTACCTGCTCCTTTCCTTCCTGCCTGCCTTTACCTGCTCCTTTCCTGCCTGCCTTTACCTGCTCTTTTTCTTCCTGCCTGCCTTTACCTGCTCATTTCCTTCCTGCCTGCCTTTACCTGCCCCTTTCCTGCCTGCCTGCCTGCCTTTACCTGCCCTTTCCTGACTGCCTGCCTTTACCTGCTCCTTCCTGCCTGCCTTTACCTGCTCCTTTGCTTCCTGCCTTTACCTGCTCCTTTCTTTCCTTCCTGCCTTTACCTGTTCCTTTCCTTCCTGCCTTTACCTGCTCCTTTCCTGCCTGCCTGTGGGCCTTTACCTGCTCCTTTCCTGCCTGCCTTTACCTGCCCCTTTCTTTCCTGCCTGCCTTTACCATGCCCCTTCCCTGCCTTTACCTGCTCATTTCCTTCTTGCCTGCCTTTACCTGCCCCTTTCCTGCCTGCCTGCCTGCCTGCCTGCCTTTACCTGCCCTTTCCTGACTGCCTGCCTTTACCTGCTCCTTCCTGCCTGCCTTTACCTGCTCCTTTGCTTCGTGCCTTTACCTGCTCCATTCGTTCCTTCCTGCCTTTACCTGTTCCTTTCCTTCCTGCCTTTACCTGCCCCTTTCCTGCCTGCCTGCCTTTACCTGCTCCTTTCCTGTCTGCCTTTACCTGCTCCTTTTCTTCCTGCGTGCCTTTACCTGCTCATTTCCCTCCTGCCTGCCTTTACCTGGCCCTTTCCTGCCTGCCTACCTCCCTTTACCTGCCCCTGTCCTGCCTGCCTGCCTTCCTGCCTGCCTTTACCTGCTCCTTTCCTTACTGCCTTTACCTGCTCCTTTCTTTCCTTCCTGCCTTTACCTGAACCTTTCCTGTCTGCCTTTACCTGCCCCTTTCCTGCCTGCCCGCGTGCCTTTACCTGCTCCTTTCCTGCCTGCCTTTACCTGCCCCTTTCCTCCCTGCCTGCCTGCCTTTACCTGCTCCTTTCTTTCCTGCCTGCCTTTACCTGCTCCTTTCCTGCCTGCCTTTACCTGCTCCTTTTCTTCCTGCCTGCCTTTACCTGCTCATTTCCTTCCTGCCTGCCTTTACCTGCCCCTTTCCTGCCTGCCTGCCTGCCTTTACCTGCCCTTTCCTGACTGCCTGCCTTTACCTGCTCCTTCCTGCCTGCCTTTACCTGCTCCTTTGCTTCCTGCCTTTACCTGTTCCTTTCCTTCCTGCCTTTACCTGCCCCTTTCCTGCCTGCCTGCCTTTACCTGCTCCTTTCCTGCCTGCCTTTACCTGCTCATTTCCTTCCTGCCTGCCTTTACCTGCTCCTTTCCTGCCTGCCTTTACCTGCTCCTTTTCTTCCTGCCTGCCTTTACCTGGCCCTTTCCTGCCTGCCTGCCTGCCTTTACCTGCCCCTTTCCTGCCTGCCTGCCTGCCTGCCTTTACCTGCTCCTTCCTGCCTGCCTTTACCTGCTCCTTTCCTTACTGCCTTTACCTGCTCCTTTCTTTCCTTCCTGCCTTTACCTGTTCCTTTCCTTCCTGCCTTTACCTGAACCTTTCCTGCCTGCCTTTACCTGCCCCTTTCCTGCCTTCCCGCGTGCCTTTACCTGCTCCTTTCCTTCCTGCCTTTACCTGCCCCTTTCTTTCCTGCCTGCCTTTACCTGCCCCTTTCCTGCCGGCCTGCCTTTACCTGCTCCTTTCCTGCCTGCCTGCCTGCCTGTCTGCCTGCCTTTACCTGCTCCTTTCCTGCCTGCCTTTGCCTGCTGTTTTCCTGCCTGCCTGCCTTTACCTGCCCTTTTCCTGCCTGCCTATCTGCCTTTACCTGCTCCTTTCCCGCCTGCCTTTACCTGCCCTTTCCTGCCTGCCTGCGTGCCTTTACCTGCTCCTTTCCTGCCTGCCTTTACCTGCTCCTTTCCTTCCTGCCTGCCTTTACCTGCTCCTTTCCTGCCTGCCTTTACCTGCTCCTTGTCTTCCTGCCTGCCTTTACCTGCTCATTTCCTTACTGCCTGCCTTTACCTGCCCCTTTCCTGCCTGCCTGCCTTTACCTGCCCCTTTCCTGCCTGCCTGCCTGCCTTTACCTGCTCCTTCCTGCCTGCCTTTACCTGCTCCTTTCCTTCCTGCCTTAACCTGCTGCTTTCTTTCCTTCCTGCCTTTACCTGTTCCTTTCCTTCCTGCATTTACCTGCTCCTTTCCTGCCTGCCTTTACCTGCCCCTTTCCTGCCTGCCTGCGTGCATTTACCTGCTCCTTTCCTGCCTGACTTTACCTGCCCCTTTCCTGCCTGCCTGCCTTTACCTGCTCCTTTCCTGCCTGCCTTTACCTGCTCCTTTCCTGCCTGCCTGCCTTTACCTGCTCCTTCCTGCCTGTCTTTACCTGCTCCTTTCCTTCCTGTCTTTACCTGCTCCTTTCTTTCCTTCCTGCCTTTACCTGTTCCTTTCCTTCCTGCCTTTACCTCATTCTTTCCTTCCTGCCTTTACCTGCTCCTTTCTTTACTTCCTGCCTTTATCTGTTCCTTTCCTTCCTGCCTTTACCTGCTCCTTCCTGCCTGCCTTTACCTGCTCCTTTCCTGCCTGCTTTTACTTGCTCCTTTCTTTCCTGCCTGCCTTTACCTGCCTCTTTCCTGCCTGCCTGCCTTTACCTGCCCCTTTCCTGCCTGACTGCCTGCCTTTACCTGATCCTTTCCTCCTGCCTTTACCTGCTCCTTTACTTCCTGCCTGCCTTTGCCTGCTCCTTCCTGCCTTTCTTTACCTGCTCCTTTCCTGCCTGCCTGCCTTTACCTGCTCCTTCCTGCTTTTCTTTACCTGCTCCTTTCCTGCCTGCCTTTACCTGCCCCTTTCTTTCCTGCTTGCCTTTACCTGCCCCTTTCCTGCCTTAACCTGCTCCTTTCCTTCCTTCCTGCCTTTACCTGTTCCTTTCCTTCCTGCCTTTACCTGCTCCTTTCCTGCCTGCCTTTACCTGCCCCTTTCCTGCCTGTCTGCCTACCTTTACCTGCTCCTTTCCTGCCTGTCTTTACCTGCTCCTTTCCTGCCTGCCTGCCTTTACCTGCCCCTTTCCTGCCTGCCTGCCTGCCTTTTCCTGATCCTTTCCTGCCTGCCTGCCTTTACCTGATCCTTCCCTGCCTGCCTTTATCTGCTCCTTTCCTGCCTGTCTGCCTTTACCTGCTCCTTCTTGTCTGTCTTTACCTGCTCCTTTCTTTCCTGCATTTACCTGCTCCTTTCTTTCCTTCCTGCCTTTACCTGTTCCTTTCCTTCCTGCCTTTACCTGCTCCTTCCTGCCTGTCTTTACCTGCTCCTTTCCTGCCTGTCTGCCTTTACCTGCTCCTTCCTGCCTGTCTTTACCTGCTCCTTTCTTTCCTGCATTTACCTGCTCCTTTCTTTCCTACTTGCCTTTACCTGTTCCTTTTCTTCCTACCTTTACCTGCTTCTTTCCTTCCTGCCTTTACCTGCTCCTTTCTTTCCTTCCTGCCTTTACCTGTTCCTTTTCATCCTGCCTTTACCTGCTCTTTCCTGCCTGCCTTTACCTGCTCCTTTCCTGCCTGCCTTTACCTGCTCCTTTCTTTCCTGCCTGCCTTTACCTGCCTCTTTCCTGCCTGCCTGCCTTTACCTGCCCCTTTCCTGCCTGCCTGCCTTTACCTGCTCCTTTCCTGCCTGCCTTTACCTGCTCCTTTCCTGCCTGCCTGCCTTTACCTGCCCCTTTCCTACCTGCCTGCCTGCCTTTGCCTGCCCCTTTCCTGCCTGCCTGCCTTTACCTGATCCTTTCCTGCCTGCCTTTACCTGCTCCTTCCTGCCTGTCTTTACCTGCTCCTTTCCTGCCTGCCTTTACCTGCTCCTTTCTTTCCTTCCTGCCTTTACCTGTTCCTTTCCTTCCTGCCTTTACCTGTTCCTTTCCTACCTGCCTTTACCTGCCCCTTTCCTGCCTTCCTGCCTTTACTTGCTCCTTTCCTGCCTGCCTTTACCTGCTCCTTTCTTTCCTGACTGCCTTTACCTGCCTCTTTCCTGCCTGCCTGCCTTAAATGACCCTTTCCTGCCTGCCTGCCTGCCTTTACCTGCTCCTTTCCTGCCTGCCTTTACCTGCTCCTTTCTTTCCTGTCTGCCTTTACCTGCCTCTTTCCTGCCTACCTGCCTTAACTGCCCCTTTCCTGCCTGCCTGCCTGCCTTTACCTGCTCCTTTCCTGCCTGCCTTTACCTGCTCCTTCCTGCCTGTCTTTACCTGCTCCTTTCCTGCCTGCCTTTACCTGCTCCTTTCCTGCCTGCCTTCCTTTACCTGCCCCTTTCCTGCCTGCCTGCCTGCCTGCCTTTACCTGCCCCTTTCCTGCCTACCTGATCTTTTCCTGCCTGTCTTTACCTGCTCCTTCCTGCCTGTCTTTACCTGCTCCTTTCCTGCCTGCCTTTACCTGCTCCTTTCTTTCCTTCCTGCCTTTACCTGTTCCTTTCCTTACTGCCTTTACCTGCTCCTTTCCTGCCTGCCTCTACCTGCCCCTTTCCTGCCTGCCTGGCTGCCTTTACCTGCTCCTTTCCTGCCTGCCTTTACCTGCCCCTTTCCTGCCTGCCTGCCTTTACTTGCTCCTTTCCTGTCTGCCTTTACCTGCTCCTTTCTTTCCTGACTGCCTTTACCTGCCTCTTTCCTGCCTGCCTGCCTTAACTGCCCCTTTCCTGCCTGCCTGCCTGCCTTTACCTGCTCCTTTCCTGCCTGCCTTTACCTGCTCCTTTCCTGCCTGCCTGCCTTTACCTGCCCTTCCTGTCTGTCTTTACCTGCTCCTTTCCTTCCTGTCTTTACCTGCTCCTTTCCTTCCTTCCTGCCTTGACCTGTTCCTTTCCTTCCTGCCTTTACCTGCTCCTTTCCTGCCTGCCTTTACCTGCCCCTTTCCTGCCTGCCTGCCTTTCCCTGCCCGTTTCCTGCCTGCCTGCCTGCCTTTACCTGATCCTTTCCTGCCTGCCTTTACCTGATCCTTTCCTGCCTGCCTGCCTTTACCTGCTCATTCCTGCCTGTCTTTACCTGCTCCTTTCCTTCCTGCCTTTACCTGCTCCTTTCTTTCCTTCCTGCCTTTACCTGCTCCTTTCTTTCCTTCCTGCCTTTACCTGTTCCTTTCCTTCCTGCCTTTACCTGCTCCTTTCCTGCCTGCCTTTACCTGCCCCTTTCCTGCCTACCTGATCTTTTCCTGCCTGTCTTTACCTGCTCCTTCCTGCCTGTCTTTACCTGCTCCTTTCCTGCCTGCCTTTACCTGCTCCTTTCTTTCCTTCCTGCCTTTACCTGTTCCTTTCCTTACTGCCTTTACCTGCTCCTTTCCTGCCTGCCTCTACCTGCCCCTTTCCTGCCTGCCTGGCTGCCTTTACCTGCTCCTTTCCTGCCTGCCTTTACCTGCCCCTTTCCTGCCTGCCTGCCTTTACTTGCTCCTTTCCTGTCTGCCTTTACCTGCTCCTTTCTTTCCTGACTGCCTTTACCTGCCTCTTTCCTGCCTGCCTGCCTTAACTGCCCCTTTCCTGCCTGCCTGCCTGCCTTTACCTGCTCCTTTCCTGCCTGCCTTTACCTGCTCCTTTCCTGCCTGCCTGCCTTTACCTGCCCTTCCTGTCTGTCTTTACCTGCTCCTTTCCTTCCTGTCTTTACCTGCTCCTTTCCTTCCTTCCTGCCTTGACCTGTTCCTTTCATTCCTGCCTTTACCTGCTCCTTTCCTGCCTGCCTTTACCTGCCCCTTTCCTGCCTGCCTGCCTTTCCGTGCCCGTTTCCTGCCTGCCTGCCTGCCTTTACCTGATCCTTTCCTGCCTGCCTTTACCTGATCCTTTCCTGCCTGCCTGCCTTTACCTGCTCATTCCTGCCTGTCTTTACCTGCTCCTTTCCTTCCTGCCTTTACCTGCTCCTTTCTTTCCTTCCTGCCTTTACCTGCTCCTTTCTTTCCTTCCTGCCTTTACCTGTTCCTTTCCTTCCTGCCTTTACCTGCTCCTTTCCTGCCTGCCTTTACCTGCCCCTTTCCTGCCTGCCTGCGTGCATTTACCTGCTTCTTTCCTGCCTGCCTTTACCTGCCCCTTTCCTTCCTGCCTGCCTGCCTTTACCTGCCCGTTTCCTTCCTGCCTGCCTGCCTTTACCTGCTCCTTTCCTGCCTGACTTTACCTGCCCCTTTCCTGCCTGCCTGCCTTTACCTGCCCCTTTCCTGCCTGCCTGCCTGTCTGCTTGCCTTTACCTGCTTCGTTCTTGCCTGCCTGCCTTTAGCTGCCCTTTTCCTGCCTGCCTGCTTTTACCTGCTCCTTTCCTGCCTGCCTTTACCTGCCCCTTTCCTGCCTGCCTGCGTGACTTTGTCTGCTCCTTCATGCCTTTCTTTACCTGCTCCTTTCCTGCCTGCCTGCCTTTACCTGCTCCTTTCCTGCCTGCCTTTACCTGCCCCTTTCCTGCCTGCCTACCTTTACCTGCTCCTTTCCTGCCTGCCTTTACCGGCTCCTTTACTTCCTGCCTGCCTTTACCTGCTCCTTTCCTGCCTGCCTTTACCTGCTCCTTGTCTTCCTGCCTGCCTTTACCTGCTCATTTCCTTCCTGTCTGCCTTTACCTGCCCCTTTCCTGCCTGCCTGCCTTTACCTGCCCCTTTCCTGCCTGCCTGCCTGCCTTTACCTGCTCCTTCCTGCCTTCCTTTACCTGCTCCTTTCCTTCCTGCCTTTACCTGCTCCTTTCTTTCCTTCCTGCCTTTACCTGTTCCTTTCCTTCCTGCATTTAACTGCTCCTTTCCTGCCTGCCTTTACCTGCCCCTTTCCTGCCTGCCTGCCTGTCTTTACCTGCTCCTTTCCTGCCTGCCTTTACCTGCCCCTTTCCTGCCTGCCTTTACCTGCTCCTTTCCTGCCTGCCTTTACCTTCTCCTTTCTTTCCTGCCTGCCTTTATCAGCCCTTTTCCTGTCTGCCTGCCTTTACCTGCCCCTTTCCTGCCTGCCTGCCTGTCTGCCTGCCTTTACCTGCTCCTTTCCTGCCTGCCTTTACCTGCTCCTTTCCTGCCTGCCTGCCTTTAGCTGCCCTTTTCCTGCCTGCCTGCTTTTACCTGCTCCTTTCCTGCCTGCCTTTACCTGCCCCTTTCCTGCCTGCCTGCGTGCCTTTACCTGCTCCTTTCCTGCCTGCCTTTACCTGCCCCTTTCCTGCCTGCCTGCCTTTACCTGCTCCTTTCTTTCCTGCCTGCCTTTACCTGCTCCTTTCTTTCCTGCCTGCCTTTACCTGCTCCTTTACTTCCTTCCTGCATGCCATTTTCTGCTCCTTTCCTTACTGCCTACCTGCCATTTCTTGTTCCTTTCCTTCCTGACTCTCTTTACCTGCTCCTTTCTTTCCTGCCTGCAATTACCTGCTCCTTTCCTTCCTGTCTGACTGCCTTTACCTGCTCCTTTCCTTCCTGCCTGCCTGCCTTTACCTGCTCCTTTCCTTCCTGCCTGCCTTTACCTGCTCCTTTACTTCCTTCCTGCGTGCCATTTTCTGCTCCTTTCCTTATGCCTACCTGCCATTTCCTGTTCCTTTCCTTCCTGACTGCCTTTACCTGCTCCTTTACTTCCTTCCTGCCTGCCATTTCCTGCTCCTTTCGTTACGGCCTACCTGCCATTACCTGCTCCTTTCTTTCCTGCCTGCCTTTACCTGCTCCTTTCTTTCCTGCCTGACTGCCTTTACCTGCTCCTTTCCTTCCTTCCTGCCTTTACCTGCTCCTTTCTTTCCTGCCTGCCTTTACCTGCACCTTTCCTGCCTGCCTGCCTGCCTTTACCTGCTCCTGTCTTTCCTGCCTGCCTTTACCTGCCCCTTTCCTGCCTGCCTGCCTTTACCTGCTGCTTTCTTTCCTGCCTGCCTTTACCTGCTCCTTTCCTCTCTGCCTTTACCTGCCCCTTTTCTTCCTGCCTGCTTTCGTTTACCTGCCCCTTTCCTACCTGCCTTTACCTGCTCCTTTCCTGCCTGCCTTTACCTGCCCCTTTCCTGCCTGCCTGCCTGCCTTTACCTGCTCCTTTCCTGTCTGCCTTTACCTTCCCCCTTTCCTGCCTGCCTGCCTTTACCTGCCCCTTTCCTGCATGCCCGCCTGCCTTTACCTGCTCCTTTCCTGCCTGCCTTTACCTGCCCCTTTCCTGCCTGCCTTTACCTGCTCCTTTCCTGCCTGCCTTTACCTGCCCCTTTCCTGCCTGCCTGCCTGTCTTTACCTGCTCCTTTCCTGCCTGCCTTTACCTGTCCCTTTCCTGCCTGCCTTTACCTGCTCCTTTCCTGCCTGCCTTTACCTTCTCCTTTCTTTCCTGCCTGCCTTTATCTGCCCCTTTCCTGTCTGCCTGCCTTTACCTGCCCCTTTCCTGCCTGCCTGCCTGTCTGCCTGCCTTTACCTGCTCCTTTCCTGCCTGCCTTTACATGCCCCTTTCCGGCCTGCCTGCCTGTCTTTACCTGCTCCTTTCCTGCCTGCCTTTACCTGCCCCTTTCCTGCCTGCCTTTACCTGCTCCTTTCCTGCCTGCCTTTACCTTCTCCTTTCTTTCCTGCCTGCCTTTATCTGCCCCTTTCCTGTCTGCCTGCCTTTACCTGCCCCTTTCCTGCCTGCCTGCCTGTCTGCCTGCCTTTACCTGCTCCTTTCCTGCCTGCCTTTACCTGCTCCTTTCCTGCCTGCCTGCCTTTAGCTGCCCTTTTCCTGCCTGCCTGCTTTTACCTGCCCCTTTCCTGCCTGCCTTTACCTGCCCCTTTCCTGCCTGCCTGCGTGCCTTTACCTGCTCCTTTCCGTCCTGCCTTTACCTGCCCCTTTCTTGCCTACCTGCCATTTCCTGTTCCTTTCCTTCCTGACTCTCTTTACCTGCTCCTTTCTTTCCTGCCTGCAATTAAATGCTCCTTTCTTTCCTGTCTGACTGCCTTTACCTGCTCCTTTCCTTCCTGCCTGCCTGCCTTTACCTGCTCCTTTCCTTCCTGCCTGCCTTTACCTGCTCCTTTACTTCCTTCCTGCGTGCCATTTTCTGCTCCTTTCCTTACTGCCTACCTGCCATTTCCTGTTCCTTTCCTTCCTGACTGCCTTTACCTGCTCCTTTACTTCCTTCCTGCCTGCCATTTCCTGCTCCTTTCGTTACGGCCTACCTGCCATTACCTGCTCCTTTCTTTCCTGCCTGCCTTTACCTGCTCCTTTCTTTCCTGCCTGCCTGCCTTTACCTGCTCCTTTCCTTCCTTCCTGCCTTTACCTGCTCCTTTCTTTCCTGCCTGCCTATACCTGCACCTTTCCTGCCTGCCTGCCTGCCTTTACCTGCTCCTGTCTTTCCTGCCTGCCTTTACCTGCCCCTTTCCTGCCTGCCTGCCTTTACCTGCTGCTTTCTTTCCTGCCTGCCTTTACCTGCTCCTTTCCTCTCTGCCTTTACCTGCCCCTTTTCTTCCTGCCTGCTTTCGTTTACCTGCCCCTTTCCTACCTGCCTTTACCTGCTCCTTTCCTGCCTGCCTTTACCTGCCCCTTTCCTGCCTGCCTTTACCTGCCCCTTTCCTGCCTGCCTGCCTGCCTTTACCTGCTCCTTTCCTGCCTGCCTTTACCTGCCCTTTCCTGCCTGCCTGCCTTTACCTGCCCCTTTCCTGCCTGCCCGCCTGCCTTTACCTGCTCCTTTCTTTCCTGCCTGCCTTTACCTGCTCCTTTCCTTCCTGCCTTTACCTGCCCCTTTCCTTCCTGCCTGCCTACCTTTACCTGCCCCTTTCCTGCCTGCCTTTACCTGCCCCTTTCCTGCCTGCCTTTACCTGCCCCTTTCCTGAATGCCTGCCTTTACCTGCTCCTTCCTGTCTGCCTTTACCTGCCCCTTTCTTTCCTGCCTGCCTTTACCTGCCCCTTTCCTGCCTTTACCTGCTCCTTTCCTTCCTGCCTTCCTTTACCAGCTCCTTTCCTGCCTGCCTTTACCTGCTCCTTTTCTTCCTGCCTGCCTTTACCTGCTAATTTCCTTCCTGCCTGCCTTTACCTGCCCCTTTCCTGCCTGCCTGCCTGCCTTTACCTGCTCCTTCCTGCCTGCCTTTACCTGCTCCTTTTCTTCCTGCCTTTACCTGCTCCTTTCTTTCCTTCCTGCCTTTACCAGTTCCTTTCCTTCCTGCCTTTACCTGATCCTTTCCTTCCTGCCTTTACCTGCCCCTTTCCTGCCTGCCGGGCTACCTTTACCTGCTCCTTTCCTGCCTGCCTTTACCCGCCCCTTTCCTGTCTGCCTGCCTTTACCTGCTCCTTTCCTGCCTGCCTTTACCTGCTCCTTTCTTTCCTGTCTGCCTTTACCTGCCTCTTTCCTGCCTGCCTGCCTTTACCTGTCCCTTTCCTGTCTGCCTGCCTTCACCCGATCCTTTCCTGCCTGCCTTTACCTGCTCCTTTCCTGCCTGCCTATACCTGCTCCTTCCTGCCTGTCTTTACCTGCTCCTTTCCTCCCTGCCTTTACCTGCACCTTTCCTTCCTTCCTGCCTTTACCTGTTCCTTTCCTTCTTGCCTTTACCTGCTCCTTTCCTGCCTGCCTTTACCTGACCCTTTCCTGCCTGCCTTTACCAGCCCTTTCCTGCCTGCCTGCCTGCCTTTACCTGATCCTTTCCTGCCTGCCTTTACCTGCTCTTTTCCTACCTGCCTGCCTTTACCTGCTCTTCTGCCTGTCTTTACCTGCTCCTTTCCTTACTGCCTTTACATGCTCCTTTCTTTCCTTCCTGCCTTGACCTGTTCCTTTCCTTCCTGCCTTTACCTGCTCCTTTATTTCCTGCATTTACCTGCTCCTTTCTTTCCTTCCTGCCTTTACCTGTTCCTTTTCTTCCTGCCTTTACCTGCTCCTTCCTGCCTGCCTTTACCTGCTCCTTTCCTGCCTGCCTTTACCTGCTCCTTTCTTTCCTGCCTGCCTTTACCTGCCTCTTTCCTGCCTGCCTGTCTTTACCTGCCCCTTTCCTGCCTGCCTGCCTTCACCTGCTCCTTTCCTGCTGCCTTTACCTGCTCCTTTCCTGCCTGCCTGCCTTTACCTGCCCCTTTCCTGCCTTCCTGCCTGCCTTTACCTGCCCCTTTCCTGCCTGCCTGCCTGCCTTTACCTGATCCTTTCCTGCCTGCCTTTACCTGCTCCTTTCCCGCCTGCCTGCCTTTACCTACTCCTTCCTGTCTGTCTTTACCTGCTCCTTTCCTGCCTGCCTTTACCTGCCCCTTTCTTTCCTGCCTGCCTTTACCTGCCCCTTTTCTGCCTTTACCTGCTCCTTTCCTTCCTGCCTGCCTTTACCTGTTCCTTTCCTGCCTGCCTTTACCTGCTCCTTTCTTTCCTGTCTGCCTTCACCTGCCTCTTTCCTGCCTGCCTGCCTTTACCTGCCCCTTTCAAGCCTGCCTGCCTGCCTTTACCTGCTCCTTTCCTGCCTGCCTTTACCTGCTCCTTTCCTGCCTGCCTGCCTTTACCTGCCCCTTTCCTGCCTGCCTGCCTGCCTTTACCTGATCCTTTCCTGCCTGCCTTTACCTGCTCCTTTCCTGCCTGCCTTTACCTGCTCCTTCCTGCCTGTCTTTACCTGCTCCTTTCCTCCCTGCCTTTACCTGCACCTTTCCTTCCTTCCTGCCTTTACCTGTTCCTTTCCTTCTTGCCTTTACCTGCTCCTTTCCTGCCTGCCTTTACCTGCCCCTTTCCTGCCTGCCTTTACCTGCCCTTTCCTGCCTGCCTGCCTGCCTTTACCTGATCCTTTCCTGCCTGCCTTTACCTGCTCCTTTCCTGCCTGCCTGCCTTTACCTGCTCTTCCGCCTGTCTTTACCTGCTCCTTTCCTTACTGCCTTTACATGCTCCTTTCTTTCCTTCCTGCCTTGACCTGTTCCTATCCTTCCTGCCTTTACCTGCTCCTTTCTTTCCTGCAGTTACCTGCTCCTTTCTTTCCTTCCTGCCTTTACCTGTTCCTTTTCTTCCTGCCTTTACCTGCTCCTTCCTGCCTGCCTTTACCTGCTCCTTTCCTGCCTGCCTTTACCTGCTCCTTTCTTTCCTGCCTGCCTTTACCTGCCTCTTTCCTGCCTGTCTGCCTTTACCTGCCCCTTTCCTGCCTGCCTGCCTTCACCTGCTCCTTTCCTGCCTGCCTTTACCTGCTCCTTTCCTGCCTGCCTGCCTTTACCTGCCCCTTTCCTGCCTTCCTGCCTGCCTTTACCTGCCCCTTTCCTGCCTGCCTGCCTGCCTTTACCTGATCCTTTCCTGCCTGCCTTTACCTGCTCCTTTCCCGCCTGCCTGCCTTTACCTGCTCCTTCCTGCCTGTCTTTACCTGCTCCTTTCCTGCCTGCCTTTACCTGCCCCTTTCTTTCCTGCCTGCCTTTACCTGCCCCTTTTCTGCCTTTACCTGCTTCTTTCCTTCCTGCCTGCCTTTACCTGCTCCTTTCCTGCCTGCCTTTACCTGCTCTTTTTCTTTCTGCCTGCCTTTACCTGCTCATTTCCTTCCTGCCTGCCTTTACCTGCCCCTTTCCTGCCTGCCTGCCTGCCTTTACCTGCCCTTTCCTGACTGCCTGCCTTTACCTGCTCCTTCCTGCCTGCCTTTACCTGCTCCTTTGCTTCCTGCCTTTACCTGCTCCTTTCTTTCCTTCCTGCCTTTACCTGTTCCTTTCCTTCCTGCCTTTACCTGCTCCTTTCCTGCCTGCCTGCGGGCCTTTAACTGCTCCTTTCCTGCCTGCCTTTTCCTGCTCCTTTCCTGCCTGCCTTTACCTGCCCCTTTCTTTCCTGCCTGCCTTTACCATGCCCCTTCCCTGCCTTTACCTGCTCATTTCCTTCTTGCCTGCCTTTACCTGCCCCTTTCCTACCTGCCTGCCTGCCTTTACCTGCCCTTTCCTGACTGCCTGCCTTTACCTGCTCCTTCCTGCCTGCCTTTACCTGCTCCTTTGCTTCCTGCCTTTACCTGCTCCTTTCTTTCCTTCCTGCCTTTACCTGTTCCTTTCCTTCCTGCCTTTACCTGCCCCTTTCCTGCCTGCCTGCCTTTACCTGCTCCTTTCCTGCCTGCCTTTACCTGATCCTTTTCTTCCTGCCTGCCTTTACCTGCTCATTTCCCTCCTGCCTGCCTTTACCTGGCCCTTTCCTGCCTGCCTGCATGCCTGCCTTTACCTGCCCCTTTCCTGCCTGCCTGCCTGCCTTTACCTGCTCCTTCCTGCTTGCCTTTACCTGCTCCTTTCCTTACTGCCTTTACCTGCTACTTTCTTTCCTTCCTGCCTTTACCTGAACCTTTCCTGCCTGCCTTTACCTGCCCCTTTCCTGCCTGCCCGCGTGCCTTTACCTGCTCCTTTCCTGCCTGCCTTTACCTGCCCCTTTCCTGCCTGCCTGCCTTTACCTGCTCCTTTCCTTCCTGCCTGCCTTTACCTGCTCCTTTCCTGCCTGCCTTTACCTGCTCCTTTTCTTCCTGCCTGCCTTCACCTGCTCATTTCCATCCTGCCTGCCTTTACCTGCCCCTTTCCTGCCTGCCTGCCTTCCTGCCTTTACCTGCCCTTTCCTGACTGCCTGCCTTTACCTGCTCCATCCTGCCTGCCTTTACCTGCTCCTTTGCTTCCTGCCTTTACCTGTTCCTTTCCTTCCTGCCTTTACCTGCCCCTTTCCTGCCTGCCTGCCTTTACCTGCTCCTTTCCTTCCTGCCTGCCTTTACCTGCTCCTTTCCTGTCTGCCTTTACCTGCTCCTTTTCTTCCTGCATGCCTTTATCTGCTCATTTCCCTCCTGCCTGCCTTTACCTGGCCCTTTCCTGCCTGCCTGCCTGCCTTTACCTGCCCCTTTCCTGCCTGCCTGCCTGCCTTTACCTGCTCCTTCCTGCCTGCCTTTACCTGCTCCTTTCCTTACTGCCTTTACCTGCTCCTTTCTTTCCTTCCTGCCTTTACCTGTTCCTTTCCTTCCAGCCTTTACCTGAACCTTTCCTGCCTGCCTTTACCTGCCCCTTTCCTGCCTGCCCGCGTGCCTTTACCTGCTCCTTTCCTGCCTGCCTTTACCTGCCCCTTTCCTGGCTGCCTGCCTTTACCTGCTCCTTTCCTGCCTGCCTTTACCTTCTCCTTTCTTTCCTGCCTGCCTTTATCTGCCCCTTTCCTGTCTGCCTGCCTTTACCTGCCCCTTTCCTGCCTGCCTGCCTGTCTGCCTGCCTTTACCTGCTCCTTTCCTGCCTGCCTTTACCTGCTCCTTTCCTGTCTGCCTTTACCTGCCCCTTTCCTGCCTGCCTGCATGCCTTTACCTGCTCCTTTCCTGCCTGCCTTTACCCGCCCCTTTCCTGCCTGCCTGCCATTACCTGCTCCTTTCTTTCCTGCCTGCCTTTACCTGCTCCTTTCTTTCCTGCCTGCCTTTACCTGGTCCTTTACTTCCTTCCTGCGTGCCATTTTCTGCTCCTTTCCTTACTGCCTACCTGCCATTTCCTGTTCCTTTCCTTCCTGACTCTCTTTACCTGCTCCTTTCTTTCCTGCCTGCAATTACCTGCTCCTTTCCTTCCTGTCTGACTCCCTTTACCTGCTCCTTTCCTTCCTGCCTGCCTTTACCTGCTCCTTTACTTCTTCCTGCGTGCCATTTCCTGTTCCTTTCCTTCCTGTCTGCCTTTACCTGCTCCTTTACTTCCTTCCTGCCTGCCATTTCCTGCTCCTTTCGTTACGGCCTACCTGCCATTACCTGCTTATTTCTTTCCTGCCTGCCTTTACCTGCTCCTTTCCTTCATGCCTGCCTGCCTTTACCTGCTCCTTTCCTTCCTTCCTGCCTTTACCTGCTCCTTTCTTTCCTGCCTGCCGTTACCTGCACCTTTCCTGCCTGCCTGCCTTTACCTGCTCCTGTCTTTCCTGCCTGCCTTTACCTGCCCCTTTCCTGCCTGCCTGCCTTTACCTGCTGCTTTCTTTCCTGCCTGCCTTTACCTGCTCCTTTCCTCTCTGCCTTTACCTGCTCCTTTCCTGCCTGCCTGCCTTTACCTGCTGCTTTCTTTCCTGCCTGCCTTTACCTGCTCCTTTCCTGCCTGCCTTTACCTGCTCCTTTCCTGCCTGCCTTTACCTGCCCCTTTCCTGCCTGCCTGCATGCCTTTACCTGCTCCTTTCCTGCCTGCCTTTACCTGCCCCTTTCCTGCCTGCCTGCCTTTACCTGCTCCTTTCTTTTCTGCCTGCCTTTACCTGCTCCTTTCTTTCCTGCCTGCCTTTACCTGCTCCTTCACTTCCTTCCTGCGTGCCATTTTCTGCTCCTTTCCTTACTGCCTACCTGCCATTTCCTGTTCCTTTCCTTCCTGACTCTCTTTACCTGCTCCTTTCTTTCCTGCCTGCAATTACCTGCTCCTTTCCTTCCTGTCTGACTCCCTTTACCTGCTCCTTTCCTTCCTGCCTGCCTTTACCTGCTCCTTTACTTCTTCCTGCATGCCATTTCCTGTTCCTTTCCTTCCTGTCTGCCTTTACCTGCTCCTTTACTTCCTTCCTGCCTGCCATTTCCTGCTCCTTTCGTTAGGCCTACCTGCCATTACCTGCTCATTTCTTTCCTGCCTGCCTTTACCTGCTCCTTTCTTTCCTGCCTGCCTGCCTTTACCTGCTCCTTTCCTTCCTTCCTGCCTTTACCTGCTCCTTTCTTTCCTGCCTGCCGTTACCTGCACCTTTCCTGCCTGCCTGCCTGCCTTTACCTGCTCCTGTCTTTCCTGCCTGCCTTTACCTGCCCCTTTCCTGCCTGCCTGCCTTTACCTGCTGCTTTCTTTCCTGCCTGCCTTTACCTGCTCCTTTCCTCTCTGCCTTTACCTGCCCCTTTTCTTCCTGCCTGCTTTCGTTTACCTGCCCCTTTCCTACCTGCAATTACCTGCTCCTTTCCTGCCTGCCTTTACCTGGCCCTTTCCTGCCTGCCTGCCTGCCTTTACCTGCCCCTTTCCTGCCTGCCTGCCTGCCTTTACCTACTCCTTCCTGCCTGCCTTTACCTGCTCCTTTCCTTACTGCCTTTACCTGCTCCTTTCTTTCCTTCCTGCCTTTACCTGTTCCTTTCCTTCCAGCCTTTACCTGAACCTTTCCTGCCTGCCTTTACCTGCCCCTTTCCTGCCTGCCCGCGTGCCTTTACCTGCTCCTTTCCTGCCTGCCTTTACCTGCCCCTTTCCTGGCTGCCTGCCTTTACCTGCTCCTTTCCTGCCTGCCTTTACCTTCTCCTTTCTTTCCTGCCTGCCTTTATCTGCCCCTTTCCTGTCTGCCTGCCTTTACCTGCCCCTTTCCTGCCTGCCTGCCTGCCTGTCTGCCTGCCTTTACCTGCTCCTTTCCTGCCTGCCTTTACCTGCTCCTTTCCTGCCTGCCTTTACCTGCCCCTTTCCTGCCTGCCTGCTTGCCTTTACCTGCTCCTTTCCTGCCTGCCTTTACCTGCCCCTTTCCTGCCTGCCTGCCTTTACCTGCTCCTTTCTTTCCTGCCTGCCTTTACCTGCTCCTTTCTTTCCTGCCTGCCTTTACCTGCTCCTTTACTTCCTTCCTGCGTGCCATTTTCTGCTCCTTTCCTTACGGCCTACCTGCCATTTCCTGTTCCTTTCCTTCCTGACTCTCTTTACCTGCTCCTTTCTTTCCTGCCTGCAATTACCTGCTCCTTTCCTTCCTGTCTGACTCCCTTTACCTGCTCCTTTCCTTCCTGCCTGCCTTTACCTGCTCCTTTACTTCTTCCTGCGTGCCATTTCCTGTTCCTTTCCTTCCTGTCTGCCTTTACCTGCTCCTTTACTTCCTTCCTGCCTGCCATTTCCTGCTCCTTTCGTTACGGCCTACCTGCCATTACCTGCTTATTTCTTTCCTGCCTGCCTTTACCTGCTCCTTCTTTCATGCCTGCCTGCCTTTACCTGCTCCTTTCCTTCCTTCCTGCCTTTACCTGCTCCTTTCTTTCCTGCCTGCCGTTACCTGCACCTTTCCTGCCTGCCTGCCTGCCTTTACCTGCTCCTGTCTTTCCTGCCTGCCTTTACCTGCCCCTTTCCTGCCTGCCTGCCTTTACCTGCTGCTTTCTTTCCTGCCTGCCTTTACCTGCTCCTTTGCTCTCTGCCTTTACCTGCTCCTTTCCTGCCTGCCTGCCTTTACCTGCTGCTTTCTTTCCTGCCTGCCTTTACCTGCTCCTTTCCTGCCTGCCTTTACCTGCTCCTTTCCTGCCTGCCTTTACCTGCCCCTTTCCTGCCTGCCTGCATGCCTTTACCTGCTCCTTTCCTGCCTGCCTTTACCTGCCCCTTTCCTGCCTGCCTGCCTTTACCTGCTCCTTTCTTTCCTGCCTGCCTTTACCTGCTCCTTTCTTTCCTGCCTGCCTTTACCTGCTCCTTTACTTCCTTCCTGCGTGCCATTTTCTGCTCCTTTCCTTACTGCCTACCTGCCATTTCCTGTTCCTTTCCTTCCTGACTCTCTTTACCTGCTCCTTTCTTTCCTGCCTGCAATTACCTGCTCCTTTCCTTCCTGTCTGACTCCCTTTACCTGCTCCTTTCCTTCCTGCCTGCCTTTACCTGCTCCTTTACTTCTTCCTGCGTGCCATTTCCTGTTCCTTTCCTTCCTGTCTGCCTTTACCTGCTCCTTTACTTCCTTCCTGCCTGCCATTTCCTGCTCCTTTCGTTAAGGCCTACCTGCCATTACCTGCTCATTTCTTTCCTGCCTGCCTTTACCTGCTCCTTTCTTTCCTGCCTGCCTGCCTTTACCTGCTCCTTTCCTTCCTTCCTGCCTTTACCTGCTCCTTTCTTTCCTGCCTGCCGTTACCTGCACCTTTCCTGCCTGCCTGCCTGCCTTTACCTGCTCCTGTCTTTCCTGCCTGCCTTTACCTGCCCCTTTCCTGCCTGCCTGCCTTTACCTGCTGCTTTCTTTCCTGCCTGCCTTTACCTGCTCCTTTCCTCTCTGCCTTTACCTGCCCCTTTTCTTCCTGCCTGCTTTCGTTTACCTGCCCCTTTCCTACCTGCAATTACCTGCTCCTTTCCTGCCTGCCTTTACCTGCCCCTTTCATGCCTGCCTGTCTGCCTTTACCTGCTCCTTTCCTGCCTGCCTTTACCTGCCCCTTTCCTGCCTGCCTGCCTGCCTTTACCTGCTCCTTTCTTTCCTGCCTGCATTTACCTGCTCCTTTCCTTCCTGCCTTTACCTGCCCCTTTCCTTCCTGCCTGCCTACCTTTACCTGCCCCTTTCCTGCCTGCGGTTACCTGCCCCTTTCCTGCCTGCCTTTACCTGCCCCTTTCCTGAATGCCTGCCTTTACCTGCTCCTTCCTGCCTGCCTTTACCTGCCCCTTTCTTTCCTGCCTGCCTTTACCAGCCCCTTTCCTGCCGTTACCTGCTCCTTTCCTTCCTGCCTGCCTTTATCAGCTCCTTTCCTGCCTGCCTTTACCTGCTCCTTTTCTTCCTGCCTGCCTTTACCTGCTCATTTCCTTCCTGCCTGCCTTTACCTGCCCCTTTCCTGCCTGCCTGCATTTACCTGCCCCTTTCCTGCCTGCCTGCCTGCCTTTACCTGCTCCTTCCTGCCTGCCTTTACCTGCTCCTTTCCTTCCTGCCTTTACCTGCTCCTTTCTTTCCTTCCTGCCTTTACCAGTTCCTTTCCTTCCTGCCTTTACCTGCTCCTTTCCTGCCTGCCTTTACCTGCCCCTTTCCTGCCTGCCGGGCTGCCTTTACCTGCTCCTTTCCTGCCTGCCTTTACCCGCCCCTTTCCTGTCTGCCTGCCTTTACCTGCTCCTTTCCTGCCTGCCTTTACCTGCTCCTTTCTTTCCTGTCTGCCTTTACCTGCCTCTTTCCTGCCTGCCTGCCTTTACCTGCCCCTTTCATGCCTGCTTGCCTGCCTTTACCTGCTCCTTTCCTGCCTGACTTTACCTGCTCCTTTCCTGCCTGCCTGCCTTTACCTGCCCCTTTCCTGCCTGCCTTTACCTGATCCTTTCCTGCCTGCCTTTACCTGCTCCTTTCCTGCCTGCCTTTACCTGCTCCTTCCTGCCTGTCTTTACCTGCTCATTTCCTCCCTGCCTTTACCTGCAGCTTTCCATCCTTCCTGCCTTTACCTGTTCCTTTCCTTCCTGCCTTTACCTGCTCCTTTCCTGTCTGCCTTTATCTGCCCCTTTCCTGTCTGCCTGCCTTTACCTGATCCTTTCCTACCTGCCTTTACCTGCTCCTTTCCTGCCTGCCTGCCTTTACCTGCTCTTCTGCCTGTCTTTACCTGCTCCTTTCCTTACTGCCTTTACCTGCTCCTTTCTTTCCTTCCTGCCTTGACCTGTTCCTTTCCTTCCTGCCTTTACCTGCTCCTTTCTTTCCTGCATTTACCTGCTCCTTTCTTTCCTTCCTGCCTTTACCTGTTCCTTTTCTTCCTGCCTTTACCTGCTCCTTCCTGCCTGCCTTTACCTGCTCATTTCCTGCCTGCCTTTACCTGCTCCTTTCTTTCCTGCCTGCCTTTACCTGCCTCTTTCCTGCCTGCCTGCCTTTACCTGCCCCTTTCCTGCCTGCCTGCCTTCACCTGCTCCTTTCCTGCCTGCCTTTACCTGCTCCTTTCCTGCCTGCCTGCCTTTACCTGCCCCTTTCCTGCCTTCCTGCCTGCCTTTACCTGCCCCTTTCCTGCCTGCCTGCCTGCCTTTACCTGATCCTTTCCTGCCTGCCTTTACCTGCTCCTTTCCCGCATGCCTGCCTTTACCTGCTCCTTCATGCCTGTCTTTACCTGCTCCTTTCCTGCCTGCCTTTACCTGCCCCTTTCTTTCCTGCCTGCCTTTACCTGCCCCTTTTCTGCCTTTACCTGCTCCTTTCCTTCCTGCCTGCCTTTACCTGCTCCTTTCCTGCCTGCCTTTACCTGCTCTTTTTCTTCCTGCCTGCCTTTACCTGCTCATTTCCTTCCTGCCTGCCTTTACCTGCCCCTTTCCTGCCTGCCTGCCTGCCTTTACCTGCCCTTTCCTGACTGCCTGCCTTTACCTGCTCCTTCCTGCCTGCCTTTACCTGCTCCTTTGCTTCCTGCCTTTACCTGCTCCTTTCTTTCCTTCCTGCCTTTACCTGTTCCTTTCCTTCCTGCCTTTACCTGCTCCTTTCCTGCCTGCCTGTGGGCCTTTACCTGCTCCTTTCCTGCCTGCCTTTACCTGCCCCTTTCTTTCCTGCCTGCCTTTACCATGCCCCTTCCCTGCCTTTACCTGCTCATTTCCTTCTTGCCTGCCTTTACCTGCCCCTTTCCTGCCTGCCTGCCTGCCTGCCTTTACCTGCCCTTTCCTGACTGCCTGCCTTTACCTGCTCCTTCCTGCCTGCCTTTACCTGCTCCTTTGCTTCCTGCCTTTACCTGCTCCATTCGTTCCTTCCTGCCTTTACCTGTTCCTTTCCTTCCTGCCTTTACCTGCCCCTTTCCTGCCTGCCTGCCTTTACCTGCTCCTTTCCTGTCTGCCTTTACCTGCTCCTTTTCTTCCTGCCTGCCTTTACCTGCTCATTTCCCTCCTGCCTGCCTTTACCTGGCCCTTTCCTGCCTGCCTACCTGCCTTTACCTGCCCCTGTCCTGCCTGCCTGCCTTCCTGCCTGCCTTTACCTGCTCCTTTCCTTACTGCCTTTACCTGCTCCTTTCTTTCCTTCCTGCCTTTACCTGAACCTTTCCTGCCTGCCTTTACCTGCCCCTTTCCTGCCTGCCCGCGTGCCTTTACCTGCTCCTTTCCTGCCTGCCTTTACCTGCCCCTTTCCTCCCTGCCTGCCTGCCTTTACCTGCTCCTTTCTTTCCTGCCTGCCTTTACCTGCTCCTTTCCTGCCTGCCTTTACCTGCTCCTTTTCTTCCTGCCTGCCTTTACCTGCTCATTTCCTTCCTGCCTGCCTTTACCTGCCCCTTTCCTGCCTGCCTGCCTGCCTTTACCTGCCCTTTCCTGACTGCCTGCCTTTACCTGCTCCTTCCTGCCTGCCTTTACCTGCTCCTTTGCTTCCTGCCTTTACCTGTTCCTTTCCTTCCTGCCTTTACCTGCCCCTTTCCTGCCTGCCTGCCTTTACCTGCTCCTTTCCTGCCTGCCTTTACCTGCTCATTTCCTTCCTGCCCGCCTTTACCTGCTCCTTTCCTGCCTGCCTTTACCTGCTCCTTTTCTTCCTGCCTGCCTTTACCTGGCCCTTTCCTGCCTGCCTTTACCTGCCCCTTTCCTGCCTGCCTGCCTGCCTTTACCTGCTCCTTCCTGCCTGCCTTTACCTGCTCCTTTCCTTACTGCCTTTACCTGCTCCTTTCTTTCCTTCCTGCCTTTACCTGTTCCTTTCCTTCCTGCCTTTACCTGAACCTTTCCTGCCTGCCTTTACCTGCCCCTTTCCTGCCTTCCCGCGTGCCTTTACCTGCTCCTTTCCTGCCTGCCTTTACCTGCCCCTTTCTTTCCTGCCTGCCTTTACCTGCCCCTTTCCTGCCTGCCTGCCTTTACCTGCTCCTTTCCTGCCTGCCTGCCTGCCTGTCTGCCTGCCTTTACCTGCTCCTTTCCTGCCTGCCTTTGCCTGCTGTTTTCCTGCCTGCCTGCCTTTACCTGCCCTTTTCCTGCCTGCCTATCTGCCTTTACCTGCTCCTTTCCCGCCTGCCTTTACCTGCCCTTTCCTGCCTGCCTGCGTGCCTTTACCTGCTCCTTTCCTGCCTGCCTTTACCTGCCCCTTTCCTGCCTGCCTGCCTTTACCTGCTCCTTTCCTGCCTGCCTTTACCTGCTCCTTTCCTTCCTGCCTGCCTTTACTTGCCCCTTTCCTGCCTGCCTGCCTTTACCTGCCCCTTTCCTGCCTGCCTGCCTGCCTTTACCTGCTCCTTTCCCGCCTGCCTGCATTTACCTGCCCTTTTCCTGCCTGCCTGCCTGCCTGCCTTTACCTGCTCCTTTCCTGCCTGCCTTTACCTGCCCATTTCCTGCCTGCCTTTACCTGCCCATTTCCTGCCTGCCTTTACCTGCCCCTTTCCTGCCTGCCTGCCTGCCTTTACCTGATCCTTTCCTGCTTGCCTTTACCTGCCCCTTTCCTTCCTGCCTGCCTTTACCTGCTCCTTTCCTGCCTGCCTTTACCTGATACTTTCCTGCCTGCCTTTACCTGCTCCTTTCCTGCCTGCCTGCAATTACATGCTACTTTCCTTCCTGTCTGCCTGCCTTTACCTGCTCCTTTCCTTCCTGCCTGCCTTTACCTGCTCCTTTACTTCCTTCCTGCGTGCCATTTTCTGCTCCTTTCCTTACTGCCTACCTGCCATTTCCTGTTCCTTTCCTTCCTGACCTCCTTTACCTGCTCCTTTACTTCCTTCCTGCCTGCCATTTCCTGCTCCTTTCGTTACGGCCTACCTGCCATTACCTGCTCCTTTCTTTCCTGCCTGCCTTTACCTGCTCCTTTCTTTCCTGCTTGCCTTTACCTGCCCCGTTCCTGCCTGCCTGCCTTTACCTGCTGCTTTCTTTCCTGCCTGCCTTTACCTGCTCCTTTCCTCTCTGCCTTTACCTGCCCCTTTTCTTCCTGCCTGCTTTCGTTTACCTGCCCCTTTCCTACCTGCCTTTACTTGCTCCTTTCCTGCCTGCCTTTACCTGCCCCTTTCCTGCCTGCCTTTACCTGCCCCTTTCATGCCTGCCTGCCTTTACCTGCCCCTTTCCTGCCTGCCTGCCTTTACCTGCTCCTTTCTTTCCTGCCTGCCTTTACCTGCTCCTTTCCTTCCTGCCTTTACCTGCCCCTTTCCTTCCTGCCTGCCTACCTTTACTTGCCCCTTTCCTGCCTGCCTTTACCTGCCCCTTTCCTGCCTGCCTTTACCTGCCCCTTTCCTGCCTGCCTGCCTTTACCTGCTCCTTCCTGCCTGCCTTTACCTGCCCCTTTCCTGCCTGCCTTTACCTGCCCCTTTCCTGCCTGCCTGCCTTTACCTGCTCCTTCCTGCCTGCCTTTACCTGCCCCTTTCTTTCCTGCCTGCCTTTACCTGCCCCTTTCCTGCCTTTACCTGCTCCTTTCCTTCCTGCCTGCCTTTACCAGCTCCTTTCCTGCCTGCCTTTACCTGCTCCTTTTCTTCCTGCCTGCCTTTACCTGCTCATTTCCTTCCTGCCTGCCTTTACCTGCCCCTTTTCTGCCTGCCTGCCTTTACCTGCCCCTTTCCTGCCTGCCTGCCTGCCTTTACCTGTTCCTTCCTGCCTGCCTTTACCTGCTCCTTTCCTTCCTGCCTTTACCTGCTCCTTTCTTTCCTTCCTGCCTTTACCTGTTCCTTTCCTTCCTGCCTTTACCTGCTCCTTTCCTGCCTGCCTTTACCTGCCCCTTTCCTGCCTGCCAGGCTGCCTTTACCTGCTCCTTTCCTGCCTGCCTTTACCCGCCCCTTTCCTGTCTGCCTGCCTTTACCTGCTCCTTTCCTGCCTGCCTTTACCTGCTCCTTTCTTTCCTGTCTGCCTTTACCTGCCTCTTTCCTGCCTGCCTGCCTTTACCTGCCCCTTTCCTGCCTGCCTGCCTGCCTTTACCTGCTCCTTTCCTGCCTGCCTTTACCTGCTCCTTTCCTGCCTGCCTGCCTTTACCTGCCCCTTTCCTGCCTGCCTGCCTGCCTTTACCTGATCCTTTCCTGCCTGCCTTTACCTTCTCCTTTCCTGCCTGCCTTTACCTGCTCCTTCCTGCCTGTCTTTACCTGCTCCTTTCCTCCCTTCCTTTACCTGCACCTTTCCTTCCTTCCTGCCTTTACCTGTTCCTTTCCTTCCTGCCTTTACCTGCTCCTTTCCTGCCTGCCTTTACCTGCCCCTTTCATGCCTGCCTTTACCTGCCCCTTTCCTGCCTGCCTGCCTGCCTGCCTTTACCTGATCCTTTCCTGTCTGCCTTTACCTGCTCCTTTCCTGCCTGCCTGCCTTTACCTGCTCTTCCGCCTGTCTTTACCTGCTCCTTTCCTTCCTGCCTTTACCTGCTCCTTTCTTTCCTTCCTGCCTTGACCTGTTCCTTTCCTTCCTGCCTTTACCTGCTCCTTTCCTTCCTGCCTTTACCTGCTCCTTTCTTTCCTTCCTGCCTTTACCTGTTCCTTTTCTTCCTGCCTTTACCTGCTCCTTCCTGCCTGCCTTTACCTGCTCCTTTCCTGCCTGCCTTTACCTGATCCTTTCTTTCCTGCCTGCCTTTACCTGCCTCTTTCCTGCCTGCCTGCCTTTACCTGCCCCTTTCCTGCCTGCCTGCCTTCACCTGCTCCTTTCCTGCCTGCCTTTACCTGCTCCTTTCCTGCCTGCCTGCCTTTACCTGCCCCTTTCCTGCCTTCCTGCCTGCCTTTACCTGCCCCTTTCCTGCCTGCCTGCCTGTCTTTACCTGATCCTTTCCTGCCTGTCTTTACCTGCTCCTTTCCTGCCTGCCTTTACCTGCCCCTTTCTTTCCTGCCTGCCTTTACCTGCCCCTTTTCTGCCTTTACCTGCTCCTTTCCTTCCTGCCTGCCTTTACCTGCTCCTTTCCTGCCTCCCTTTACCTACTCCTTTTCTTCCTGCCTGCCTTTACCTGCTCCTTTCCTCCCTGCCTTTACCTGCACCTTTCCTTCCTTCCTGCCTTTACCTGTTCCTTTCCTTCCTGCCTTTACCTGCTCCTTTCCTGCCTGCCTTTACCTGCCCCTTTCATGCCTGCCTTTACCTGCCCCTTTCCTGCCTGCCTGCCTGCCTTTACCTGATCCTTTCCTGCCTGCCTTTACCTGCCCCTTTCCTGCCTGCCTGCCTTCCTTTACCTGCCCTTTCCTGACTGCCTGCCTTTACCTGCTCCTTCCTGCCTGCCTTTACCTGCTCCTTTGCTTCCTGCCTTTACCTGCTCCTTTCTTTCCTTCCTGCCTTTACCTGTTCCTTTCCTTCCTGTCTTTACCTGCTCCTTTCCTGCCTGCCTGCGGGCCTTTACCTGCTCCTTTCCTGCCTGCCTTTACCTGCTCCTTTACTTCCTTCCTGCGTGCCATTTTCTGCTCCTTTCCTTACTGCCTACATGCCATTTCCTGTTCCTTTCCTTCCTGACTGCCTTTACCTGCTCCTTTACTTCCTTCCTGCCTGCCATTTCCTGCTCCTTTCGTTAGGGCCTACCTGCCATTACCTGCTCCTTTCTTTCCTGCCTGCCTTTACCTGCTCCTTTCTTTCCTGCCTGCCTTTACCTGCCCCTTTCCTGCCTGCCTGCCTTTACCTGCTGCTTTCTTTCCTGCCTGCCTTTACCTGCTCCTTTCCTCTCTGCCTTTACCTGCCCCTTTTCTTCCTGCCTGCTTTTGTTTACCTGCCCCTTTCCTACCTGCCTTTACTTGCTCCGTTCCTGCCTGCCTTTACCTGCCCCTTTCCTGCCTGCCTTTACCTGCTCCTTTCCTGCCTGCCTGCCTTTACCTGCTCTTTCGCCTGTCTTTACCTGCTCCTTTCCTTCCTGCCTTTACCTGCTCCTTTCTTTCCTTCCTGCCTTGACCTGTTCCTTTCCTTCCTGCCTTTACCTGCTCCTTTCCTTCCTGCCTTTACCTGCTCCTTTCTTTCCTTCCTGCCTTTACCTGTTCCTTTTCTTCCTGCCTTTACCTGCTCCTTCCTGCCTGCCTTTACCTGCTCCTTTCCTGCCTGCCTTCACCTGCTCCTTTCCTGCCTGCCTTTACCTGCTCCTTTCCTGCCTGCCTGCCTTTACCTGCCCCTTTCCTGCCTTCCTGCCTGCCTTTACCTGCCCCTTTCCTGCCTGCCTGCCTGTCTTTACCTGATCCTTTCCTGCCTGCCTTTACCTGCTCCTTTCCCGCCTGCCTGCCTTTACCTGCTCCTTCCTGCCTGTCTTTACCTGCTCCTTTCCTGCCTGCCTTTACCTGCCCCTTTCTTTCCTGCCTGCCTTTACCTGCCCCTTTTCTGCCTTTACCTGCTCCTTTCCTTCCTGCCTGCCTTTACCTGCTCCTTTCCTGCCTGCCTTTACCTGCTCCTTTTCTTCCTGCCTGCCTTTACCTGCTCATTTCCTTCCTGCCTGCCTTTACCTGCCCCTTTCCTGCCTGCCTGCCTTCCTTTACCTGCCCTTTCCTGACTGCCTGCCTTTACCTGCTCCTTCCTGCCTGCCTTTACCTGCTCCTTTGCTTCCTGCCTTTACCTGCTCCTTTCTTTCCTTCCTGCCTTTACCTGTTCCTTTCCTTCCTGCCTTTACCTGCTCCTTTCCTGCCTGCCTGCGGGCCTTTACCTGCTCCTTTCCTGCCTGCCTTTACCTGCTCCTTTACTTCCTTCCTGTGTGCCATTTTCTGCTCCTTTCCTTACTGCCTACATGCCATTTCCTGTTCCTTTCCTTCCTGACTGCCTTTACCTGCTCCTTTACTTCCTTCCTGCCTGCCATTTCCTGCTCCTTTCGTTAGGGCCTACCTGCCATTACCTGCTCCTTTCTTTCCTGCCTGCCTTTACCTGCCCCTTTCCTGCCTGCCTGCCTTTACCTGCTGCTTTCTTTCCTGCCTGCCTTTACCTGCTCCTTTCCTCTCTGCCTTTACCTGCCCCTTTTCTTCCTGCCTGCTTTCGTTTACCTGCCCCTTTCCTACCTGCCTTTACTTGCTCCTTTCCTGCCTGCCTTTACCTGCCCCTTTCCTGCCTGCCTTTACCAGCCCCTTTCATGCCTGCCTGCCTTTACCTGCCCCTTTCCTGCCTGCCTGCCTGCCTGCCTTTACCTGCTCCTTTCTTTCCTGCCTGCCTTTACCTGCTCCTTTCCTTCCTGCCTTTACCTGCCCCTTTCCTTCCTGCCTGCCTACCTTTACCTGCCCCTTTCCTGCCTGCCTTTACCTGCCCCTTTCCTGCCTGCTTTTACCTGCCCCTTTCCTGCCTGCCTGCCTTTACCTGCTCCTTCCTGCCTGCCTTTACCACCCCCTTTCCTGCCTGCCTTTACCTGCCCCTTTCCTGCCTGCCTGCCTTTACCTGCTCCTTCCTGCCTGCCTTTACCTGCCCCTTTCTTTCCTGCCTGCCTTTACCTGCCCCTTTCCTGCCTTTACCTGCTCCTTTCCTTCCTGCCTGCGTTTACCAGCTCGTTTCCTGCCTGCCTTTACCTGCTCCTTTTCTTCCTGCCTGCCTTTACCTGCTCATTTCCTTCCTGCCTGCCTTTACCTGCCCCTTTTCTGCCTGCCTGCCTTTACCTGCCCCTTTCCTGCCTTCCTGCCTGCCTTTACCTGCTCCTTCCTGCCTGCCTTTATCTGCTCCTTTCTTTCCTTCCTGTCTTTACCTGTTCCTTTCCTTCCTGCCTTTACCTGATCCTTTCCTGCCTGCCTTTACCTGCCCCTTTCCTGCCTGCCGGGCTGCCTTTACCTGCTCCTTTCCTGCCTGCCTTTACCCACCCCTTTCCTGTCTGCCTGCCTTTACCTGCTCCTTTCCTGCCTGCCTTTACCTGCTCCTTTCTTTCCTGTCTGCCTTTACCTGCCTCTTTCCTGCCTGCCTGCCTGCCTTTACCTGCCCCTTTCCTGCCTGCCTGCCTGCCTTTACCTGCTCCTTTCCTGCATGCCTTTACCTGCTCCTTTCCTGCCTGCCTGCCTTTACCTGCTCCTTTCCTGCCTGCCTGCCTGCCTTTACCTGATCCTTTCCTGCCTGCCTTTACCTTCTCCTTTCCTGCCTGCCTTTACCTGCTCCTTCCTGCCTGTCTTTACCTGCTCCTTTCCTCCCTGCCTTTACCTGCACCTTTCCTTCCTTCCTGCCTTTACCTGTTCCTTTCCTTCCTGCCTTTACCTGCTCCTTTCCTGCCTGCCTTTACCTGCCCCTTTCATGCCTGCCTTTACCTGCCCCTTTCCTGCCTGCCTGCCTGCCTTTACCTGCTCCTTTCCTGCCTGCCTGCCTTTACCTGCTCTTCCACCTGTCTTTACCTGCTCCTTTCCTTCCTGCCTTTACCTGCTCCTTTCTTTCCTTCCTGCCTTGACCTGTTCCTTTCCTTCATGCCTTTACCTGCTCCTTTCCTTCCTGCCTTTACCTGCTCCTTTCTTTCCTTCCTGCCTTTACCTGTTCCTTTTCTTCCTGCCTTTACCTGCTCCTTCCTGCCTGCCTTTACCTGCTCCTTTCCTGCCTGCCTTTACCTGCTCCTTTCTTTCCTGCCTGCCTTTACCTGCCTCTTTCCTGCCTGCTTGCCTTTACCTGCCCCTTTCCTGCCTGACTGCCTTCACCTGCTACTTTCCTGCCTGCCTTTACCTGCTCCTTTCCTGCCTGCCTGCCTTTACCTGCCCCTTTCCTGCCATTCTTGTCTTTACCTGCCCCTTTCCTGCCTGCCTGCCTGCCTTTACCTGATCCTTTCCTGCCTGCCTTTACCTGCTCCTTTCCTGCCTGCCTGCCTTTACCTGCTCCTTCCGGCCTGTCTTTACCTGCTCCTTTCCTGCCTGCCTTTACCTGCCCCTTTCTTTCCTGCCTGCCTTTACCTGCCCCTTTTCTGCCTTTACCTGCTCCTTTCCTTCCTGCCTGCCTTTACCTGCTCCTTTCCTGCCTGCCTTTACCTGCTCCTTTTCTTCCTGCCTGCCTTTACCTGCTCATTTCCTTCCTGCCTGCCTTTACCTGCCCATTTCCTGCCTGCCTGCCTGCCTTTACCTGCCCTTTCCTGACTGCCTGCCTTTACCTGCTCCTTCCTGCCTGCCTTTACCTGCTCCTTTGCTTCCTGCCTTTACCTGCTCCTTTCTTTCCTTCCTGCCTTTACCTGTTCCTTTCCTTCCTGCCTTTACCTGCTCCTTTCCTGCCTGCCTGCAGGCCTTTACCTGCTCCTTTCCTGCCTGCCTTTACCTGCTCCTTTCCTGCCTGCCTTTACCTGCCCCTTTCTTTCCTGCCTGCCTTTACCTGCCCCTTTTCTGCCTTTACCGGCTCCTTTCCTTCCTGCCTGCCTTTACCTGCTCCTTTCCTGCCTGCCTTCACCTGCTCCTTTTCTTCCTGCCTGCCTTTACCTGCTCATTTCCTTCCTGCCTGCCTTTACCTGCCCCTTTCCTGCCTGCCTGCCTGCCTTTACCTGCCCTTTCTTGACTGCCTGCCTTTACCTGCTCCTTCCTGCCTGCCTTTACCTGCTCCTTTGCTTCCTGCCTTTACCTGCTTCTTTCTTTCCTTCCTGCCTTTACCTGTTCCTTTCCTTCCTGCCTTTACCTGCCCCTTTCCTGCCTGCCTGCCTTTACCTGCTCCTTTCCTGCCTGCCTTTACCTGCTCCTTTTCTTCCTGCCTGCCTTTACCTGCTCATTTCCTGCCTGCCTGCAGGCCTTTACCTGCTCCTTTCCTGCCTGCCTTTACCTGCTCCTTTCCTGCCTGCCTTTACCTGCCCCTTTCTTTCCTGCCTGCCTTTACCTGCCCCTTTTCTGCCTTTACCGGCTCCTTTCCTTCCTGCCTGCCTTTACCTGCTCCTTTCCTGCCTGCCTTCACCTGCTCCTTTTCTTCCTGCCTGCCTTTACCTGCTCATTTCCTTCCTGCCTGCCTTTACCTGCCCCTTTCCTGCCTGCCTGCCTGCCTTTACCTGCCCTTTCTTGACTGCCTGCCTTTACCTGCTCCTTCCTGCCTGCCTTTACCTGCTCCTTTGCTTCCTGCCTTTACCTGCTTCTTTCTTTCCTTCCTGCCTTTACCTGTTCCTTTCCTTCCTGCCTTTACCTGCCCCTTTCCTGCCTGCCTGCCTTTACCTGCTCCTTTCCTGCCTGCCTTTACCTGCTCCTTTTCTTCCTGCCTGCCTTTACCTGCTCATTTCCCTCCTGCCTGCCTTTACCTGGCCCTTTCCTGCCTGCCTGCCTTTACCTGCCCCTTTCCTGCCTGCCTGCCTGCCTTTACCTGCTCCTTCCTGCCTGCCTTTACCTGCTCCTTTCCTTACTGCCTTTACCTGCTCCTTTCTTTCCTTCCTGCCTTTACCTGAACCTTTCCTGCCTGCCTTTACCTGCCCCTTTCCTGCCTGCCCGCGTGCCTTTACCTGCTCCTTTCCTGCCTGCCTTTACCTGCCCCTTTCCTGCCTGCCTGCCTGCCTTTACCTGCTCCTTTCCTTCCTGCCTGCCTTTACCTGCTCCTTTCCTGCCTGCCTTTACCTGCTCCTTTTCTTCCTGCCTGCCTTTACCTGCTCATTTCCTTCCTGCCTGCCTTTACCTGCCCCTTTCCTGCCTGCCTGCCTTTACCTGCCCTTTTCTGACTGCCTGCCTTTACCTGCTCCTTCCTGCCTGCCTTTACCTGCTCCTTTGCTTCATGCCTTTACCTGTTCCTTTCCTTCCTGCCTTTACCTGCCCCTTTCCTGCCTGCCTGCCTTTATCTGCTCCTTTCCTGCCTGCCTTTACCTGCTCCTTTCCTTCCTGCCTGCCTTTACCTGGTCCTTTCCTGCCTGCCTTTACCTGCTCCTTTTCTTCCTGCATGCCTTTATCTGCTCATTTCCCTCCTGCCTGCCTTTACCTGGCCATTTCCTGCCTGCCTGCCTGCCTTTACCTGCCCCTTTCCTGCCTGCCTGCCTGCCTTTACCTGCTCCTTCCTGCCTGCCTTTACCTGCTCCTTTCCTTACTGCCTTTACCTGCTCCTTTCTTTCCTTCCTGCCTTTACCTGTTCCTTTCCTTCCTGCCTTTACCTGAACCTTTCCTGCCTGCCTTTACCTGCCCCTTTCCTGCCTGCCAGCGTGCATTTACCTGCTCCTTTCCTGCCTGCCTTTACCTGCCCCTTTCCTGCCTGCCTGCCTTTACCTGCTCCTTTCCTGCCTGCCTTTACCTGCCCCTTTCTTTCCTGCCTGCCTTTACCTGCCCCTTTCCTGCCTGCCTGCCTTTACCTGCTCCTTTCCTGCCTGCCTGCCTGCCTGTCTGCCTGCCTTACCTGCTCCTTTCCTGCCTGCCTTTACCTGCTCCTTTCCTGCCTGCCTGCCTTTACCTCCCCTTTTCCTGCCTGCCTATCTGCCTTTACCTGCTCCTTTCCCGCCTGCCTTTACCTGCCCTTTCCTGCCTGCCTGCGTGCCTTTACCTGCTCCTTTCCTGCCTGCCTTTACCTACCCCTTTCCTGCCTGCCTGCCTTTATCTGCTCCTTTCCTGCCTGCCTTTACCTGCTCCTTTCCTTCCTGCCTGCCTTTACTTGCCCCTTTCCTGCCTGCCTGCCTTTTCCTGCCCCTTTCCTGCCTGCCTGCCTGCCTTTACCTGCTCCTTTCCCGCCTGCCTGCCTTTACCTGCCCTTTTCCTGCCTGCCTGCCTGCCTTTACCTGCTCCTTTCCTGCCTGCCTTTACCTGCCCATTTCCTGCCTGCCTTTACCTGATCCTTTCCTGCTTGCCTTTACCTGCCCCTTTCCTGCCTGCCTGCCTTTACCTGCTCCTTTCCTGCCTGCCTTTACCTGCTCCTTTCCCGCCTGCCTGCCTGCCTTTACCTGATACTTTCCTGCCTGCCTTTACCTGCTGCTTTCCTGCCTGCCTGCAATTACATGCTACTTTCCTTCCTGTCTGCCTGCCTTTACCTGCTCCTTTCCTTCCTGCCTGCCTTTACCTGCTCCTTTACTTCCTTCCTGCGTGCCATTTTCTGCTCCTTTCCTTACTGCCTACCTGCCATTTCCTGTTCCTTTCCTTCCTGACTGCCTTTACCTGCTCCTTTACTTCCTTCCTGCCTGCCATTTCCTGCTCCTTTCGTTACGGCCTACCTGCCATTACCTGCTCCTTTCTTTCCTGCCTGCCTTTACCTGCTCCTTTCTTTCCTGCCTACCTTTACCTGCTCCTTTCCTTCCTTCCTGCCTTTACCTGCTCCTTTCTTTCCTGCCTGCCTTTACCTGGCCCTTTCCTGCCTGCACGCCTGCCTTTACCTGCTCCTGTCTTTCCTGCCTGCCTTTACCTGCCCCTTTCCTGCCTGCCTGCCTTTACCTGCTGCTTTCTTTCCTGCCTGCCTTCACCTGTTCCTTTCCTCTCTGCCTTTACCTGCCCCTTTTCTTCCTGCCTGCTTGCGTTTACCTGCCCCTTTCCTACCTGCTTTTACCTGCTCCTTTCCTGCCTGCCTTTACCTGCCCCTTTCCTGCCTGCCTTTACCTGCCCCTTTCCTGCCTGCCTGCCTGCCTTTACCTGCTCCTTTCCTGCCTGCCTTTACCTGGCCCTTTCCTGCCTGCCTGCCTTTACCTGCCCCTTTCCTGCCTGCCTGCCTGCCTGCCTTTACCTGCTCCTTTCTTTCCTGCCTGCCTTTACCTCCTCATTTCCTTCCTGCCTTTACCTGCCCCTTTCCTTCCTGCCTGCCTACCTTTACCTGCCCCTTTCCTACCTGCCTTTACCTGCTCCTTTCCTGCCTGCCTTTACCTGCCCCTTTCCTGCCTGCCTTTACCTGCCCCTTTCCTGCCTGCCTTTACCTGCCCCTTTCCTGCCTGCCTGCCTGCCTTTACCTGCTCCTTCCTGCCTGCCTTTACCTGCCCCTTTCTTTCCTGCCTGCCTTTACCTGCGCCTTTCCTGCCTTTACCTGCTCCTTTCCTTCCTGCCTGCCTTTACCTGCCCCTTTCCTGCCTGCCTGCCTGCCTTTAGCTGCCCCTTTCGTGCCTGCCTGCCTGCCTTTACCTGCTCCTTCCTGCCTGCCTTTACCTGCTCCTTTCCTTCCTTCCTTTACCTGCTCCTTTCTTTCCTTCCTGCCTTTACCTGTTCCTTTCCTTCCTGCCTTTACCTGCTCCTTTCCTGCCTGCCTTTACCTGCCCCTTTCCTGCCTGCCTGGCTGCCTTTACCCGCTCCTTTCCTGCCTGCCTTTACCCGCCCCTTTCCTGTCTGCCTGCCTTTACCAGCTCCTTTCCTGCCTGCCTTTACCTGCTCCTTTCTTTCCTGTTTGCCTTTACCTGCCTCTTTCCTACCTGCCTGCCTTTACCTGCCCCTTTCCTGCCTGCCTGCCTGCCTTTACCTGCCCCTTTCCTGCCTGCCTGCCTTTGCTTGATCCTTTCCTGCCTGCCTTTACCTGCTCCCTTCCTGCCTGCCTTTACCTGCTCCTTCCTGCCTGTCTTTACCTGCTCCTTTCCTCCCTGCCTTTACCTGCACCTTTCCTTCCTTCCTGCCTTTACCTGTTCCTTTCCTTCCTGCCTTTACCTGCTCCTTTCCTGCCTGCCTTTACCTGCCCCTTTCCTGCCTGCCTGCCTTTACCTGCCCCTTTCCTGCCTGCCTGCCTGCCTGCCTTTACCTGATCCTTTCCTGCCTGCCTTTACCTGCTCCCTTCCTGCCTGTCTGCCTTTACCTGCTCCTTCCTGCCTGTCTTTACCTGCTCCTTTCCTTCCTGCCTTTACCTGCTCCTTTCTTTCCTTCCTGCCTTGACCTGTTCCTTTCCTTCCTGCCTTTACCTGCTCCTTTCCTTCCTGCCTTTACCTGCTCCTTTCTTTCCTTCCTGCCTTTACCTGTTCCTTTTCTTCCTGCCTTTACCTGCTCCTTCCTGCCTGCTTTTACCTGCTCCTTTCCTGCCGGCCTTTACCTGCTCCTTTCTTTCCTGCCTGCCTTTACCTGCCTCTTTCCTGCCTGCCTGCCTTTACCTGCCCCTTTCCTGCCTGCCTTTACCTGCTCCTTTCCTGCCTGCCTTTACCTGCTCCTTTACTGCCTGCCTTTACCTGCCCCTTTCCTGCCTGCCTGCCTTTACCTGCCCCTTTCCTGCCTGCCTGCCTGCCTTTACCTGATCCTTTCCTGCCTGCCCTTACCTGCTCCTTTCCTGCCTGCCTGCCTTTACCTGCTCCTTCCTGCCTGTCTTTACCTGCTCCTTTCCTGCCTGCCTTTACCTGCCCCTTTCTTTCCTGCCTGCCTTTATCTGCCCCTTTTCTGCCTTTACCTGCTCCTTTCCTTCCTGCCTGCCTTTACCTGCTCCTTTCCTGCCTGCCTTTACCTGCTCCTTTCCTTCCTGCCTGCCTTTACCTGCTCCTTTCCTGCCTGCCTTTACCTGCCTCTTTCCTGCCTGCCTGCCTTTACCTGCCCTTTCCTGCCTGCCTGCCTTTACCTGCTCCTTCCTGCCTGCCTTTACCTGCTCCTTTGCTTCCTGCCTTTACCTGCTCCTTTCTTTCCTTCCTGCCTTTACCTGTTCCTTTCCTTCCTGCCTTTACCTGCTCCTTTCCTGCCTGCCTTTACCTGCCCCTATCCTGCCTGCCTGCGTGCCTTTACCTGCTCCTTTCCTGCCTGCCTTTACCTGCCCCTTTCCTGCCTGCCTGCCTTTACCTGCTCCTTTCCTGCCTGCCTTTACCTGCTCCTTTCCTTCCTGCCTGCCTTTACCTGCTCCTTTCCTGCCTGCCTTTACCTGCTCCTTTTCTTCCCTCCTGCCTTTACCGGCTCATTTCCCTCCTGCCTGCCTTTACCTTCCCCTTTCCCGCCTGCCTGCCTGCCTTTAAATGCCCCTTTCCTGCCTGCCTGCCTGCCTTTACCTGTTCCTTCCTGCCTGCCTTTACCTGCTCCTTTCCTTCCTGCCTTTACCTGCTCCTTTCTTTCCTTCCTGCCTTTACCTGTTCCTTTCCTTCCTGCCTTTACCTGCTCCTTTCCTGCCTGCCTTTACCTGCCCCTTTACTGCCTGCCCGCGTGCCTTTACCTGCTCCTTTCCTGCCTGCCTTTACCTGCCTTTACCTGCTCCTTTCCTGCCTGCCTTTACCTGCCCCTTTCTTTCCTGCCTGCCTTTACCTGCCACTTTCCTGCCTGCCTGCCTTTACCTGCTCCTTTCCTGCCTGCCTGCCTGCCTGCCTGCCTTTACCTGCTCCTTTCCTGCCTGCCTTTACCTGCCCCTTTCTTTCCTGCCTGCCTTTACCTGCCCCTTTCCTGCCTGCCTGCCTTTACCTACTCCTTTCCTGCCTGCCTGCCTGCCTGCCTGTCTGCCTGCCTTTACCTGCTCCTTTCCTGCCTGCCTTTACCTGCTCCTTTCCTGCCTGCCTGCCTGCCTTTACCTGCCCCTTTCCTGCCTGCCTGCCTGCCTTTACCTGCTCCTTCCTGCCTGCCTTTACCTGCTCCTTTCCTTCCTGCCTTTACCTGCTCCTTTCTTTCCTTCCTGCCTTGACCTGTTCCTTTCCTTCCTGCCTTTACCTGCTCCTTTCCTTCCTGCCTTTACCTGCTCCTTTCTTTCCTTCCTGCCTTTACCTGTTCCTTTTCTTCCTGCCTTTACCTGCTCCTTCCTGCCTGCCTTTACCTGCTCCTTTCCTGCCTTCCTTTACCTGCTCCTTTCTTTCCTTCCTGCCTTTACCTGCCTCTTTCCTGCCTGCCTGCCTTTACCTGCCCCTTTCCTGCCTGCCTGCCTGCCTTTACCTGATCCTTTCCTGCCTGCCCTTACCTGCTCCTTTCCTGCCTGCCTGCCTTCACCTGCTCCTTCCTGCCTGTCTTTACCTGCTCCTTTCCTGCCTGCCTTTACCTGCCCCTTTCTTTCCTGCCTGCCTTTACCTGCCCCTTTTCTGCCTTTACCTACTCCTTTCCTTCCTGCCTGCCTTTACCTGCTCCTTTCCTGCCTGCCTTTACCTGCTCCTTTCCTTCCTGCCTGCCTTTACCTGCTCCTTTCCTGCCTGCCTTTACCTGCCCCTTTCCTGCCTGCCTGCCTTTACCTGCCCTTTCCTGCCTGCCTGCCTTTACCTGCTCCTTCCTGCCTGCCTTTACCTGCTCCTTTGCTTCCTGCCTTTACCTGCTCCTTTCTTTCCTTCCTGCCTTTACCTGTTCCGTTCCTTCCTGCCTTTACCTGCTCCTTTCCTGCCTGCCTTTACCTGCCCCTATCCTGCCTGCCTGCGTGCCTTTACCTGCTCCTTTCCTGCCTGCCTTTACCTGCCCCTTTCCTGCCTGCCTGCCTTTACCTGCTCCTTTCCTGCCTGCCTTTACCTGCTCCTTTCCTTCCTGCCTGCCTTTACCTGCTCCTTTCCTGCCTGCCTTTACCTGCTCCTTTTCTTCCCTCCTGCCTTTACCGGCTCATTTCCCTCCTGCCTGCCTTTACCTGCCCCTTTCCCGCCTGCCTGCCTGCCTTTACCTGCCCCTTTCCTGCCTGCCTGCCTTTACCTGTTCCTTCCTGCCTGCCTTTACCTGCTCCTTTCCTTCCTGCCTTTACCCGCTCCTTTCTTTCCTTCCTGCCTTTACCTGTTCCTTTCCTTCCTGCCTTTACCTGCTCCTTTCCTGCCTGCCTTTACCTGCCCCTTTCCTGCCTGCCCACGTGCCTTTACCTGCTCCTTTCCTGCCTGCCTATACCTGCCTTTACCTGCTCCTTTCCTGCCTGCCTTTACCTGCCCCTTTCTTTCCTGCCTGCCTTTACCTGCCACTTTCCTGCCTGCCTGCCTTTACCTGCCCCTTTCCTGCCTGCCTGCCTTTACCTGCTCCTTTCCTGCCTGCCTTTACCTGCCCCTTTCTTTCCTGCCTGCCTTTACCTGCCCCTTTCCTGCCTGCCTGCCTTTACCTGCTCCTTTCCTGCCTGCCTGCCTGCCTGTCTGCCTGCCTTTACCTGCTCCTTTCCTGCCTGCCTTTACCTGCTCCTTTCCTGCCTGCCTGCCTGCCTTTACCTGCCCCTTTCCTGCCTGCCTGCCTGCCTTTACCTGCTCCTTTCCTTCCTGCCTTTACCTGCTCCTTTCTTTCCTTCCTGCCTTGACCTGTTCCTTTCCTTCCTGCCTTTACCTGCTCCTTTCCTTCCTGCCTTTACCTGCTCCTTTCTTTCCTTCCTGCCTTTACCTGTTCCTTTTCTTCCTGCCTTTACCTGCTCCTTCCTGCCTGCCTTTACCTGCTCCTTTCCTGCCTGCCTTTACCTGCTCCTTTCTTTCCTGCCTGCCTTTACCTGCCTCTTTCCTGCCTGCCTACCTTTACCTGCCCCTTTCCTGCCTGCCTGCTTTTACCTGCTCCTTTCCTGCCTGCCTTTACCTGCTCCTTACCTGCCTGCCTGCCTTTACCTGCCCCTTTCCTGCCTGCTTGTCTGCCTTTACCTGCCCCTTTCCTGCCTGCCTGCCTGCCTTTACCTGATCCTTTACTGCCTGCATTTACCTGCTCCTTTCCTGCCTGCCTGCCTTTACCTGCTCCTTCCTGCCTGTCTTTACCTGCTCCTTTCCTGCCTGCCTTTACCTGCCCCTTTCTTTCCTGCCTGCCTTTACCTGCCCCTTTTCTGCCTTTACCTGCCCCTTTCCTTCCTGCCTGCCTTTACCTGCTCCTTTCCTGCCTGCCTTTACCTGCTCCTTTTCTTCCTGCCTGCCTTTACCTGCTAATTTCCTGCCTGCCTTTACCTGCTCCTTTTCTTCCCTCCTGCCTTTACCGGCTCATTTCCCTCCTGCCTGCCTTTACCTGCCCCTTTCCCGCCTGCCTGCCTGCCTTTACCTGCCCCTTTCCTGCCTGCCTGCCTGCCTGCCTTTACCTGCTCCTTTCCTGCCTGCCTTTACCTGCCCCTTTCTTTCCTGCCTGCCTTTACCTGCCCCTTTCCTGCCTGCCTGCCTTTACCTGCTCCTTTCCTGCCTGCCTGCCTGCCTGTCTGCCTGCCTTTACCTGCTCCTTTCCTGCCTGCCTTTACCTGCTCCTTTCCTGCCTGCCTGCCTGCCTTTACCTGCCCCTTTCCTGCCTGCCTGCCTGCCTTTACCTGCTCCTTCCTGCCTGCCTTTACCTGCTCCTTTCCTTCCTGCCTTTACCTGCTCCTTTCTTTCCTTCCTGCCTTGACCTGTTCCTTTCCTTCCTGCCTTTACCTGCTCCTTTCCTGCCTGCCTTTACCTGCTCCTTGTCTCCCTGCCTGCCTGTACCTGTTCATTTCCTTCCTGCCTGCCTTTACCTGCCCCTTTCCTGCCTGCCTGCCTGCCTGCCTTTACCTGCCCCTTTCCTGCCTGCCTGCCTGCCTTTACCTGCTCCTTCCTGCCTGCCTTTACCTGCTCCTTTCCTTCCTGCCTTTACCTGCTCCTTTCTTTCCTTCCTGCCTTTATCTGTTCCTTTCCTTCCTGCATTTACCTGCTTCTTTCCTGCCTGCCTTTACCTGTCCCTTTCCTGCCTGCCTGCGTGCATTTACCTGCTCCTTTCCTGCCTGCCTTTACCTGTCCCTTTCCTGCCTGCCTGCCTTTACCTGCTCCTTTCCTGCCTGCCTTTACCTGCTCCTTTCTTTCCTGCCTGCCTTTACCTGCCCCTTTCCTGCCTGCCTGCCTGTCTACCTGTCTTTACCTACTCCTTTCCTGCCTGCCTTTACCTGCTCCTTTCCTGCCTGCCTGCCTTTAGCTGCCCCTTTCCTGCCTTCCTTTACCTGCTCCTTTCTTTCCTTCCTGCCTTTACCTGCCTCTTTCCTGCCTGCCTGCCTTTACCTGCCCCTTTCCTGCCTGCCTGCCTGCCTTTACCTGATCCTTTCCTGCCTGCCCTTACCTGCTCCTTTCCTGCCTGCCTGCCTTCACCTGCTCCTTCCTGCCTGTCTTTACCTGCTCCTTTCCTGCCTGCCTTTACCTGCCCCTTTCTTTCCTGCCTGCCTTTACCTGCCCCTTTTCTGCCTTTACCTGCTCCTTTCCTTCCTGCCTGCCTTTACCTGCTCCTTTCCTGCCTGCCTTTACCTGCTCCTTTCCTTCCTGCCTGCCTTTACCTGCTCCTTTCCTGCCTGCCTTTACCTGCCTCTTTCCTGCCTGCCTGCCTTTACCTGCCCTTTCCTGCCTGCCTGCCTTTACCTGCTCCTTCCTGCCTGCCTTTACCTGCTCCTTTGCTTCCTGCCTTTACCTGCTCCTTTCTTTCCTTCCTGCCTTTACCTGTTCCGTTCCTTCCTGCCTTTACCTGCTCCTTTCCTGCCTGCCTTTACCTGCCCCTATCCTGCCTGCCTGCGTGCCTTTACCTGCTCCGTTCCTGCCTGCCTTTACCTGCCCCTTTCCTGCCTGCCTGCCTTTACCTGCTCCTTTCCTGCCTGCCTTTACCTGCTCCTTTCCTTCCTGCCTGCCTTTACCTGCTCCTTTCCTGCCTGCCTTTACCTGCTCCTTTTCTTCCCTCCTGCCTTTACCAGCTCATTTCCCTCCTGCCTGCCTTTACCTGCCCCTTTCCCGCCTGCCTGCCTGCCTTTACCTGCCCCTTTCCTGCCTGCCTGCCTTTACCTGTTCCTTCCTGCCTGCCTTTACCTGCTCCTTTCCTTCCTGCCTTTACCCGCTCCTTTCTTTCCTTCCTGCCTTTACCTGTTCCTTTCCTTCCTGCCTTTACCTGCTCCTTTCCTGCCTGCCTTTACCTGCCCCTTTCCTGCCTGCCCACGTGCCTTTACCTGCTCCTTTCCTGCCTGCCTTTACCTGCCTTTACCTGCTCCTTTCCTGCCTGCCTTTACCTGCCCCTTTCTTTCCTGCCTGCCTTTACCTGCCACTTTCCTGCCTGCCTGCCTTTACCTGCCCCTTTCCTGCCTGCCTGCCTTTACCTGCTCCTTTCCTGCCTGCCTTTACCTACCCCTTTCTTTCCTGCCTGCCTTTACCTGCCCCTTTCCTGCCTGCCTGCCTTTACCTGCTCCTTTCCTGCCTGCCTGCCTGCCTGTCTGCCTGCCTTTACCTGCTCCTTTCCTGCCTGCCTTTACCTGCTCCTTTCCTGCCTGCCTGCCTGCCTTTACCTGCCCCTTTCCTGCCTGCCTGCCTGCCTTTACCTGCTCCTTCCTGCCTGCCTTTACCTGCTCCTTTCCTTCCTGCCTTTACCTGCTCCTTTCTTTCCTTCCTGCCTTGACCTGTTCCTTTCCTTCCTGCCTTTACCTGCTCCTTTCCTTCCTGCCTTTACCTGCTCCTTTCTTTCCTTCCTGCCTTTACCTGTTCCTTTTCTTCCTGCCTTTACCTGCTCCTTCCTGCCTGCCTTTACCTGCTCCTTTCCTGCCTGCCTTTACCTGCTCCTTTCTTTCCTGCCTGCCTTTACCTGCCTCTTTCCTGCCTGCCTACCTTTACCTGCCCCTTTCCTGCCTGCCTGCTTTTACCTGCTCCTTTCCTGCCTGCCTTTACCTGCTCCCTACCTGCCTGCCTGCCTTTACCTGCCCCTTTCCTGCCTGCTTGTCTGCCTTTACCTGCCCCTTTCCTGCCTGCCTGCCTGCCTTTACCTGATCCTTTACTGCCTGCCTTTACCTGCTCCTTTCCTGCCTGCCTGCCTTTACCTGCTCCTTCCTGCCTGTCTTTACCTGCTCCTTTCCTGCCTGCCTTTACCTGCCCCTTTCTTTCCTGCCTGCCTTTACCTGCCCCTTTTCTGCCTTTACCTGCCCCTTTCCTTCCTGCCTGCCTTTACCTGCTCCTTTCCTGCCTGCCTTTACCTGCTCCTTTTCTTCCTGCCTGCCTTTACCTGCTAATTTCCTGCCTGCCTTTACCTGCTCCTTTTCTTCCCTCCTGCCTTTACCGGCTCATTTCCCTCCTGCCTGCCTTTACCTGCCCCTTTCCCGCCTGCCTGCCTGCCTTTACCTGCCCCTTTCCTGCCTGCCTGCCTGCCTGCCTTTACCTGCTCCTTTCCTGCCTGCCTTTACCTGCCCCTTTCTTTCCTGCCTGCCTTTACCTGCCCCTTTCCTGCCTGCCTGCCTTTACCTGCTCCTTTCCTGCCTGCCTGCCTGCCTGTCTGCCTGCCTTTACCTGCTCCTTTCCTGCCTGCCTTTACCTGCTCCTTTCCTGCCTGCCTGCCTGCCTTTACCTGCCCCTTTCCTGCCTGCCTGCCTGCCTTTACCTGCTCCTTCCTGCCTGCCTTTACCTGCTCCTTTCCTTCCTGCCTTTACCTGCTCCTTTCTTTCCTTCCTGCCTTGACCTGTTCCTTTCCTTCCTGCCTTTACCTGCTCCTTTCCTTCCTGCCCTTACCTGCTCCTTTCTTTCCTTCCTGCCTTTACCTGTTCCTTTTCTTCCTGCCTTTACCTGCTCCTTCCTGCCTGCCTTTACCTGCTCCTTTCCTGCCTGCCTTTACCTGCTCCTTTCTTTCCTGCCTGCCTTTACCTGCCTCTTTCCTCCCTGCCTGCCTTTACCTGCCCCTTTCCTGCCTGCCTGCTTTTACCTGCTCCTTTCCTGCCTGCCTTTACCTGCTCCTTTCCTGCCTGCCTGCCTTTACCTGCCCCTTTCCTGCCTGCCTGCCTGCCTTTACCTGATCCTTTCCTGCCTGCCTTTACCTGCTCCTTTCCTGCCTGCCTGCCTTTACCTGCTCCTTCCTGTCTGTCTTTACCTGCTCCTTTCCTGCCTGCCTTTACCTGCCCCTTTCTTTCCCGCCTGCCTTTGCCTGCCCCTTTTCTGCCTTTACCTGCCCCTTTCCTTCCTGCCTGCCTTTACCTGCTCCTTTCCTGCCTGCCTTTACCTGCTCCTTTTCTTCCTGCCTGCCTTTACCTGCTAATTTCCTCACTGCCTGCCTTTACCTGCCTCTTTCCTGCCTGCCTGCCTTTACCTGCCCTTTTCTGCCTGCCTGCCTTTACCTGCTCCTTCCTGCCTGCCTTTACCTGCTCCTTTGCTTCCTGCCTTTACCTGCTTCTTTCTTTCCTTCCTGCCTTTACCTGTTCCTTTCCTTCCTGCTTTTACCTGCTCCTTTCCTGCCCGCCTTTACCTGCCCCTATCCTGCCTGCCTGCGTGCCTTTACCTGCTCCTTTCCTGCCTGCCTTTACCTGCCCCTTTCCTGCCTGCCTGCCTTTACCTGCACCTTTCCTGCCTGCCTTTACCTGCTCCTTTCCTTCCTGCCTGCCTTTACCTGCTCCTTTCCTGCCTGCCTTTACCTGCTCCTTTTCTTCCTGCCTGCCTTTACCGGCTCATTTCCCTCCTGCCTGCCTTTACCTGCCCCTTTCCTGCCTGCCTGCCTGCCTTTACCTGCCCCTTTCCTGCCTGCCTGCCTTTACCTGCTCCTTTCCTTCCTGCCTTTACCTGCTCCTTTCTTTCCTTCCTGCCTTTACCTGTTCCTTTCCTTCCTGCCTTTACCTGCTCCTTTCCTGCCTGCCTTTACCTGCCCCTTTCCTACCTGCCCTCGTGCCTTTACCTGCTCCTTTACTGCCTGCCTTTACCTGCCCCTTTCCTGCCTGCCTGCCTTTACCTGCTCCTTTCCTGCCTGCCTTTACCTGCCCCTTTCTTTCCTGCCTGCCTTTACCTGCCCCTTTCCTGCCTGCCTGCCTTTACCTGCTCCTTTCCTGCCTGCCTGCCTGCCTGTCTGCCTGCCTTTACCTGCTCCTTTCCTGCCTGCCTTTACCTGCTCCTTTCCTGCCTGCCTGCCTGCCTTTACCTGCCCTTTTCCTGCCTGCCTACCTGCATTTACCTGCTCCTTTCCTGCCTGCCTTTACCTGCCCTTTCCTGCCTGCCTGCGTGCCTTTACCTGCTCCTTTCCTGCCTGCCTTTACCTGCCCCTTTCCTGCCTTCCTGCCTTTACCTGCTCCTTTCCTGCCTGCCTTTACCCTCTCCTTTCCTTCCTGCCTGTCTTTACTTGCCCCTTTCCTGCCTGCCTGCCTTTACCTGCCCCTTTCCTGCCTGCCTGCCTGCCTTTACCTGCTCCTTTCCCACCTGCCTGCCTTTACCTGCCATTTTCCTGCCTGCCTGCCTGCCTTTACCTGCTCCTTTCCTGCCTGCCTTTACCTGCCCATTTCCTGCCTGCCTTTACCTGCTCCTTTCCTGCCTGCCTGCCTGCCTTTACCTGATACTTTCCTGCCTGCCTTTACCTGCTCCTTTCCTTCCTGCCTGCCTTTACCTGCCCCTTTCCTGCCTGCCTGCCTGCCTTTACCTGCTCCTTTCCTGCCTGCCTTTACCTGCTCCTTTCCTGCCTGCCTGCCTTTACCGGCTCCTTTCCTGCCTGCCTTTACCTGCTCCTTTATTTCCTGGCTGCCTTTACCTGCCCCTTTCCTGCCTGCCTTTACCTGATCCTTTCCTGCCTGCCTTTACCTGCCCCTTTCCTGCCTGCCTGCCTTTACCTGCTCCTTTCCTGCCTGCCTTTACCTGCTCCTTTCCCGCCTGCCTGCCTTTACCTCCCCCTTTCCTGCCTGCCTGCCTTTACCTGCTCCTTTCCTGCCTGCCTGCCTTTACCTGCCCCTTTCCTGCCTGCCTTTACCTGCTCCTTTCCTGCCTGCCTTTACCTGCTCCTTTCCTGCCTGCCTTTACCTGCTCCTTTCCTGCCTGCCTTTACCTGCCCCTTTCCTGCCTGCCTGCCTTTACCTGCTCCTTTCCTGCCTGCCTGCCTTTACCTGCTCCTTTCCTGCCTGCCTTTACCTGCTCCTTTCCTGCCTGCCTGCCTGCCTTTACCTGCTCCTTTCCTGCCTGCCTTTACCTGCTCCTTTATTTCCTGCCTGCCTTTACCTGCCCCTTTCCTGCCTGCCTTTACCTGCTCCTTTCCTGCCTGCCTTTACCTGCTCCTTTATTTCCTGCCTGCCTCTACCTGCCCCTTTCCTGCCTGCCTTTACCTGGTCCTTTCCTGCCTGCCTTTACCTGCCCCTTTCCTGCCTGCCTGCCTTTACCTGCTCCTTTCCTGCCTGCCTGCCTTTACCTGCTCCTTTCCTGTCTGCCTGCCTTTACCTGCTCCTTTCCTGCCTGCCTTTACCTGCTCCTTTCCTGTCTGCCTGCCTTTACCTGCTCCTTCCCTGCCTGCCTGCCTTTACCTGCTCCTTTCTTGCCTGCCTTTACCTGCTCCTTTCCTGCCTGCCTTTATCTGCTCCTTTCCTTCCTGCCTTTACCTGCTCCTTTCCTGCCTGCCTTTACCTGCTCCTTTCCTGCCTGCCTTTACCTGCCCCTTTCCTGCCTCCCTGCATGTCTTTACCTGCTCCTTTCCTGCCTGCCTTTACCTGCCCCTTTCCTGCCTGCCTGCCTTTACCTGCTCCTTTATTTCCTGGCTGCCTTTACCTGCCCCTTTCCTGCCTGCCTTTACCTGATCCTTTCCTGCCTGCTTTTACCTGCCCCTTTCCTGCCTGCCTTTACCTGCTCCTTTCCTGCCTGCCTTTACCTGCCCCTTTCCTGCCTGCCTGCCTTTACCTGCTCCTTTCCTGCCTGCCTGCCTTTACCTGCCCCTTTCCTGCCTGCCTTTACCTGCTCCTTTCCTGCCTGCCTTTACCTGCTCCTTTCCTGCCTGTCTTTACCTGCTCCTTCCTGCCTGTCTTTACCTGCTCCTTTCCTGCCTGCCTTTACCTGCCCCTTTCTGTCCTGCCTGCCTTTACTTGCACCTTTTCTGCCTTTACCTGCTCCTTTCCCGCCTGCCTGCCTTTACCTGCCCCTTTCCTGCCTGCCTGCCTTTACCTGCTCCTTTCCTGCCTGCCTGCCTTTACCTGCCCCTTTACTGCCTGCCTTTACCTGCTCCTTTCCTGCCTGCCTTTACCTGCTCCTTTCCTGCCTGCCTTTACCTGCTCCTTTCCTGCCTGCCTTTACCTGCTCCTTTATTTCCTGCCTGCCTCTACCTGCCCCTTTCCTGCCTGCCTTTACCTGATCCTTTACTGCCTACCTTTACCTGCCCCTTTCCTGCCTGCCTGCCTTTTCCTGCTCCTTTCCTGCCTGCCTTTACCTGCTCCTTTCCTGCCTGCCTGCCTTTACCTGCTCCTTTCCTGCCTGCCTTTACCTGCTCCTTTATTTCCTGCCTGCCTTTACCTGCCCCTTTCCTGCCTGCCTGCCTTTACCTGCTCCTTTCCTGCCTGCCTTTACCTGCTCCTTTATTTCCTGCCTGCCTCTACCTGCCCCTTTCCTGCCTGCCTTTACCTGATACTTTCCTGCCTGCCTTTACCTGCCCCTTTCCTGCCTGCCTGCCTTTACCTGCTCCTTTCCTGCCTGCCTTTACCTGCTCCTTTCCTGTCTGCCTGCCTTTACCTGCTCCTTTCCTGCCTGCCTGCCTTTACCTGCTCCTTTCTTGCCTGCCTTTACCTGATCCTTTCCTGCCTGCCTTTACCTGCTCCTTTCCTTCCTGCCTTTACCTGCTCCTTTCCTGCCTGCCTTTACCTGCTCCTTTCCTGCCTGCCTTTACCTGCCCTTTTCCTGCCTCCCTGCATGTCTTTACCTGCTCCTTTCCTGCCTGCCTTTACCTGCCCCTTTCCTGCCTGCCTGCCTTTACCTGCTCCTTTATTTCCTGGCTGCCTTTACCTGTCCCTTTCCTGCCTGCCTTTACCTGATCCTTTCCTGCCCCTTTCCTGCCTGCCTGCCTTTACCTGCCCCTTTCCTGCCTGCCTGCCTGCCTGCCTTTACCTGCTCCTTTCCTGCCTGCCTGCCTTTACCTGCCCCTTTCCTGCCTGCCTTTACCTGCTCCTTTCCTGCCTGCCTTTACCTGCTCCTTTCCTGCCTGCCTTTACCTGCTCCTTTATTTCCTGCCTGCCTCTACCTGCCCTTTCTTGCCTGCCTTTACCTGATCCTTTCCTGTCTGCCTTTACCTGCCCCTTTCCTGCCTGCCTGCCTTTACCTGCTCCTTTCCTGCCTGCCTGCCTTTACCTGCTCCTTTCCTGCCTGCCTTTACCTGTTCCTTTCCTGCCTGCCTGCCTTTACCTGCTCCTTTCCTGCCTGCCTTTACCTGCTCCTTTATTTCCTGCCTGCCTTTACCTGCCCCTTTCCTGCCTGCCTTTACCTGCTCCTTTCCTGCCTGCCTTTACTTGCTCCTTTATTTCCTGCCTGCCTCTACCTGCCCCTTTCCTGCCTGCCTTTACCTGATCCTTTCCTGCCTGCCTTTACCTGCCCCTTTCCTGCCTGCCTGCCTTTACCTGCTCCTTTCCTGCCTGCCTGCCTTTACCTGTTCCTTTCCTGCCTGCCTTTACCTGCTCCTTTCCTGTCTGCCTGCCTTTACCTGCTCCTTTCCTGCCTGCCTGCCTTTACCTGCTCCTTTCTTGCCTGCCTTTACCTGCTCCTTTCCTGCCTGCCTTTACCTGCTCCTTTCCTTCCTGCCTTTACCTGCTCCTTTCCTGCCTGCCTTTACCTGCTCCTTTCCTGCCTGCCTTTACCTGCCCCTTTCCTGCCTCCCTGCATGTCTTTACCTGCTCCTTTCCTGCCTGCCTTTACCTGCCCCTTTCCTGCCTGCCTGCCTTTACCTGCTCCTTTATTTCCTGGCTGCCTTTACCTGCCCCTTTCCTGCCTGTCTTTGCCTGATCCTTTCCTGCCTGCCTATACCTGCCCCTTTCCTGCCTGCCTGCCTTTACCTGCTCCTTTCCTGCCTGCCTTTACCTGCTCCTTTCCCGCCTGCCTGCCTTTACCTGCCCCTTTCCTGCCTGCCTGCCTGCCTTTACCTGCTACTTTCCTGCCTGCCTGCCTTTACCTGCCCCTTTCCTGCCTGCCTTTACCTGCTCCTTTCCTGCCTGCCTTTACCTGCTCCTTTCCTGCCTGTCTTTACCTGCTCCTTCCTGCCTGTCTTTACCTGCTCCTTTCCTGCCTGCCTTTACCTGCCCCTTTCTTTCCTGCCTGCCTTTACCCGCCCCTTTTCTGCCTTTACCTGCTCCTTTCCCGCCTGCCTGCCTTTACCTGCCCCTTTCCTGCCTGCCTGCCTTCACCTGCTCCTTTCCTGCCTGCCTGCCTTTACCTGCCCCTTTCCTGCCTGCCTTTACCTGCTCCTTTCCTGCCTGCCTTTACCTGCTCCTTTCCTGCCTGCCTTTACCTGCTCCTTTCCTGTCTGCCTTTACCTGCTCCTTTATTTCCTGCCTGCCTCTACCTGCCCCTTTCCTGCCTGCCTTTACCTGATCCTTTCCTGCCTGCCTTTACCTGCCCCTTTCCTGCCTGCCTGCCTTTACCTGCTCCTTTCCTGCCTGCCTGCCTTTACCTGCTCCTTTCCTGCCTGCCTTTACCTGCTCCTTTCCTGCCTGCCTGCCTTTACCTGCTCCTTTCCTGCCTGCCTTTACCTGCTCCTTTATTTCCTGCCTGCCTTTACCTGCCCCTTTCCTGCCTGCCTTTACCTGCTCCTTTCCTGCCTGCCTTTACCTGCTCCTTTATTTCCTGCCTGCCTCTACCTGCCCCTTTCCTGCCTGCCTTTACCTGATCCTTTCCTGCCTGCCTTTACCTGCCCCTTTCCTGCCTGCCTGCTTTACCTGCTCCTTTCCTGTCTGCCTGCCTTTACCTGCTCCTTTCCTGCCTGCCTGCCTTTACCTGCTCCTTTCTTGTCTGCCTTTACCTGCTCCTTTCCTGCCTGCCTTTACCTGCTCATTTCCTTCCTGCCTTTACCTGCTCCTTTCATGCCTGCCTTTACCTGCTCCTTTCCTGCCTGCCTTTACCTGCCCCTTTCCTGCCTCCCTGCATGTCTTTACCTGCTCCTTTCCTGCCTGCCTTTACCTGCTCCTTTATTTCCTGGCTGCCTTTACCTGCCCCTTTCCTGCCTGCCTTTACCTGATCCTTTCCTGCCTGCCTTTACCTGCCCCTTTCCTGCCTGCCTGCCTTTACCTGCTCCTTTCCTGCCTGCCTTTACCTGCTCCTTTCCCGCCTGCCTGCCTTTACCTGCCCCTTTCCTGCCTGCCTGCCTTTACCTGCTCCTTTCCTGCCTGCCTGCCTTTACCTGCCCCTTTCCTGCCTGCCTTTACCTGCTCCTTTCCTGCCTGCCTTTACCTGCTCCTTTCCTGCCTGCCTTTACCTGCTCCTTTCCTGCCTTCCTTTACCTGCTCCTTTCCTGCCTGCCTGCCTCTACCTGCCCATTTCCTGCCTGCCTTTACCTGATCCTTTCCTGCCTGCCTTTACCTGCCCCTTTCCTGCCTGCCTGCCTTTACCTGCTCCTTTCCTGCCTGCCTGCCTTTACCTGCTCCTTTCCTGCCTGCCTTTCCCTGCTCCTTTCCTGCCTGCCTGCCTTTACCTGCTCCTTTCCTGCCTGCCTTTACCTGCTCTTTTATTTCCTGCCTGCCTTTACCTGCCCCTTTCCTGCCTGCCTTTACCTGCTCCTTTCCTGCCTGCCTTTACCTGCTCCTTTATTTCCTGCCTGCCTCTACCTGCCCCTTTCCTGCCTGCCTTTACCTGATCCTTTCCTGCCTGCCTTTACCTGCCCCTTTCCTGCCTGCCTGCCTTTACCTGCTCCTTTCCTGCCTGCCTGTCTTTACCTGCTCCTTTCCTGCCTGCCTTTACCTGCTCCATTCCTGTCTGTCTGCCTTTACCTGCTCCTTTCCTGCCTGCCTTTACCTGCTCCTTTCCTGTCTGCCTGCCTTTACCTGCTCCTTTCCTGCCTGCCTGCCTTTACCTGCTCCTTTCTTGCCTGCCTTTACCTGCTCCTTTCCTGCCTGCCTTTACCTGCTCCTTTCCTTCCTGCCTTTACCTGCTCTTTTCCTGCCTGCCTTTACCTGCCCCTTTCCTGCCTGCCTTTACCTGATCCTTTCCTGCCTGCCTTTACCTGCCCCTTTCCTGCCTGCCTGCCTTTACCTGCTCCTTTCCTGCCTGCCTGCCTTTACCTGCTCCTTTCCTGCCTGCCTTTACCTGCTCCTTTCCTGTCTGCCTGCCTTTACCTGCTCCTTTCCTGCCTGCCTTTACCTGCTCCTTTCCTGTCTGCCTGCCTTTACCTGCTCCTTTCCTGCCTGCCTGCCTTTACCTGCTCCTTTCTTGCCTGCCTTTACCTGCTCCTTTCCTGCCTGCCTTTACCTGCTCCTTTCCTTCCTGCCTTTACCTGCTCCTTTCCTGCCTGCCTTTACCTGCTCCTTTCCTGCCTGCCTTTACATGCCCCTTTCCTGCCTCCCTGCATGTCTTTACCTGCTCCTTTCCTGCCTGCCTTTACCTGCCCCTTTCCTGCCTGCCTGCCTTTACCTGCTCCTTTATTTCCTGGCTGCCTTTACCTGCCCCTTTCCTGCCTGCCTTTACCTGATCCTTTCCTGCCTGCCTATACCTGCCCCTTTCCTGCCTGCCTGCCTTTACCTGCTCCTTTCCTGCCTGCCTTTACCTGCTCCTTTCCCGCCTGCCTGCCTTTACCTGCCCCTTTCCTGCCTGCCTGCCTTTACCTGCTACTTTCCTGCCTGCCTGCCTTTACCTGCCCCTTTCCTGCCTGCCTTTACCTGCTCCTTTCCTGCCTGCCTTTACCTGCTCCTTTCCTGCCTGTCTTTACCTGCTCCTTCCTGCCTGTCTTTACCTGCTCCTTTCCTGCCTGCCTTTACCTGCCCCTTTCTTTCCTGCCTGCCTTTACCTGCCCCTTTTCTGCCTTTACCTGCTCCTTTCCCACCTGCCTGCCTTTACCTGCCCCTTTCCTGCCTGCCTGCCTTCACCTGCTCCTTTCCTGCCTGCCTGCCTTTACCTGCCCCTTTCCTGCCTGCCTTTACCTGCTCCTTTCCTGCCTGCCTTTACCTGCTCCTTTCCTGCCTGCCTTTACCTGATCCTTTCCTGCCTGCCTTTACCTGCCCCTTTCCTGCCTGCCTGCCTTTACCTGCTCCTTTCCTGCCTGCCTGCCTTTACCTGCTCCTTTCCTGCCTGCCTTTACCTGCTCCTTTCCTACCTGCCTGCCTTTACCTGCTCCTTTCCTGCCTGCCTTTACCTGCTCCTTTATTTCCTGCCTGCCTTTACCTGCCCCTTTCAAGCCTGCCTTTACCTGCTCCTTTCCTGCCTGCCTTTACCTGCTCCTTTATTTCCTGACTGCCTCTACCTGCCCCTTTCCTGCCTGCCTTTACCTGATCCTTTCCTGCCTGCCTTTACCTGCCCCTTTCCTGCCTGCCTGCTTTACCTGCTCCTTTCCTGTCTGCCTGCCTTTACCTGCTCCTTTCCTGCCTGCCTGCCTTTACCTGCTCCTTTCTTGTCTGCCTTTACCTGCTCCTTTCCTGCCTGCCTTTACCTGTTCATTTCCTTCCTGCCTTTCCCTGCTCCTTTCATGCCTGCCTTTACCTGCTCCTTTCCTGCCTGCCTTTACCTGCCCCTTTCCTGCCTCCCTGCATGTCTTTACCTGCTCCTTTCCTGCCTGCCTTTACCTGCTCCTTTATTTCCTGGCTGCCTTTACCTGCCCCTTTCGTGCCTGCCTTTACCTGATCCTTTCCTGCCTGCCTTTACCTGCCCCTTTCCTGCCTGCCTGCCTTTACCTGCTCCTTTCCTGCCTGCCTTTACCTGCTCCTTTCCCGCCTGCCTGCCTTTACCTGCCCCTTTCCTGCCTGCCTGCCTTTACCTGCTCCTTTCCTGCCTGCCTGCCTTTACCTGCCCCTTTCCTGCCTGCCTTTACCTGCTCCTTTCCTGCCTGCCTTTACCTGCTCCTTTCCTGCCTGCCTTTACCTGCTCCTTTCCTGCCTGCCTTTACCTGCTCCTTTCCTGCCTGCCTGCCTCTACCTGCCCATTTCCTGCCTGCCTTTACCTGATCCTTTCCTGCCTGCCTTTACCTGCCCCTTTCCTGCCTGCCTGCCTTTACCTGCTCCTTTCCTGCCTGCCTGCCTTTACCTGCTCCTTTCCTGCCTGCCTTTCCCTGCTCCTTTCCTGCCTGCCTGTCTTTACCTGCTCCTTTCCTGCCTGCCTTTACCTGCTCCTTTATTTCCTGCCTGCCTTTACCTGCCCCTTTCCTGCCTGCCTTTACCTGCTCCTTTCCTGCCTGCCTTTACCTGCTCCTTTATTTCCTGCCTGCCTCTACCTGCCCCTTTCCTGCCTGCCTTTACCTGATCCTTTCCTGCCTGCCTTTACCTGCCCCTTTCCTGCCTGCCTGCCTTTACCTGCTCCTTTCCTGCCTGCCTGTCTTTACCTGCTCCTTTCCTGCCTGCCTTTACCTGCTCCATTCCTGTCTGCCTGCCTTTACCTGCTCCTTTCCTGCCTGCCTTTACCTGCTCCTTTCCTGTCTGCCTGCCTTTACCTGCTCCTTTCCTGCCTGCCTGCCTTAACCTGCTCCTTTCTTGCCTGCCTTTACCTGCTCCTTTCCTGCCTGCCTTTACCTGCTCCTTTCCTTCCTGCCTTTACCTGCTCCTTTCCTGCCTGCCTGCCTTTACCTGCTCCTTTCCTGCCTGCCTGTCTTTACCTGCTCCTTTCCTGCCTGCCTTTACCTGCTCCATTCCTGTCTGCCTGCCTTTACCTGCTCCTTTCCTGCCTGCCTTTACCTGCTCCTTTCCTGTCTGCCTGCCTTTACCTGCTCCTTTCCTGCCTGCCTGCCTTTACCTGCTCCTTTCTTGCCTGCCTTTACCTGCTCCTTTCCTGCCTGCCTTTACCTGCTCCTTTCCTTCCTGCCTTTACCTGCTCCTTTCCTGCCTGCCTTTACCTGCTCCTTTCCTGCCTGCCTTTACCTGCCCCTTTCCTGCCTCCCTGCATGTCTTTACCTGCTCCTTTCCTGCCTGCCTTTACCTGCCCCTTTCCTGCCTGCCTGCCTTTACCTGCTCCTTTCCTGCATGCCTTTACCTGCTCCTTTCCCGCCTGCCTGCCTGCCTTTACCTGATCCTTTCCTTTCTGCCTTTACCTGATCCTTTCCTGTCTGCCTTTACCTGCTCCTTTCCTGCCTGCCTTTACCTGCTCCTTTCCTGCCTGCCTTTACCTGCTCCTTTCCTGCCTGCCTTTACCTGCCCCTTTCCTGTCTGCCTGGCTGCCTTTACCTGCTCCTTTCCTGTCTGCCTTTACCTGCTCCTTTCCTTCCTGCCTTTACCTGCCTCTTTCCTGCCTGCCTGCCTTTACCTGCTCCTTCCTGCCTGCCTGCCTGCCTTTAGCTGCCCCTTTCCTGCCTGCCTGCCTTTACCTGCTCCTTCCTGCCTGCCTTTACCTGCTCCTTTCCTGCTTGCCTGCCTGCCTTTACCTGCCCCTTTCCTGCCTGCCTGCCTTTACCTGCCCCTTTCCTGCCTGCCTGCCTTTACCTGCTCCTTCCTGCCTGCCTTTACCTTCCCATTTCCTGCCTGCCTTTACCTGCTCCTTCCTGCCTGCCTTTACCTTCCCATTTCCTGCCTGCCTTTACCTGCTCCTTCCTGCCTGCCTTTACCTGCTCCTTTCCTGCCTGCCTGCCTGCCTTTACCTGCCCCTTTCCTGCCTGCCTGCCTGCCTTTACCTGCCCCTTTCCTGCCTGCCTGCCTTTACCTGCTCCTTCCTGCCTGCCTTTACCTTCCCATTTCCTGCCTGCCTTTACCTGCTCCTTCCTGCCTGCCTTTACCTTCCCATTTCCTGCCTGCCTTTACCTGCTCCTTTCCTGCCTGCCTTTGCCTGCCTTCATCTTGTCACCCTGCCACAGATGTATTCTCTGCTTCTAACACAGTGGACTTGGCCTTGAGTATCCAGATATCGGATTCAGCTGCCGAGGCTGCGCCCCCCCCCTGTCAGTGTCGCACTGTCCCTACACCCCGAAAATACATGGGAGGCATCCACGTGGCATAGGCAGTTGGGCAGACAACTCTAGCTATCATGTTCGGGGGTGGGGGGGGGGGTTGTCAAACAGGTTTCCCTCATAACAAATGCAACATGTCTGAGGACATGTCCTGGCACCGGATCACTCCACAGAGTCAGACGCCTGCAATCTCCCGCCATGGAAGCCATGCAAGAACTCTGTGATGAGCTGCAGAATCTGTGGGTGGAAGAGGCCGTCTTACGTCAAGAGAATACCAGGTCCAGCAGGACAAGGCCAACATCGCTTCTGCTTTGAGAAACCTGAGGGCAGTGACCTCTCCTGGACTACTCCCTATGTGACCACCAATGGTCCCATTTTGGACAGTTTTGCTGATTTTGAGAAGGCATTCATGGAGGTATTTCAATCGCCCAGAATCAGTTGATGTGTATAGGCCAAGTTTCCATGGGCCTGGTTGCTTACCTTGTCCATTTTTTTCCGTTACTAGCTGCAGGAGAAGAAGTGACCCAGAGAACATTGTTCACACGTGGGTTACGGGAAGAAATTAAGGATGCACGAGTACATAGTCCAGAGCTGGACACCTTGCAAGCTTTGATAGAGCAGGTTCTACGTATTGGCCACCGCCTCACTGAGAGGAGGAAGGAATGCAAGAAATTCTCGCCCCACAGTGATGATGCCTGTAGCACCCCCATCAATTAGTAACAGACCAGAACCGATGCCGTTGGGCTTTATACGCGGGCCTCTCACCGAAGAAGAACAGAAACAAAGACATCAACACCATTTATGTATGTACTGTGGGACACAGGACATTTTCTCAGAAATTGTTCTCTGAAGCTGCCAAAACCGATGGAAAACTACCTGGCCTGTTGTCTGAAGAGAGGGTGTCAATGGACCCCACAGACAATCCAACCCTCTGGACAAAAAGGCCCAATTCCCGCCACTCCACTGTTGTTCTGAAGATACTATTGACTTGGAACGCCAAATCATTTTCCACAGAGGCACTTGTGGACCCCGGGGCATCTGGAAATTATATTGATGACAGCATGGCCAAATAGGAAATCACTGCACCGGTGAAGGTTTCGGATGGTACACCCTTGGCCGTTGGTCCCATTAGACAACGTATCCATCCGTTACTATTGCTTATTGCCTACCATCATTGCTCTGGACATAATTCAATCACCTCCCTACCCGGTGGTTTTGGGTGTTAACCAGGCACAACCCCTATGCCGTTTGGGAAACTCGTACCATCATCTTTTCCTCCACCCTGTGTACCAAGGTCTGTTCAAAACCAATCATGGACCAACACGCTAGATTGCTGTTAATTCGTATCTCAATGGAACCATGCAAACAGGTTCTCTATCTTTGATTCCTACTATTTATCAGGATTTGGGTGGTGTTTTTTCCAAACCCAACACTTACCGCATCATAGACCATATGATTGTGTCATCACCTTATTGCCTGACAAAGAGATGCCCCATGGATGGGTACAATCCTGCATACCACATGAAAAGGATGCGTTACAGAAGTGTTTCCAAGAAACTCTGGACATGGGCTACATCGTGCCCTACAAGTCCCCAGCAGGGAACCCTCTTTTCTTTGTCCCTAAGAAAGAGGGATCCCTGCGACCCGTGTGGACTTTTGCGATATCAATGAGATAACAAAAAAAAGACTGCTCCCCATTGCTGTTGTTACTTGATATTATGGAATGCAAACTCGGCCTGGTGGGCGCATATCATCTTATCAGGATCAAAGAAGGTGATGAGTGGAAGGCGGCCTTCAAGACACTATTGGGGCATTCTGAATACCAGGTTGTGCCCTTTAGCCTGTGTAATGGCCCGGCTGTCTTCCAATGTTTTATGGACCATCTGTTCTCAAATTTAATCAGATTAAACATTTGGGTTTGCCTGGGCGATGTTCTCCTCTCCTCTTCTACACTTGACCAACATGTGGTTCACTCTGTAGGCTGGCATGCGGGGAGGAGGGGAGGGCATGAAAAAATATACACCTACAGCACTATGCCTGTGGGAGAAGATGCAGGGTAGTGGCACAAAATAGCTGGATTCAAAACACAGTTAACTTCAAAAGTGCAGACCCACGGCAGTAATAGGGGTGCGAAATTGGCCATCCCTTACCTGAATGTCACAGCAGACAGGGGTCGAGCCTGGGAGGCCTGGCGTGCCCAGGGGGAACTTGGGGTGCCCAGGGCAAACAGGCAAACAGGTGATGGAGGTACCCAAGGAGATGTTCCTGATGAGGTTGAGGTAGCGAGTCAGATGGCCCACAAGTAGCCAATCTGTGAATGGGGGCAGGAACGAGACTGGAGGATGGTGGGCTGGAGCGAGAGGAGTAAGGGCCTGGCCCCAAAACCAGTAAGTGGGCACTGTCAGGACTCACGGCGGGTGTAAGGGTGATGGAGTGCCGTGGCCTGGACAAGGAGCCAGAGTCAAAAATGACTTACTGCTACAAGCAGCCACGGGAAAATGCCCAATGAGAGACATGAGGGAACAGAGCAGCTCAGATAGGCTGTGTGCTTCATGCTTGTTCTGATAGGTCAGGGGTATGCAGCCTTTGGGTCACCAGAGGTTTTGAACTACAACTCCCATCAGCCCTAGCCAGCTGTGGCAGGTGGGAAGAAGGAGTCGGACACAAGGAGGACACGTTAATTTGATTTTTAATGAAATTAAATGGTATCTCTCCCTACTACTTGAGGGATCACCCTACCTATCTAAATTAACTAAAGGTGTTTCTCTACTGCCAGGAAGTCAAAAGTAAAAGGCCACAGTCCACAAACCTAACTCTACATGACCCTACCACTAATAAGAATACCTCAAATGTAGGCCAAAATAGTCTCTCTCTTCTCCTGGTCATTCTTCTGCTCTCCTTTTTACCAGCTTTACTAAAGTGTTTCTTGGGACATCTCTCGGCTCACTTGCTTTCACGTAGGTATTGCTTATATCCTTGTGATTTAATCTTTCCACTATTCAGTTTGGCCTTGTTCGAATCACTAATTCCCCTCTCTGGGTTTCTTGACACTAGATTCTCTAGTTTAAGGCACTGTTCCCTTGACAGCCTTGGTTCTTCAAATCTCCTTCTCTGGAGATTTCCCCCTTCTTCCCAGAGTATTTCTTCCCACTCTTTATCTGTTTCCCAACCTTCGTTGTGTGTCACACTCTGTATGTCTGTATGGTTTTGTCACTTCTCTACTGTTCATTTACTGTTTGACTTTCCAAGTTACGCTTTTGAGAGTATTTCCATTGACACTACTTTGCTTCGGTGGCCTCCCGTCTGACCCATTCTTCCTGGTATCTTTTTCCTTGTAGCAGAACGTTGCAGGGTTCATCACGCCTTCGGGTACACGGCTTCGCCCATTCTCAGATCGGTCTTGCACTTCATTGTAGTGGGCCCTCCCGGGGCTCAGCACACGCTTTGGTACTCGGGTTCTCGGTGACATTTCTCAGTGCCTGCAATGAAATCGCTCTTGTTCCCAGACACACTCTCTGGTACTTGGGTTCTCGGTGACACTTCTCAGTGCCTGCAATGAAATCTCTCTTTTTCCGGCACACTCTCTGGTACTTGGGTTCTCGGTGACACTTCTCAGTGCCTGCAATGAAATCGCTCTTGTTCCCAGACACACTCTCTGGTACTTGAGTTCTCGGTGCCACTTCTCAGTGCCTGCAATGAAATCGCTCGTGTTCCCAGACACACTCTCTGGTACTTGGGTTCTCGGTGACACTTCGCAGTACCTGCAGTGAAATTGCTGTTTTTCTGGCACGCTCTCTGGAACTTGGGTTCTCAGTGACACTTCTCAGTGCCTGCAGTGGAATCGCTCTTTTTCCAGCACATTCTCTGGTACTTGGGTTCTCGATGACACTTCTCAGTGCCTGCAATGAAATAGCTCTTTTTCCCAGACACACTCTCTGGTACTTGGGTTCTCGGTGACACTTTTCAGTACCTGCAGTGGAATCGCTCTTTTTCCGGTACACTCTCTGGTACTTGGGTTCTCGATGACGCTTCTCAGTGCCTGCAATGAAATCGCTCTTCTTCCCAGACACACTCTCTGGTTCTTGGGTTCTGAGTGACACTTCGCAGTGCCTTCAATGAAATCGCTCTTGTTCAAAGACACACTCTCTGGTTCTTGGGTTCTCAGTGACACTTCTCATTGCCTGCAATGAAATCTCTCTTGTTCCCAGACACATTCTCTGGTACTTGGGTTCACAGTGACACTTCTCAGTGCCTGCAATGAAATCGCTCTTCTTCCCAGACACACTCTCTGGTACTTGGGTACTCGGTGACCCTTCTCAGTGCCTGCAATGAAATCGGTCTTGTTCCCAAACACACTCTCTGGTACTTGGGTTCTCGATGACACTTCTCAGTGCCTGCAATGAAATCGCTCTTGTTCCCAGACACACTCTCTGGTACTTGAGTTCTCAGTGCCACTTCTCAGTGCCTGCAATGAAATCGCTCTTGTTCCCAGACACACACTCTGGTACTTGGGTTCTCGGTGACACTTCTTAGTACCTGCAGCGGAATCGCTGTTTTTCTGGCACACTTTCTAGAACTTGGGTTCTCAGTGACACTTCTCAGTGCCTGCAGTGGAATCGCTCTTTTTCCGGCACATTCGTTGGTACTTGGGTTCTCGATGACACTTCTCAGTGCCTGCAATGAAATCGCTCTTGTTCCCAGACACACTCTCTGGTACTTGGGTTCTCGGTGACACTTTTCAGTACCTGCAGTGGAATCACTCTTTTTCTGGTACACTCTCTGGTACTTGGGTTCTCAATGACACTTCTCAGTGCCTGCAACGAAATCGCTCTTGTTCCCAGACACAATCTCTGGTTCTTGGGTTCTCAGTGACACTTCTCAGTGCCTGCAATGAAATCACTCTTGTTCCCCGACACACTCTCTGGTTCTTGTGTTCTCTGTGACACTTTTCAGTGCCTGCATTGAAATCGCTCTTGTTCCCAGACACCCTCTCTGGTACTTGGGTTCTCGGTGACAATTCTCATTGCCTGCAATGAAATCGCTCTATTTCCCAGACACACTCTCTGCTACTTGGGTTCACGGTGACACTTCTCAGTGCCTGCAATGAAATTGCTCTTGTTCCCAGACACACTCTCCTGTACTTGGGTTCTCGGTGACACTTCTCAGTGCCTGCAGTGGAATCGCTCTTTTTCCGGCACATTCTCTGGTACTTGGGTTCTCGATGACACTTCTCAGTGCCTGCAATGAAATCGCTCTTGTTCCCAGACACACTCTCTGGTACTTGGGTTCTCAGTGACACTTTTCAGTACCTGCAGTGGAATCGCTCTTTTTCTGGTACACTCTCTGGTACTTGGGTTCTCGATGACACTTCTCAGTGCCTGCAATGAAATCGCTCTTGTTCCCAGACATAATCTCTGGTTTTTGGGTTCTCAGTGACACTTCTCAGTGCCTGCCATGAAATCGCTCTTGTTCCCAGACACACTCTCTGGTACTTGGGGTCTCGGTGACACTTCTCAGTGCCTGCAATGAAATCGCTCTTGTTCCCAGACACACTCTCTGGTACTTGGGTTCTCGGTGACACTTCTCAGTGCCTGCAATGAAATCGCTCTTGTTCCCAGACACACTCTCTTGTACTTGGGTTCTCTGTGACACTTATCAGTGCCTCCAATGAAATTGCTCTTGTTCCCAGACACACTCTCTGGTTCTTGGGTTCACGGTGACACTTCTCAGTGCCTGCAATGAAATCGGTCTTTTTCTGGCACACTCTCTGGTACTTGGGTTCTCGGTGACACTTCTCAGTGCCTGCAATGAAATCGGTCTTGTTCCCAGACACACTCTCTGGTACTTGGGTTCTCAGTCACACTTCTAAGTGCCTGCAGTGTAATCGCTCTTTTCCCGGCACATTCTCTGGTACTTGATGACACTTATCAGTGCTTGCAATGAAATCACTCTTGTTCTCAGACACACTCTCTGGTACTTGGGTTCAAAGTGACACTTCTCAGTGCCTGCAATGAAATCGCTCGTGTTCCCAGACACACTCTCTGGTACTTGGGTTCTCGGTGACACTTCGCAGTACCTGCAGTGAAATCGCTGTTTTTCTGGAACGCTCTCTGGAACTTGGGTTCTCAGTGACACTTCTCAGTGCCTGCAGTGGAATCGCTCTTTTTCCGGCACATTCTCTGGTACTTGGGTTCTCGATGACACTTCTCAGTGCCTGCAATGAAATAGCTCTTTTTCCCAGACACACTCTCTGTACTTGGGTTCTCGGTGACACTTTTCAGTACCTGCAGTGGAATCGCTCTTTTTCCGGTACACTCTCTGGTACTTGGGTTCTCGATGACACTTCTCAGTGCCTGCAATGAAATCGCTCTTCTTCCCAGACACACTCTCTGGTTCTTGGGTTCTGAGTGACACTTCGCAGTGCCTACAATGAAATCGCTCTTGTTCAAAGACACACTCTCTGGTTCTTGGGTTCTCAGTGACACTTCTCATTTCCTGCAATGAAATCTCTCTTGTTCCCAGACACACTCTCTGGTACTTGGGTTCACAGTGACACTTCTCAGTGCCTGCAATGAAATCGCTCTTGTTCCCAGACACACTCTCTGGTACTTGGGTACTCGGTGACCCATCTCAGTGCCTGCAATGAATTCGCTCTTGTTCCCAAACACACTCTCTGGTACTTGGGTTCTCGATGACACTTCTCAGTGCCTGCAATGAAATCGCTCTTGTTCCCAGACACACTCTCTGGTACTTGAGTTCTCAGTGCCACTTCTCAGTGCCTGCAATGAAATCGCTCTTGTTCCCAGACACACACTCTGGTACTTGGGTTCTCAGTGGCACTTCTCAGTTCCTGCAATGAAATCGCTTGTGTTCCCAGACACACTCTCTGGTACTTGCGTTCTCGGTGACACTTCTCAGTACCTGCAGTGGAATCGCTGTTTTTCTGGCACACTTTCTAGAACTTGGGTTTCGGTGACACTTCTCAGTGCCTGCAGTGGAATCGCTCTTTTTCCGGCACATTCTCTCGTACTTGGGTTCTCGATGACACTTCTCAGTGCCTGCAATAAAATCGCTCTTGTTCCCAGACACACTCTCTGGTACTTGGGTTCTCAGTGACACTTTTCAGTACCTGTAGTGGAATCGCTCTTTTTCTGTTACACTCTCTGGTACTTGGGTTCTCGATGACACTTCTCAGTGCCTGCAATGAAATCGCTCTTGTTCCCAGACACAATCTCTGGTTTTTGGGTTCTCAGTGACACTTCTCAGTGCCTGCCATAAAATCGCTCTTGTTCCCAGACACACTCTCTGGTACTTGGGGTCTCGGTGACACTTCTCAGTGCCTGCAATGAAATCGCTCTTGTTCCCAGACACACTCTCTGGTACTTGGGTTCTCGGTGACACTTCTCAGTGCCTGCAATGAAATCGCTCTTGTTCCCAGACACACTCTCTTGTACTTGGGTTCTCTGTGACACTTATCAGTGCCTCCAATGAAATTGCTCTTGTTCCCAGACACACTCTCTGGTTCTTGGGTTCACGGTGACACTTCTCAGTGCCTGCAATGAAATCGGTCTTTTTCTGGCACACTCTCTGGTACTTGGGTTCTCGGTGACACTTCTCAGTGCCTGCAATGAAATCAGTCTTGTTCCCAGGCACACTCTCTGGTACTTGGGTTCTCAGTCACACTTCTAAGTGCCTGCAGTGTAATCGCTCTTTTCCCGGCACACTCTCTGGTACTTGGGTTCTCGGTGACACTTCTCAGTGCCTGCAATGAAATCGCTCTTGTTCTCAGACACACTCTCTGGTACTTGAGTTCTCGGTGCCACTTCTCAGTGCCTGCAATGAAATCAATCTTGTTCCCAGACACACACTCTGGTACTTGGGTTCAAAGTGACACTTCTCAGTGCCTGCAATGAAATTGCTCGTGTTCCCAGACACACTCTCTGGTACTTGGGTTCTTGGTGACACTTCGCAGTACCTGCAGTGAAATTGCTGTTTTTCTGGCACGCTCTCTGGAACTTGGGTTCTCAGTGACACTTCTCAGTGCCTGCAGTGGAATCGCTCTTTTTCCAGCACATTCTCTGGTACTTGGGTTCTCGATGACACTTCTCAGTGCCTGCAATGAAATAGCTCTTTTTCCCAGACACACTCTCTGGTACTTGGGTTCTCGGTGACACTTTTCAGTACCTGCAGTGGAATCGCTCTTTTTCCGGTACACTCTCTGGTACTTGGGTTCTCGATGACGCTTCTCAGTGCCTGCAATGAAATCGCTCTTCTTCCCAGACACACTCTCTGGTACTTGAGTTCTCGGTGCCACTTCTCAGTGCCTGCAATGAAATCAATCTTGTTCCCAGACACACACTCTGGTACTTGGGTTCAAAGTGACACTTCTCAGTGCCTGCAATGAAATCGCTCGTGTTCCCAGACACACTCTCTGGTACTTGGGTTCTCGGTGACACTTCGCAGTACCTGCAGTGAAATTGCTGTTTTTCTGGAACGCTCTCTGGAACTTGGGTTCTCAGTGACACTTCTCAGTGCCTGCAGTGGAATCGCTCTTTTTCCAGCAAATTCTCTGGTACTTGGGTTCTCGATGACACTTCTCAGTGCCTGCAATGAAATAGCTCTTTTTCCCAGACACACTCTCTGGTACTTGGGTTCTCGGTGACACTTTTCAGTACCTGCAGTGGAATCGCTCTTTTTCCGGTACACTCTCTGGTACTTGGGTTCTCGATGACACTTCTCAGTGCCTGCAATGAAATCGCTCTTCTTCCCAGACACACTCTCTGGTTCTTGGGTTCTGAGTGACACTTCGCAGTGCCTACAATGAAATCGCTCTTGTTCAAAGACACACTCTCTGGTTCTTGGGTTCTCAGTGACACTTCTCATTTCCTGCAATGAAATCTCTCTTGTTCCCAGACACACTCTCTGGTACTTGGGTTCTCAGTGACACTTTTCAGTACCTGCAGTGGAATCGCTCTTTTTCTGGTACACTCTCTGGTACTTGGGTTCTCGATGACACTTCTCAGTGCCTGCAATGAAATCGCTCTTGTTCCCAGACATAATCTCTGGTTTTTGGGTTCTCAGTGACACTTCTCAGTGCCTGCCATGAAATCGCTCTTGTTCCCAGACACACTCTCTGGTACTTGGGGTCTCGGTGACACTTCTCAGTGCCTGCAATGAAATCGCTCTTGTTCCCAGACACACTCTCTGGTACTTGGGGTCTCGGTGACACTTCTCAGTGCCTGCAATGAAATCGCTCTTGTTCCCAGACACACTCTCTGGTACTTGGGTTCTCGATGACACTTCTCAGTGCCTGCAATGAAATCGCTCTTGTTCCCAGACACACTCTCTGGTACTTGAGTTCTCAGTGCCACTTCTCAGTGCCTGCAATGAAATCGCTCTTGTTCCCAGACACACACTCTGGTACTTGGGTTCTCGGTGACACTTCTCAGTACCTGCAGCGGAATCGCTGTTTTTCTGGCACACTTTCTAGAACTTGGGTTCTCAGTGACACTTCTCAGTGCCTGCAGTGGAATCGCTCTTTTTCCGGCACATTCTCTGGTATTTGGGTTCTCGATGACACTTCTCAGTGCCTGCAATGAAATCGCCCTTGTTCCCAGACACACTCTCTGGTACTTGGGTTCTCGGTGACACTTTTCAGTACCTGCAGTGGAATCGCTCTTTTTCTGGTACACTCTCTGGTACTTGGGTTCTCGATGACACTTCTCAGTGCCTGCAACGAAATCGCTCTTGTTCCCAGACACAATCTCTGGTTCTTGGGTTCTCAGTGACACTTCTCAGTGCCTGCAATGAAATCACTCTTGTTCCCCGACACACTCTCTGGTTCTTGTGTTCTCTGTGACACTTTTCAGTGCCTGCATTGAAATCGCTCTTGTTCCCAGACACCCTCTCTGGTACTTGGGTTCTCGGTGACAATTCTCATTGCCTGCAATGAAATCGCTCTATTTCCCAGACACACTCTCTGCTACTTGGGTTCACTTTGACACTTCTCAGTGCCTGCAATGAAATCGCTCTTGTTCCCAGACACACTCTCCTGTACTTGGGTTCTCGGTGACACTTCTCAGTGCCTGCAGTGGAATCGCTCTTTTTCCGGCACATTCTCTGGTACTTGGGTTCTCGATGACACTTCTCAGTGCCTGCAATGAAATCGCTCTTGTTCCCAGACACACTCTCTGGTACTTGGGTTCTCAGTGACACTTTTCAGTACCTGCAGTGGAATCGCTCTTTTTCTGGTACACTCTCTGGTACTTGGGTTCTCGATGACACTTCTCAGTGCCTGCAATGAAATCGCTCTTGTTCCCAGACATAATCTCTGGTTTTTGGGTTCTCAGTGACACTTCTCAGTGCCTGCCATGAAATCGCTCTTGTTCCCAGACACACTCTCTGGTACTTGGGGTCTCGGTGACACTTCTCAGTGCCTGCAATGAAATCGCTCTTGTTCCCAGACACACTCTCTGGTACTTGGGTTCTCGGTGACACTTCTCAGTGCCTGCAATGAAATCGCTCTTGTTCCCAGACACACTCTCTTGTACTTGGGTTCTCTGTGACACTTATCAGTGCCTCCAATGAAATTGCTCTTGTTCCCAGACACACTCTCTGGTTCTTGGGTTCACGGTGACACTTCTCAGTGCCTGCAATGAAATCGGTCTTTTTCTGGCACACTCTCTGGTACTTGGGTTCTCGGTGACACTTCTCAGTGCCTGCAATGAAATCGGTCTTGTTCCCAGACACACTCTCTGGTACTTGGGTTCTCAGTCACACTTCTAAGTGCCTGCAGTGTAATCGCTCTTTTCCCGGCACATTCTCTGGTACTTGATGACACTTATCAGTGCTTGCAATGAAATCACTCTTGTTCTCAGACACACTCTCTGGTACTTGGGTTCAAAGTGACACTTCTCAGTGCCTGCAATGAAATCGCTCGTGTTCCCAGACACACTCTCTGGTACTTGGGTTCTCGGTGACACTTCGCAGTACCTGCAGTGAAATCGCTGTTTTTCTGGAACGCTCTCTGGAACTTGGGTTCTCAGTGACACTTCTCAGTGCCTGCAGTGGAATCGCTCTTTTTCCGGCACATTCTCTGGTACTTGGGTTCTCGATGACACTTCTCAGTGCCTGCAGTGGAATCGCTCTTCTTCCCAGACACACTCTCTGGTTCTTGGGTTCTGAGTGACACTTCGCAGTGCCTACAATGAAATCGCTCTTGTTCAAAGACACACTCTCTGGTTCTTGGGTTCTCAGTGACACTTCTCATTTCCTGCAATGAAATCTCTCTTGTTCCCAGACACACTCTCTGGTACTTGGGTTCACGGTGACACTTCTCAGTGCCTGCAATGAAATCGCTCTTGTTCCCAGACACACTCTCTGGTACTTGGGTACTCGGTGACCCTTCTCAGTGCCTGCAATGAAATCACTCTTGTTCCCCGACACACTCTCTGGTTCTTGTGTTCTCTATGACACTTTTCAGTGCCTGCATTGAAATCGCTCTTGTTCCCAGACACCCTCTCTGGTTCTTGGGTTCTCGGTGACAATTCTCATTGCCTGCAATGAAATCGCTCTATTTCCCAGACACACTCTCTGCTACTTGGTTTCACGGTGACACTTCTCAGTGCCTGCAATGAAATCGCTCTTGTTCCCAGACACACTCTCCTGTACTTGGGTTCTCGGTGACACTTCTCAGTGCCTGCAGTGGAATCGCTCTTTTTCCGGCACATTCTCTGGTACTTGGGTTCTCGATGACACTTCTCAGTGCCTGCAATGAAATCGCTCTTGTTCCCAGACACACTCTCTGGTACTTGGGTTCTCAGTGACACTTTTCAGTACCTGCAGTGGAATCGCTCTTTTTCTGGTACACTCTCTGGTACTTGGGTTCTCGATGACACTTCTCAGTGCCTGCAATGAAATCGCTCTTGTTCCCAGACATAATCTCTGGTTTTTGGGTTCTCAGTGACACTTCTCAGTGCCTGCCATGAAATCGCTCTTGTTCCCAGACACACTCTCTGGTACTTGGGGTCTCGGTGACACTTCTCAGTGCCTGCAATGAAATCGCTCTTGTTCCCAGACACACTCTCTGGTACTTGGGTTCTCTGTGACACTTCTCAGTGCCTGCAATGAAATCGCTCTTGTTCCCAGACACACTCTCTTGTACTTGGGTTCTCTGTGACACTTATCAGTGCCTCCAATGAAATTGCTCTTGTTCCCAGACACACTCTCTGGTTCTTGGGTTCACGGTGACACTTCTCAGTGCCTGCAATGAAATCGGTATTTTTCTGGCACACTCTCTGGTACTTGGGTTCTCGGTGACACTTCTCAGTGCCTGCAATGAAATCGGTCTTGTTCCCAGACACACTCTCTGGTACTTGGGTTCTCAGTCACACTTCTAAGTGCCTGAAGTGTAATCGCTCTTTTCCCGGCACATTCTCTGGTACTTGATGACACTTATCAGTGCTTGCAATGAAATCACTCTTGTTCTCAGACACACTCTCTGGTACTTGGGTTCAAAGTGACACTTCTCAGTGCCTGCAATGAAATCGCTCGTGTTCCCAGACACACTCTCTGGTACTTGGGTTCTCGGTGACACTTCGCAGTACCTGCAGTGAAATCGCTGTTTTTCTGGAACGCTCTCTGGAACTTGGGTTCTCAGTGACACTTCTCAGTGCCTGCAGTGGAATCGCTCTTTTTCCGGCACATTCTCTGGTACTTGGGTTCTCGATGACACTTCTCAGTGCCTGCAATGAAATAGCTCTTTTCCCCAGACACACTCTCTGGTACTTGGGTTCTCGGTGACACTTTTCAGTACCTGCAGTGGAATCGCTCTTCTTCCCAGACACACTCTCTGGTTCTTGGGTTCTGAGTGACACTTCGCAGTGCCTACAATGAAACGCTCTTGTTCAAAGACACACTCTCTGGTTCTTGGGTTCTCAGTGACACTTCTCATTTCCTGCAATGAAATCTCTCTTGTTCCCAGACACACTCTCTGGTACTTGGGTTCACGGTGACACTTCTCAGTGCCTGCAATGAAATCGCTCTTGTTCCCAGACACACTCTCTGGTACTTGGGTACTCGGTGACCCTTCTCAGTGCCTGCAATGAATTCGCTCTTGTTCCCAAACACACTCTCTGGTACTTGGGTTCTCGATGACACTTCTCAGTGCCTGCAATGAAATCGCTCTTGTTCCCAGACACACTCTCTGGTACTTGAGTTCTCAGTGCCACTTCTCAGTGCCTGCAATGAAATCGCTCTTGTTCCCAGACACACACTCTGGTACTTGGGTTCTCAGTGGCACTTCTCAGTTCCTGCAATGAAATCGCTTGTGTTCCCAGACACACTCTCTGGTACTTGGGTTCTCGGTGACACTTCTCAGTACCTGCAGTGGAATCGCTGTTTTTCTGGCACACTTTCTAGAACTTGGGTTTCGGTGACACTTCTCAGTGCCTGCAGTGGAATCGCTCTTTTTCCGGCACATTCTCTCGTACTTGGGTTCTCGATGACACTTCTCAGTGCCTGCAATAAAATCGCTCTTGTTCCCAGACACACTCTCTGGTACTTGGGTTCTCAGTGACACTTTTCAGTACCTGCAGTGGAATCGCTCTTTTTCTGGTACACTCTCTGGTACTTGGGTTCTCGATGACACTTCTCAGTGCCTGCAATGAAATCACTCTTGTTCCCAGACACAATCTCTGGTTTTTGGGTTCTCAGTGACACTTCTCAGTGCCTGCCATGAAATCGCTCTTGTTCCCAGACACACTCTCTGGTACTTGGGGTCTCGGTGACACTTCTCAGTGCCTGCAATGAAATCGCTCTTTTTCCCAGACACACTCTCTGGTACTTGGGTTCTCGGTGACACTTCTCAGTGCCTGCAATGAAATCGCTCTTGTTCCCAGACACACTCTCTTGTACTTGGGTTCTCTGTGACACTTATCAGTGCCTCCAATGAAATTGCTCTTGTTCCCAGACACACTCTCTGGTTCTTGGGTTCACGGTGACACTTCTCAGTGCCTGCAATGAAATCGGTCTTTTTCTGGCACACTCTCTGGTACTTGGGTTCTCGGTGACACTTCTCAGTGCCTGCAATGAAATCAGTCTTGTTCCCAGGGACACTCTCTGGTACTTGGGTTCTCAGTCACACTTCTAAGTGCCTGCAGTATAATCGCTCTTTTCCCGGCACACTCTCTGGTACTTGGGTTCTCGGTGACACTTCTCAGTGCCTGCAATGAAATCGCTCTTGTTCTCAGACACACTCTCTGGTACTTGAGTTCTCGGTGCCACTTCTCAGTGCCTGCAATGAAATCAATCTTGTTCCCAGACACACACTCTGGTACTTGGGTTCAAAGTGACACTTCTCAGTGCCTGCAATGAAATTGCTCGTGTTCCCAGACACACTCTCTGGTACTTGGGTTCTCGGTGACACTTCGCAGTACCTGCAGTGAAATTGCTGTTTTTCTGGCACGCTCTCTGGAACTTGGGTTCTCAGTGACACTTCTAAGTGCCTGCAGTGGAATCGCTCTTTTTCCAGCACATTCTCTGGTACTTGGGTTCTCGATGACACTTCTCAGTGCCTGCAATGAAATAGCTCTTTTTCCCAGACACACTCTCTGGTACTTGGGTTCTCGGTGACACTTTTCAGTACCTGCAGTGGAATCGCTCTTTTTCCGGTACACTCTCTGGTACTTGGGTTCTCGATGACGCTTCTCAGTGCCTGCAATGAAATCGCTCTTCTTCCCAGACACACTCTCTGGTACTTGAGTTCTCGGTGCCACTTCTCAGTGCCTGCAATGAAATCAATCTTGTTCCCAGACACACACTCTGGTACTTGGGTTCAAAGTGACACTTCTCAGTGCCTGCAATGAAATCGCTCGTGTTCCCAGACACACTCTCTGGTACTTCGGTTCTCGGTGACACTTCGCAGTACCTGCAGTGAAATTGCTGTTTTTCTGGCACGCTCTCTGGAACTTGGGTTCTCAGTGACACTTCTCAGTGCCTGCAGTGGAATCGCTCTTTTTCCAGCATATTCTCTGGTACTTGGGTTCTCGATGACACTTCTCAGTGCCTGCAATGAAATAGCTCTTTTTCCCAGACACACTCTCTGGTACTTGGGTTCTCGGTGACACTTTTCAGTACCTGCAGTGGAATCGCTCTTTTTCCGGTACACTCTCTGGTACTTGGGTTCTCGATGACACTTCTCAGTGCCTGCAATGAAATCGCTCTTCTTCCCAGACACACTCTCTGGTTCTTGGGTTCTGAGTGACACTTCGCAGTGCCTACAATGAAATCGCTCTTGTTCAAAGACACACTCTCTGGTTCTTGGGTTCTCAGTGACACTTCTCATTTCCTGCAATGAAATCTCTCTTGCTCCCAGACACACTCTCTGGTACTTGGGTACTCGGTGACCCTTCTCAGTGCCTGCAATGAATTCGCTCTTGTTCCCAAACACACTCTCTGGTACTTGGGTTCTCGATGACACTTCTCAGTGCCTGCAATGAAATCGCTCTTGTTCCCAGACACACTCTCTGGTACTTGAGTTCTCAGTGCCACTTCTCAGTGCCTGCAATGAAATCGCTCTTGTTCCCAGACACACACTCTGGTACTTGGGTTCTCAGTGGCACTTCTCAGTTCCTGCAATGAAATCGCTTGTGTTCCCAGACACACTCTCTGGTACTTGGGTTCTCGGTGACACTTCTCAGTACCTGCAGTGGAATCGCTGTTTTTCTGGCACACTTTCTAGAACTTGGGTTTCGGTGACACTTCTCAGTGCCTGCAGTGGAATCGCTCTTTTTCCGGCACATTCTCTCGTACTTGGGTTCTCGATGACACTTCTCAGTGCCTGCAATAAAATCGCTCTTGTTCCCAGACACACTCTCTGGTACTTGGGTTCTCAGTGACACTTTTCAGTACCTGCAGTGGAATCGCTCTTTTTCTGGTACACTCTCTGGTACTTGGGTTCTCGATGACACTTCTCAGTGCCTGCAATGAAATCGCTCTTGTTCCCAGACACAATCTCTGGTTTTTGGGTTCTCAGTGACACTTCTCAGTGCCTGCCATGAAATCGCTCTTGTTCCCAAACACACTCTCTGGTACTTGGGTTCTCGATGACACTTCTCAGTGCCTGCAATGAAATCGCTCTTGTTCCCAGACACACTCTCTGGTACTTGAGTTCTCAGTGCCACTTCTCAGTGCCTGCAATGAAATCGCTCTTGTTCCCAGACACACACTCTGGTACTTGGGTTCTCAGTGGCACTTCTCAGTTCCTGCAATGAAATCGCTTGTGTTCCCAGACACACTCTCTGGTACTTGCGTTCTCGGTGACACTTCTCAGTACCTGCAGTGGAATCGCTGTTTTTCTGGCACACTTTCTAGAACTTGGGTTTCGGTGACACTTCTCAGTGCCTGCAGTGGAATCGCTCTTTTTCCGGCACATTCTCTCGTACTTGGGTTCTCGATGACACTTCTCAGTGCCTGCAATAAAATCGCTCTTGTTCCCAGACACACTCTCTGGTACTTGGGTTCTCAGTGACACTTTTCAGTACCTGTAGTGGAATCGCTCTTTTTCTGTTACACTCTCTGGTACTTGGGTTCTCGATGACACTTCTCAGTGCCTGCAATGAAATCGCTCTTGTTCCCAGACACAATCTCTGGTTTTTGGGTTCTCAGTGACACTTCTCAGTGCCTGCCATGAAATCGCTCTTGTTCCCAGACACACTCTCTGGTACTTGGGGTCTCGGTGACACTTCTCAGTGCCTGCAATGAAATCGCTCTTGTTCCCAGACACACTCTCTGGTACTTGGGTTCTCGGTGACACTTCTCAGTGCCTGCAATGAAATCGCTCTTGTTCCCAGACACACTCTCTTGTACTTGGGTTCTCTGTGACACTTATCAGTGCCTCCAATGAAATTTCTCTTGTTCCCAGACACACTCTCTGGTTCTTGGGTTCACGGTGACACTTCTCAGTGCCTGCAATGAAATCGGTCTTTTTCTGGCACACTCTCTGGTACTTGGGTTCTCGGTGACACTTCTCAGTGCCTGCAATGAAATCAGTCTTGTTCCCAGGCACACTCTCTGGTACTTGGGTTCTCAGTCACACTTCTAAGTGCCTGCAGTGTAATCGCTCTTTTCCCGGCACACTCTCTGGTACTTGGGTTCTCGGTGACACTTCTCAGTGCCTGCAATGAAATCGCTCTTGTTCTCAGACACACTCTCTGGTACTTGAGTTCTCGGTGCCACTTCTCAGTGCCTGCAATGAAATCAATCTTGTTCCCAGACACACACTCTGGTACTTGGGTTCAAAGTGACACTTCTCAGTGCCTGCAATGAAATTGCTCGTGTTCCCAGACACACTCTCTGGTACTTGGGTTCTTGGTGACACTTCGCAGTACCTGCAGTGAAATTGCTGTTTTTCTGGCACGCTCTCTGGAACTTGGGTTCTCAGTGACACTTCTCAGTGCCTGCAGTGGAATCGCTCTTTTTCCAGCACATTCTCTGGTACTTGGGTTCTCGATGACACTTCTCAGTGCCTGCAATGAAATAGCTCTTTTTCCCAGACACACTCTCTGGTACTTGGGTTCTCGGTGACACTTTTCAGTACCTGCAGTGGAATCGCTCTTTTTCCGGTACACTCTCTGGTACTTGGGTTCTCGATGACGCTTCTCAGTGCCTGCAATGAAATCGCTCTTCTTCCCAGACACACTCTCTGGTACTTGAGTTCTCGGTGCCACTTCTCAGTGCCTGCAATGAAATCAATCTTGTTCCCAGACACACACTCTGGTACTTGGGTTCAAAGTGACACTTCTCAGTGCCTGCAATGAAATCGCTCGTGTTCCCAGACACACTCTCTGGTACTTGGGTTCTCGGTGACACTTCGCAGTACCTGCAGTGAAATTGCTGTTTTTCTGGCACGCTCTCTGGAACTTGGGTTCTCAGTGACACTTCTCAGTGCCTGCAGTGGAATCGCTCTTTTTCCAGCAAATTCTCTGGTACTTGGGTTCTCGATGACACTTCTCAGTGCCTGCAATGAAATAGCTCTTTTTCCCAGACACACTCTCTGGTACTTGGGTTCTCGGTGACACTTTTCAGTACCTGCAGTGGAATCGCTCTTTTTCCGGTACACTCTCTGGTACTTGGGTTCTCGATGACACTTCTCAGTGCCTGCAATGAAATCGCTCTTCTTCCCAGACACACTCTCTGGTTCTTGGGTTCTGAGTGACACTTCGCAGTGCCTACAATGAAATCGCTCTTGTTCCCAGACACCCTCTCTGGTACTTGGGTTCTCGGTGACAATTCTCATTGCCTGCAATGAAATCGCTCTATTTCCCAGACACACTCTCTGCTACTTGGGTTCACGGTGACACTTCTCAGTGCCTGCAATGAAATTGCTCTTGTTCCCAGACACACTCTCCTGTACTTGGGTTCTCGGTGACACTTCTCAGTGCCTGCAGTGGAATCGCTCTTTTTCCGGCACATTCTCTGGTACTTGGGTTCTCGATGACACTTCTCAGTGCCTGCAATGAAATCGCTCTTGTTCCCAGACACACTCTCTGGTACTTGGGTTCTCAGTGACACTTTTCAGTACCTGCAGTGGAATCGCTCTTTTTCTGGTACACTCTCTGGTACTTGGGTTCTCGATGACACTTCTCAGTGCCTGCAATGAAATCGCTCTTGTTCCCAGACATAATCTCTGGTTTTTGGGTTCTCAGTGACACTTCTCAGTGCCTGCCATGAAATCGCTCTTGTTCCCAGACACACTCTCTGGTACTTGGGGTCTCGGTGACACTTCTCAGTGCCTGCAATGAAATCGCTCTTGTTCCCAGACACACTCTCTGGTACTTGGGTTCTCGGTGACACTTCTCAGTGCCTGCAATGAAATCGCTCTTGTTCCCAGACACACTCTCTTGTACTTGGGTTCTCTGTGACACTTATCAGTGCCTCCAATGAAATTGCTCTTGTTCCCAGACACACTCTCTGGTTCTTGGGTTCACGGTGACACTTCTCAGTGCCTGCAATGAAATCGGTCTTTTTCTGGCACACTCTCTGGTACTTGGGTTCTCGGTGACACTTCTCAGTGCCTGCAATGAAATCGGTCTTGTTCCCAGACACACTCTCTGGTACTTGGGTTCTCAGTCACACTTCTAAGTGCCTGCAGTGTAATCGCTCTTTTCCCGGCACATTCTCTGGTACTTGATGACACTTATCAGTGCTTGCAATGAAATCACTCTTGTTCTCAGACACACTCTCTGGTACTTGGGTTCAAAGTGACACTTCTCAGTGCCTGCAATGAAATCGCTCGTGTTCCCAGACACACTCTCTGGTACTTGGGTTCTCGGTGACACTTCGCAGTACCTGCAGTGAAATCGCTGTTTTTCTGGAACGCTCTCTGGAACTTGGGTTCTCAGTGACACTTCTCAGTGCCTGCAGTGGAATCGCTCTTTTTCCGGCACATTCTCTGGTACTTGGGTTCTCGATGACACTTCTCAGTGCCTGCAATGAAATAGCTCTTTTTCCCAGACACACTCTCTGTACTTGGGTTCTCGGTGACACTTTTCAGTACCTGCAGTGGAATCGCTCTTTTTCCGGTACACTCTCTGGTACTTGGGTTCTCGATGACACTTCTCAGTGCCTGCAATGAAATCGCTCTTCTTCCCAGACACACTCTCTGGTTCTTGGGTTCTGAGTGACACTTCGCAGTGCCTACAATGAAATCGCTCTTGTTCAAAGACACACTCTCTGGTTCTTGGGTTCTCAGTGACACTTCTCATTTCCTGCAATGAAATCTCTCTTGTTCCCAGACACACTCTCTGGTACTTGGGTTCACAGTGACACTTCTCAGTGCCTGCAATGAAATCGCTCTTGTTCCCAGACACACTCTCTGGTACTTGGGTACTCGGTGACCCATCTCAGTGCCTGCAATGAATTCGCTCTTGTTCCCAAACACACTCTCTGGTACTTGGGTTCTCGATGACACTTCTCAGTGCCTGCAATGAAATCGCTCTTGTTCCCAGACACACTCTCTGGTACTTGAGTTCTCAGTGCCACTTCTCAGTGCCTGCAATGAAATCGCTCTTGTTCCCAGACACACACTCTGGTACTTGGGTTCTCAGTGGCACTTCTCAGTTCCTGCAATGAAATCGCTTGTGTTCCCAGACACACTCTCTGGTACTTGCGTTCTCGGTGACACTTCTCAGTACCTGCAGTGGAATCGCTGTTTTTCTGGCACACTTTCTAGAACTTGGGTTTCGGTGACACTTCTCAGTGCCTGCAGTGGAATCGCTCTTTTTCCGGCACATTCTCTCGTACTTGGGTTCTCGATGACACTTCTCAGTGCCTGCAATAAAATCGCTCTTGTTCCCAGACACACTCTCTGGTACTTGGGTTCTCAGTGACACTTTTCAGTACCTGTAGTGGAATCGCTCTTTTTCTGTTACACTCTCTGGTACTTGGGTTCTCGATGACACTTCTCAGTGCCTGCAATGAAATCGCTCTTGTTCCCAGACACAATCTCTGGTTTTTGGGTTCTCAGTGACACTTCTCAGTGCCTGCCATAAAATCGCTCTTGTTCCCAGACACACTCTCTGGTACTTGGGGTCTCGGTGACACTTCTCAGTGCCTGCAATGAAATCGCTCTTGTTCCCAGACACACTCTCTGGTACTTGGGTTCTCGGTGACACTTCTCAGTGCCTGCAATGAAATCGCTCTTGTTCCCAGACACACTCTCTTGTACTTGGGTTCTCTGTGACACTTATCAGTGCCTCCAATGAAATTGCTCTTGTTCCCAGACACACTCTCTGGTTCTTGGGTTCACGGTGACACTTCTCAGTGCCTGCAATGAAATCGGTCTTTTTCTGGCACACTCTCTGGTACTTGGGTTCTCGGTGACACTTCTCAGTGCCTGCAATGAAATCAGTCTTGTTCCCAGGCACACTCTCTGGTACTTGGGTTCTCAGTCACACTTCTAAGTGCCTGCAGTGTAATCGCTCTTTTCCCGGCACACTCTCTGGTACTTGGGTTCTCGGTGACACTTCTCAGTGCCTGCAATGAAATCGCTCTTGTTCTCAGACACACTCTCTGGTACTTGAGTTCTCGGTGCCACTTCTCAGTGCCTGCAATGAAATCAATCTTGTTCCCAGACACACACTCTGGTACTTGGGTTCAAAGTGACACTTCTCAGTGCCTGCAATGAAATTGCTCGTGTTCCCAGACACACTCTCTGGTACTTGGGTTCTTGGTGACACTTCGCAGTACCTGCAGTGAAATTGCTGTTTTTCTGGCACGCTCTCTGGAACTTGGGTTCTCAGTGACACTTCTCAGTGCCTGCAGTGGAATCGCTCTTTTTCCAGCACATTCTCTGGTACTTGGGTTCTCGATGACACTTCTCAGTGCCTGCAATGAAATAGCTCTTTTTCCCAGACACACTCTCTGGTACTTGGGTTCTCGGTGACACTTTTCAGTACCTGCAGTGGAATCGCTCTTTTTCCGGTACACTCTCTGGTACTTGGGTTCTCGATGACGCTTCTCAGTGCCTGCAATGAAATCGCTCTTCTTCCCAGACACACTCTCTGGTACTTGAGTTCTCGGTGCCACTTCTCAGTGCCTGCAATGAAATCAATCTTGTTCCCAGACACACACTCTGGTACTTGGGTTCAAAGTGACACTTCTCAGTGCCTGCAATGAAATCGCTCGTGTTCCCAGACACACTCTCTGGTACTTGGGTTCTCGGTGACACTTCGCAGTACCTGCAGTGAAATTGCTGTTTTTCTGGCACGCTCTCTGGAACTTGGGTTCTCAGTGACACTTCTCAGTGCCTGCAGTGGAATCGCTCTTTTTCCAGCAAATTCTCTGGTACTTGGGTTCTCGATGACACTTCTCAGTGCCTGCAATGAAATAGCTCTTTTTCCCAGACACACTCTCTGGTACTTGGGTTCTCGGTGACACTTTTCAGTACCTGCAGTGGAATCGCTCTTTTTCCGGTACACTCTCTGGTACTTGGGTTCTCGATGACACTTCTCAGTGCCTGCAATGAAATCGCTCTTCTTCCCAGACACACTCTCTGGTTCTTGGGTTCTGAGTGACACTTCGCAGTGCCTACAATGAAATCGCTCTTGTTCAAAGACACACTCTCTGGTTCTTGGGTTCTCAGTGACACTTCTCATTTCCTGCAATGAAATCTCTCTTGTTCCCAGACACACTCTCTGGTACTTGGGTTCTCAGTGACACTTTTCAGTACCTGCAGTGGAATCGCTCTTTTTCTGGTACACTCTCTGGTACTTGGGTTCTCGATGACACTTCTCAGTGCCTGCAATGAAATCGCTCTTGTTCCCAGACATAATCTCTGGTTTTTGGGTTCTCAGTGACACTTCTCAGTGCCTGCCATGAAATCGCTCTTGTTCCCAGACACACTCTCTGGTACTTGGGGTCTCGGTGACACTTCTCAGTGCCTGCAATGAAATCGCTCTTGTTCCCAGACACACTCTCTGGTACTTGGGGTCTCGGTGACACTTCTCAGTGCCTGCAATGAAATCGCTCTTGTTCCCAGACACACTCTCTGGTACTTGGGTTCTCGATGACACTTCTCAGTGCCTGCAATGAAATCGCTCTTGTTCCCAGACACACTCTCTGGTACTTGAGTTCTCAGTGCCACTTCTCAGTGCCTGCAATGAAATCGCTCTTGTTCCCAGACACACACTCTGGTACTTGGGTTCTCGGTGACACTTCTCAGTACCTGCAGCGGAATCGCTGTTTTTCTGGCACACTTTCTAGAACTTGGGTTCTCAGTGACACTTCTCAGTGCCTGCAGTGGAATCGCTCTTTTTCCGGCACATTCTCTGGTATTTGGGTTCTCGATGACACTTCTCAGTGCCTGCAATGAAATCGCCCTTGTTCCCAGACACACTCTCTGGTACTTGGGTTCTCGGTGACACTTTTCAGTACCTGCAGTGGAATCGCTCTTTTTCTGGTACACTCTCTGGTACTTGGGTTCTCGATGACACTTCTCAGTGCCTGCAACGAAATCGCTCTTGTTCCCAGACACAATCTCTGGTTCTTGGGTTCTCAGTGACACTTCTCAGTGCCTGCAATGAAATCACTCTTGTTCCCCGACACACTCTCTGGTTCTTGTGTTCTCTGTGACACTTTTCAGTGCCTGCATTGAAATCGCTCTTGTTCCCAGACACCCTCTCTGGTACTTGGGTTCTCGGTGACAATTCTCATTGCCTGCAATGAAATCGCTCTATTTCCCAGACACACTCTCTGCTACTTGGGTTCACTTTGACACTTCTCAGTGCCTGCAATGAAATCGCTCTTGTTCCCAGACACACTCTCCTGTACTTGGGTTCTCGGTGACACTTCTCAGTGCCTGCAGTGGAATCGCTCTTTTTCCGGCACATTCTCTGGTACTTGGGTTCTCGATGACACTTCTCAGTGCCTGCAATGAAATCGCTCTTGTTCCCAGACACACTCTCTGGTACTTGGGTTCTCAGTGACACTTTTCAGTACCTGCAGTGGAATCGCTCTTTTTCTGGTACACTCTCTGGTACTTGGGTTCTCGATGACACTTCTCAGTGCCTGCAATGAAATCGCTCTTGTTCCCAGACATAATCTCTGGTTTTTGGGTTCTCAGTGACACTTCTCAGTGCCTGCCATGAAATCGCTCTTGTTCCCAGACACACTCTCTGGTACTTGGGGTCTCGGTGACACTTCTCAGTGCCTGCAATGAAATCGCTCTTGTTCCCAGACACACTCTCTGGTACTTGGGTTCTCGGTGACACTTCTCAGTGCCTGCAATGAAATCGCTCTTGTTCCCAGACACACTCTCTTGTACTTGGGTTCTCTGTGACACTTATCAGTGCCTCCAATGAAATTGCTCTTGTTCCCAGACACACTCTCTGGTTCTTGGGTTCACGGTGACACTTCTCAGTGCCTGCAATGAAATCGGTCTTTTTCTGGCACACTCTCTGGTACTTGGGTTCTCGGTGACACTTCTCAGTGCCTGCAATGAAATCGGTCTTGTTCCCAGACACACTCTCTGGTACTTGGGTTCTCAGTCACACTTCTAAGTGCCTGCAGTGTAATCGCTCTTTTCCCGGCACATTCTCTGGTACTTGATGACACTTATCAGTGCTTGCAATGAAATCACTCTTGTTCTCAGACACACTCTCTGGTACTTGGGTTCAAAGTGACACTTCTCAGTGCCTGCAATGAAATCGCTCGTGTTCCCAGACACACTCTCTGGTACTTGGGTTCTCGGTGACACTTCGCAGTACCTGCAGTGAAATCGCTGTTTTTCTGGAACGCTCTCTGGAACTTGGGTTCTCAGTGACACTTCTCAGTGCCTGCAGTGGAATCGCTCTTTTTCCGGCACATTCTCTGGTACTTGGGTTCTCGATGACACTTCTCAGTGCCTGCAGTGGAATCGCTCTTCTTCCCAGACACACTCTCTGGTTCTTGGGTTCTGAGTGACACTTCGCAGTGCCTACAATGAAATCGCTCTTGTTCAAAGACACACTCTCTGGTTCTTGGGTTCTCAGTGACACTTCTCATTTCCTGCAATGAAATCTCTCTTGTTCCCAGACACACTCTCTGGTACTTGGGTTCACGGTGACACTTCTCAGTGCCTGCAATGAAATCGCTCTTGTTCCCAGACACACTCTCTGGTACTTGGGTACTCGGTGACCCTTCTCAGTGCCTGCAATGAAATCACTCTTGTTCCCCGACACACTCTCTGGTTCTTGTGTTCTCTATGACACTTTTCAGTGCCTGCATTGAAATCGCTCTTGTTCCCAGACACCCTCTCTGGTTCTTGGGTTCTCGGTGACAATTCTCATTGCCTGCAATGAAATCGCTCTATTTCCCAGACACACTCTCTGCTACTTGGTTTCACGGTGACACTTCTCAGTGCCTGCAATGAAATCGCTCTTGTTCCCAGACACACTCTCCTGTACTTGGGTTCTCGGTGACACTTCTCAGTGCCTGCAGTGGAATCGCTCTTTTTCCGGCACATTCTCTGGTACTTGGGTTCTCGATGACACTTCTCAGTGCCTGCAATGAAATCGCTCTTGTTCCCAGACACACTCTCTGGTACTTGGGTTCTCAGTGACACTTTTCAGTACCTGCAGTGGAATCGCTCTTTTTCTGGTACACTCTCTGGTACTTGGGTTCTCGATGACACTTCTCAGTGCCTGCAATGAAATCGCTCTTGTTCCCAGACATAATCTCTGGTTTTTGGGTTCTCAGTGACACTTCTCAGTGCCTGCCATGAAATCGCTCTTGTTCCCAGACACACTCTCTGGTACTTGGGGTCTCGGTGACACTTCTCAGTGCCTGCAATGAAATCGCTCTTGTTCCCAGACACACTCTCTGGTACTTGGGTTCTCTGTGACACTTCTCAGTGCCTGCAATGAAATCGCTCTTGTTCCCAGACACACTCTCTTGTACTTGGGTTCTCTGTGACACTTATCAGTGCCTCCAATGAAATTGCTCTTGTTCCCAGACACACTCTCTGGTTCTTGGGTTCACGGTGACACTTCTCAGTGCCTGCAATGAAATCGGTATTTTTCTGGCACACTCTCTGGTACTTGGGTTCTCGGTGACACTTCTCAGTGCCTGCAATGAAATCGGTCTTGTTCCCAGACACACTCTCTGGTACTTGGGTTCTCAGTCACACTTCTAAGTGCCTGAAGTGTAATCGCTCTTTTCCCGGCACATTCTCTGGTACTTGATGACACTTATCAGTGCTTGCAATGAAATCACTCTTGTTCTCAGACACACTCTCTGGTACTTGGGTTCAAAGTGACACTTCTCAGTGCCTGCAATGAAATCGCTCGTGTTCCCAGACACACTCTCTGGTACTTGGGTTCTCGGTGACACTTCGCAGTACCTGCAGTGAAATCGCTGTTTTTCTGGAACGCTCTCTGGAACTTGGGTTCTCAGTGACACTTCTCAGTGCCTGCAGTGGAATCGCTCTTTTTCCGGCACATTCTCTGGTACTTGGGTTCTCGATGACACTTCTCAGTGCCTGCAATGAAATAGCTCTTTTCCCCAGACACACTCTCTGGTACTTGGGTTCTCGGTGACACTTTTCAGTACCTGCAGTGGAATCGCTCTTCTTCCCAGACACACTCTCTGGTTCTTGGGTTCTGAGTGACACTTCGCAGTGCCTACAATGAAACGCTCTTGTTCAAAGACACACTCTCTGGTTCTTGGGTTCTCAGTGACACTTCTCATTTCCTGCAATGAAATCTCTCTTGTTCCCAGACACACTCTCTGGTACTTGGGTTCACGGTGACACTTCTCAGTGCCTGCAATGAAATCGCTCTTGTTCCCAGACACACTCTCTGGTACTTGGGTACTCGGTGACCCTTCTCAGTGCCTGCAATGAATTCGCTCTTGTTCCCAAACACACTCTCTGGTACTTGGGTTCTCGATGACACTTCTCAGTGCCTGCAATGAAATCGCTCTTGTTCCCAGACACACTCTCTGGTACTTGAGTTCTCAGTGCCACTTCTCAGTGCCTGCAATGAAATCGCTCTTGTTCCCAGACACACACTCTGGTACTTGGGTTCTCAGTGGCACTTCTCAGTTCCTGCAATGAAATCGCTTGTGTTCCCAGACACACTCTCTGGTACTTGGGTTCTCGGTGACACTTCTCAGTACCTGCAGTGGAATCGCTGTTTTTCTGGCACACTTTCTAGAACTTGGGTTTCGGTGACACTTCTCAGTGCCTGCAGTGGAATCGCTCTTTTTCCGGCACATTCTCTCGTACTTGGGTTCTCGATGACACTTCTCAGTGCCTGCAATAAAATCGCTCTTGTTCCCAGACACACTCTCTGGTACTTGGGTTCTCAGTGACACTTTTCAGTACCTGCAGTGGAATCGCTCTTTTTCTGGTACACTCTCTGGTACTTGGGTTCTCGATGACACTTCTCAGTGCCTGCAATGAAATCACTCTTGTTCCCAGACACAATCTCTGGTTTTTGGGTTCTCAGTGACACTTCTCAGTGCCTGCCATGAAATCGCTCTTGTTCCCAGACACACTCTCTGGTACTTGGGGTCTCGGTGACACTTCTCAGTGCCTGCAATGAAATCGCTCTTTTTCCCAGACACACTCTCTGGTACTTGGGTTCTCGGTGACACTTCTCAGTGCCTGCAATGAAATCGCTCTTGTTCCCAGACACACTCTCTTGTACTTGGGTTCTCTGTGACACTTATCAGTGCCTCCAATGAAATTGCTCTTGTTCCCAGACACACTCTCTGGTTCTTGGGTTCACGGTGACACTTCTCAGTGCCTGCAATGAAATCGGTCTTTTTCTGGCACACTCTCTGGTACTTGGGTTCTCGGTGACACTTCTCAGTGCCTGCAATGAAATCAGTCTTGTTCCCAGGGACACTCTCTGGTACTTGGGTTCTCAGTCACACTTCTAAGTGCCTGCAGTATAATCGCTCTTTTCCCGGCACACTCTCTGGTACTTGGGTTCTCGGTGACACTTCTCAGTGCCTGCAATGAAATCGCTCTTGTTCTCAGACACACTCTCTGGTACTTGAGTTCTCGGTGCCACTTCTCAGTGCCTGCAATGAAATCAATCTTGTTCCCAGACACACACTCTGGTACTTGGGTTCAAAGTGACACTTCTCAGTGCCTGCAATGAAATTGCTCGTGTTCCCAGACACACTCTCTGGTACTTGGGTTCTCGGTGACACTTCGCAGTACCTGCAGTGAAATTGCTGTTTTTCTGGCACGCTCTCTGGAACTTGGGTTCTCAGTGACACTTCTAAGTGCCTGCAGTGGAATCGCTCTTTTTCCAGCACATTCTCTGGTACTTGGGTTCTCGATGACACTTCTCAGTGCCTGCAATGAAATAGCTCTTTTTCCCAGACACACTCTCTGGTACTTGGGTTCTCGGTGACACTTTTCAGTACCTGCAGTGGAATCGCTCTTTTTCCGGTACACTCTCTGGTACTTGGGTTCTCGATGACGCTTCTCAGTGCCTGCAATGAAATCGCTCTTCTTCCCAGACACACTCTCTGGTACTTGAGTTCTCGGTGCCACTTCTCAGTGCCTGCAATGAAATCAATCTTGTTCCCAGACACACACTCTGGTACTTGGGTTCAAAGTGACACTTCTCAGTGCCTGCAATGAAATCGCTCGTGTTCCCAGACACACTCTCTGGTACTTCGGTTCTCGGTGACACTTCGCAGTACCTGCAGTGAAATTGCTGTTTTTCTGGCACGCTCTCTGGAACTTGGGTTCTCAGTGACACTTCTCAGTGCCTGCAGTGGAATCGCTCTTTTTCCAGCATATTCTCTGGTACTTGGGTTCTCGATGACACTTCTCAGTGCCTGCAATGAAATAGCTCTTTTTCCCAGACACACTCTCTGGTACTTGGGTTCTCGGTGACACTTTTCAGTACCTGCAGTGGAATCGCTCTTTTTCCGGTACACTCTCTGGTACTTGGGTTCTCGATGACACTTCTCAGTGCCTGCAATGAAATCGCTCTTCTTCCCAGACACACTCTCTGGTTCTTGGGTTCTGAGTGACACTTCGCAGTGCCTACAATGAAATCGCTCTTGTTCAAAGACACACTCTCTGGTTCTTGGGTTCTCAGTGACACTTCTCATTTCCTGCAATGAAATCTCTCTTGCTCCCAGACACACTCTCTGGTACTTGGGTACTCGGTGACCCTTCTCAGTGCCTGCAATGAATTCGCTCTTGTTCCCAAACACACTCTCTGGTACTTGGGTTCTCGATGACACTTCTCAGTGCCTGCAATGAAATCGCTCTTGTTCCCAGACACACTCTCTGGTACTTGAGTTCTCAGTGCCACTTCTCAGTGCCTGCAATGAAATCGCTCTTGTTCCCAGACACACACTCTGGTACTTGGGTTCTCAGTGGCACTTCTCAGTTCCTGCAATGAAATCGCTTGTGTTCCCAGACACACTCTCTGGTACTTGGGTTCTCGGTGACACTTCTCAGTACCTGCAGTGGAATCGCTGTTTTTCTGGCACACTTTCTAGAACTTGGGTTTCGGTGACACTTCTCAGTGCCTGCAGTGGAATCGCTCTTTTTCCGGCACATTCTCTCGTACTTGGGTTCTCGATGACACTTCTCAGTGCCTGCAATAAAATCGCTCTTGTTCCCAGACACACTCTCTGGTACTTGGGTTCTCAGTGACACTTTTCAGTACCTGCAGTGGAATCGCTCTTTTTCTGGTACACTCTCTGGTACTTGGGTTCTCGATGACACTTCTCAGTGCCTGCAATGAAATCGCTCTTGTTCCCAGACACAATCTCTGGTTTTTGGGTTCTCAGTGACACTTCTCAGTGCCTGCCATGAAATCGCTCTTGTTCCCAAACACACTCTCTGGTACTTGGGTTCTCGATGACACTTCTCAGTGCCTGCAATGAAATCGCTCTTGTTCCCAGACACACTCTCTGGTACTTGAGTTCTCAGTGCCACTTCTCAGTGCCTGCAATGAAATCGCTCTTGTTCCCAGACACACACTCTGGTACTTGGGTTCTCAGTGGCACTTCTCAGTTCCTGCAATGAAATCGCTTGTGTTCCCAGACACACTCTCTGGTACTTGCGTTCTCGGTGACACTTCTCAGTACCTGCAGTGGAATCGCTGTTTTTCTGGCACACTTTCTAGAACTTGGGTTTCGGTGACACTTCTCAGTGCCTGCAGTGGAATCGCTCTTTTTCCGGCACATTCTCTCGTACTTGGGTTCTCGATGACACTTCTCAGTGCCTGCAATAAAATCGCTCTTGTTCCCAGACACACTCTCTGGTACTTGGGTTCTCAGTGACACTTTTCAGTACCTGTAGTGGAATCGCTCTTTTTCTGTTACACTCTCTGGTACTTGGGTTCTCGATGACACTTCTCAGTGCCTGCAATGAAATCGCTCTTGTTCCCAGACACAATCTCTGGTTTTTGGGTTCTCAGTGACACTTCTCAGTGCCTGCCATGAAATCGCTCTTGTTCCCAGACACACTCTCTGGTACTTGGGGTCTCGGTGACACTTCTCAGTGCCTGCAATGAAATCGCTCTTGTTCCCAGACACACTCTCTGGTACTTGGGTTCTCGGTGACACTTCTCAGTGCCTGCAATGAAATCGCTCTTGTTCCCAGACACACTCTCTTGTACTTGGGTTCTCTGTGACACTTATCAGTGCCTCCAATGAAATTTCTCTTGTTCCCAGACACACTCTCTGGTTCTTGGGTTCACGGTGACACTTCTCAGTGCCTGCAATGAAATCGGTCTTTTTCTGGCACACTCTCTGGTACTTGGGTTCTCGGTGACACTTCTCAGTGCCTGCAATGAAATCAGTCTTGTTCCCAGGCACACTCTCTGGTACTTGGGTTCTCAGTCACACTTCTAAGTGCCTGCAGTGTAATCGCTCTTTTCCCGGCACACTCTCTGGTACTTGGGTTCTCGGTGACACTTCTCAGTGCCTGCAATGAAATCGCTCTTGTTCTCAGACACACTCTCTGGTACTTGAGTTCTCGGTGCCACTTCTCAGTGCCTGCAATGAAATCAATCTTGTTCCCAGACACACACTCTGGTACTTGGGTTCAAAGTGACACTTCTCAGTGCCTGCAATGAAATTGCTCGTGTTCCCAGACACACTCTCTGGTACTTGGGTTCTTGGTGACACTTCGCAGTACCTGCAGTGAAATTGCTGTTTTTCTGGCACGCTCTCTGGAACTTGGGTTCTCAGTGACACTTCTCAGTGCCTGCAGTGGAATCGCTCTTTTTCCAGCACATTCTCTGGTACTTGGGTTCTCGATGACACTTCTCAGTGCCTGCAATGAAATAGCTCTTTTTCCCAGACACACTCTCTGGTACTTGGGTTCTCGGTGACACTTTTCAGTACCTGCAGTGGAATCGCTCTTTTTCCGGTACACTCTCTGGTACTTGGGTTCTCGATGACGCTTCTCAGTGCCTGCAATGAAATCGCTCTTCTTCCCAGACACACTCTCTGGTACTTGAGTTCTCGGTGCCACTTCTCAGTGCCTGCAATGAAATCAATCTTGTTCCCAGACACACACTCTGGTACTTGGGTTCAAAGTGACACTTCTCAGTGCCTGCAATGAAATCGCTCGTGTTCCCAGACACACTCTCTGGTACTTGGGTTCTCGGTGACACTTCGCAGTACCTGCAGTGAAATTGCTGTTTTTCTGGCACGCTCTCTGGAACTTGGGTTCTCAGTGACACTTCTCAGTGCCTGCAGTGGAATCGCTCTTTTTCCAGCAAATTCTCTGGTACTTGGGTTCTCGATGACACTTCTCAGTGCCTGCAATGAAATAGCTCTTTTTCCCAGACACACTCTCTGGTACTTGGGTTCTCGGTGACACTTTTCAGTACCTGCAGTGGAATCGCTCTTTTTCCGGTACACTCTCTGGTACTTGGGTTCTCGATGACACTTCTCAGTGCCTGCAATGAAATCGCTCTTCTTCCCAGACACACTCTCTGGTTCTTGGGTTCTGAGTGACACTTCGCAGTGCCTACAATGAAATCGCTCTTGTTCAAAGACACACTCTCTGGTTCTTGGGTTCTCAGTGACACTTCTCATTTCCTGCAATGAAATCTCTCTTGTTCCCAGACACACTCTCTGGTACTTGGGTTCTCAGTGACACTTTTCAGTACCTGCAGTGGAATCGCTCTTTTTCTGGTACACTCTCTGGTACTTGGGTTCTCGATGACACTTCTCAGTGCCTGCAATGAAATCGCTCTTGTTCCCAGACATAATCTCTGGTTTTTGGGTTCTCAGTGACACTTCTCAGTGCCTGCCATGAAATCGCTCTTGTTCCCAGACACACTCTCTGGTACTTGGGGTCTCGGTGACACTTCTCAGTGCCTGCAATGAAATCGCTCTTGTTCCCAGACACACTCTCTGGTACTTGGGTTCTCGGTGACACTTCTCAGTGCCTGCAATGAAATCGCTCTTGTTCCCAGACACACTCTCTGGTACTTGGGTTCTCGATGACACTTCTCAGTGCCTGCAATGAAATCGCTCTTGTTCCCAGACACACTCTCTGGTACTTGAGTTCTCAGTGCCACTTCTCAGTGCCTGCAATGAAATCGCTCTTGTTCCCAGACACACACTCTGGTACTTGGGTTCTCGGTGACACTTCTCAGTACCTGCAGCGGAATCGCTGTTTTTCTGGCACACTTTCTAGAACTTGGGTTCTCAGTGACACTTCTCAGTGCCTGCAGTGGAATCGCTCTTTTTCCGGCACATTCTCTGGTATTTGGGTTCTCGATGACACTTCTCAGTGCCTGCAATGAAATCGCCCTTGTTCCCAGACACACTCTCTGGTACTTGGGTTCTCGGTGACACTTTTCAGTACCTGCAGTGGAATCGCTCTTTTTCTGGTACACTCTCTGGTACTTGGGTTCTCGATGACACTTCTCAGTGCCTGCAACGAAATCGCTCTTGTTCCCAGACACAATCTCTGGTTCTTGGGTTCTCAGTGACACTTCTCAGTGCCTGCAATGAAATCACTCTTGTTCCCCGACACACTCTCTGGTTCTTGTGTTCTCTGTGACACTTTTCAGTGCCTGCATTGAAATCGCTCTTGTTCCCAGACACCCTCTCTGGTACTTGGGTTCTCGGTGACAATTCTCATTGCCTGCAATGAAATCGCTCTATTTCCCAGACACACTCTCTGCTACTTGGGTTCACTTTGACACTTCTCAGTGCCTGCAATGAAATCGCTCTTGTTCCCAGACACACTCTCCTGTACTTGGGTTCTCGGTGACACTTCTCAGTGCCTGCAGTGGAATCGCTCTTTTTCCGGCACATTCTCTGGTACTTGGGTTCTCGATGACACTTCTCAGTGCCTGCAATGAAATCGCTCTTGTTCCCAGACACACTCTCTGGTACTTGGGTTCTCAGTGACACTTTTCAGTACCTGCAGTGGAATCGCTCTTTTTCTGGTACACTCTCTGGTACTTGGGTTCTCGATGACACTTCTCAGTGCCTGCAATGAAATCGCTCTTGTTCCCAGACATAATCTCTGGTTTTTGGGTTCTCAGTGACACTTCTCAGTGCCTGCCATGAAATCGCTCTTGTTCCCAGACACACTCTCTGGTACTTGGGGTCTCGGTGACACTTCTCAGTGCCTGCAATGAAATCGCTCTTGTTCCCAGACACACTCTCTGGTACTTGGGTTCTCGGTGACACTTCTCAGTGCCTGCAATGAAATCGCTCTTGTTCCCAGACACACTCTCTTGTACTTGGGTTCTCTGTGACACTTATCAGTGCCTCCAATGAAATTGCTCTTGTTCCCAGACACACTCTCTGGTTCTTGGGTTCACGGTGACACTTCTCAGTGCCTGCAATGAAATCGGTCTTTTTCTGGCACACTCTCTGGTACTTGGGTTCTCGGTGACACTTCTCAGTGCCTGCAAGGAAATCGGTCTTGTTCCCAGACACACTCTCTGGTACTTGGGTTCTCAGTCACACTTCTAAGTGCCTGCAGTGTAATCGCTCTTTTCCCGGCACATTCTCTGGTACTTGATGACACTTATCAGTGCTTGCAATGAAATCACTCTTGTTCTCAGACACACTCTCTGGTACTTGGGTTCAAAGTGACACTTCTCAGTGCCTGCAATGAAATCGCTCGTGTTCCCAGACACACTCTCTGGTACTTGGGTTCTCGGTGACACTTCGCAGTACCTGCAGTGAAATCGCTGTTTTTCTGGAACGCTCTCTGGAACTTGGGTTCTCAGTGACACTTCTCAGTGCCTGCAGTGGAATCGCTCTTTTTCCGGCACATTCTCTGGTACTTGGGTTCTCGATGACACTTCTCAGTGCCTGCAGTGGAATCGCTCTTCTTCCCAGACACACTCTCTGGTTCTTGGGTTCTGAGTGACACTTCGCAGTGCCTACAATGAAATCGCTCTTGTTCAAAGACACACTCTCTGGTTCTTGGGTTCTCAGTGACACTTCTCATTTCCTGCAATGAAATCTCTCTTGTTCCCAGACACACTCTCTGGTACTTGGGTTCACGGTGACACTTCTCAGTGCCTGCAATGAAATCGCTCTTGTTCCCAGACACACTCTCTGGTACTTGGGTACTCGGTGACCCTTCTCAGTGCCTGCAATGAAATCACTCTTGTTCCCCGACACACTCTCTGGTTCTTGTGTTCTCTGTGACACTTTTCAGTGCCTGCATTGAAATCGCTCTTGTTCCCAGACACCCTCTCTGGTTCTTGGGTTCTCGGTGACAATTCTCATTGCCTGCAATGAAATCGCTCTATTTCCCAGACACACTCTCTGCTACTTGGTTTCACGGTGACACTTCTCAGTGCCTGCAATGAAATCGCTCTTGTTCCCAGACACACTCTCCTGTACTTGGGTTCTCGGTGACACTTCTCAGTGCCTGCAGTGGAATCGCTCTTTTTCCGGCACATTCTCTGGTACTTGGGTTCTCGATGACACTTCTCAGTGCCTGCAATGAAATCGCTCTTGTTCCCAGACACACACTCTGGTACTTGGGTTCAAAGTGACACTTCTCAGTGCCTGCAATGAAATCGCTCGTGTTCCCAGACACACTCTCTGGTACTTGGGTTCTCGGTGACACTTCGCAGTACCTGCAGTGAAATTGCTGTTTTTCTGGCACGCTCTCTGGAACTTGGGTTCTCAGTGACACTTCTCAGTGCCTGCAGTGGAATCGCTCTTTTTCCAGCAAATTCTCTGGTACTTGGGTTCTCGATGACACTTCTCAGTGCCTGCAATGAAATAGCTCTTTTTCCCAGACACACTCTCTGGTACTTGGGTTCTCGGTGACACTTTTCAGTACCTGCAGTGGAATCGCTCTTTTTCCGGTACACTCTCTGGTACTTGGGTTCTCGATGACACTTCTCAGTGCCTGCAATGAAATCGCTCTTCTTCCCAGACACACTCTCTGGTTCTTGGGTTCTGAGTGACACTTCGCAGTGCCTACAATGAAATCGCTCTTGTTCAAAGACACACTCTCTGGTTCTTGGGTTCTCAGTGACACTTCTCATTTCCTGCAATGAAATCTCTCTTGTTCCCAGACACACTCTCTGGTACTTGGGTTCTCAGTGACACTTTTCAGTACCTGCAGTGGAATCGCTCTTTTTCTGGTACACTCTCTGGTACTTGGGTTCTCGATGACACTTCTCAGTGCCTGCAATGAAATCGCTCTTGTTCCCAGACATAATCTCTGGTTTTTGGGTTCTCAGTGACACTTCTCAGTGCCTGCCATGAAATCGCTCTTGTTCCCAGACACACTCTCTGGTACTTGGGGTCTCGGTGACACTTCTCAGTGCCTGCAATGAAATCGCTCTTGTTCCCAGACACACTCTCTGGTACTTGGGTTCTCGGTGACACTTCTCAGTGCCTGCAATGAAATCGCTCTTGTTCCCAGACACACTCTCTGGTACTTGGGTTCTCGATGACACTTCTCAGTGCCTGCAATGAAATCGCTCTTGTTCCCAGACACACTCTCTGGTACTTGAGTTCTCAGTGCCACTTCTCAGTGCCTGCAATGAAATCGCTCTTGTTCCCAGACACACACTCTGGTACTTGGGTTCTCGGTGACACTTCTCAGTACCTGCAGCGGAATCGCTGTTTTTCTGGCACACTTTCTAGAACTTGGGTTCTCAGTGACACTTCTCAGTGCCTGCAGTGGAATCGCTCTTTTTCCGGCACATTCTCTGGTATTTGGGTTCTCGATGACACTTCTCAGTGCCTGCAATGAAATCGCCCTTGTTCCCAGACACACTCTCTGGTACTTGGGTTCTCGGTGACACTTTTCAGTACCTGCAGTGGAATCGCTCTTTTTCTGGTACACTCTCTGGTACTTGGGTTCTCGATGACACTTCTCAGTGCCTGCAACGAAATCGCTCTTGTTCCCAGACACAATCTCTGGTTCTTGGGTTCTCAGTGACACTTCTCAGTGCCTGCAATGAAATCACTCTTGTTCCCCGACACACTCTCTGGTTCTTGTGTTCTCTGTGACACTTTTCAGTGCCTGCATTGAAATCGCTCTTGTTCCCAGACACCCTCTCTGGTACTTGGGTTCTCGGTGACAATTCTCATTGCCTGCAATGAAATCGCTCTATTTCCCAGACACACTCTCTGCTACTTGGGTTCACTTTGACACTTCTCAGTGCCTGCAATGAAATCGCTCTTGTTCCCAGACACACTCTCCTGTACTTGGGTTCTCGGTGACACTTCTCAGTGCCTGCAGTGGAATCGCTCTTTTTCCGGCACATTCTCTGGTACTTGGGTTCTCGATGACACTTCTCAGTGCCTGCAATGAAATCGCTCTTGTTCCCAGACACACTCTCTGGTACTTGGGTTCTCAGTGACACTTTTCAGTACCTGCAGTGGAATCGCTCTTTTTCTGGTACACTCTCTGGTACTTGGGTTCTCGATGACACTTCTCAGTGCCTGCAATGAAATCGCTCTTGTTCCCAGACATAATCTCTGGTTTTTGGGTTCTCAGTGACACTTCTCAGTGCCTGCCATGAAATCGCTCTTGTTCCCAGACACACTCTCTGGTACTTGGGGTCTCGGTGACACTTCTCAGTGCCTGCAATGAAATCGCTCTTGTTCCCAGACACACTCTCTGGTACTTGGGTTCTCGGTGACACTTCTCAGTGCCTGCAATGAAATCGCTCTTGTTCCCAGACACACTCTCTTGTACTTGGGTTCTCTGTGACACTTATCAGTGCCTCCAATGAAATTGCTCTTGTTCCCAGACACACTCTCTGGTTCTTGGGTTCACGGTGACACTTCTCAGTGCCTGCAATGAAATCGGTCTTTTTCTGGCACACTCTCTGGTACTTGGGTTCTCGGTGACACTTCTCAGTGCCTGCAAGGAAATCGGTCTTGTTCCCAGACACACTCTCTGGTACTTGGGTTCTCAGTCACACTTCTAAGTGCCTGCAGTGTAATCGCTCTTTTCCCGGCACATTCTCTGGTACTTGATGACACTTATCAGTGCTTGCAATGAAATCACTCTTGTTCTCAGACACACTCTCTGGTACTTGGGTTCAAAGTGACACTTCTCAGTGCCTGCAATGAAATCGCTCGTGTTCCCAGACACACTCTCTGGTACTTGGGTTCTCGGTGACACTTCGCAGTACCTGCAGTGAAATCGCTGTTTTTCTGGAACGCTCTCTGGAACTTGGGTTCTCAGTGACACTTCTCAGTGCCTGCAGTGGAATCGCTCTTTTTCCGGCACATTCTCTGGTACTTGGGTTCTCGATGACACTTCTCAGTGCCTGCAGTGGAATCGCTCTTCTTCCCAGACACACTCTCTGGTTCTTGGGTTCTGAGTGACACTTCGCAGTGCCTACAATGAAATCGCTCTTGTTCAAAGACACACTCTCTGGTTCTTGGGTTCTCAGTGACACTTCTCATTTCCTGCAATGAAATCTCTCTTGTTCCCAGACACACTCTCTGGTACTTGGGTTCACGGTGACACTTCTCAGTGCCTGCAATGAAATCGCTCTTGTTCCCAGACACACTCTCTGGTACTTGGGTACTCGGTGACCCTTCTCAGTGCCTGCAATGAAATCACTCTTGTTCCCCGACACACTCTCTGGTTCTTGTGTTCTCTGTGACACTTTTCAGTGCCTGCATTGAAATCGCTCTTGTTCCCAGACACCCTCTCTGGTTCTTGGGTTCTCGGTGACAATTCTCATTGCCTGCAATGAAATCGCTCTATTTCCCAGACACACTCTCTGCTACTTGGTTTCACGGTGACACTTCTCAGTGCCTGCAATGAAATCGCTCTTGTTCCCAGACACACTCTCCTGTACTTGGGTTCTCGGTGACACTTCTCAGTGCCTGCAGTGGAATCGCTCTTTTTCCGGCACATTCTCTGGTACTTGGGTTCTCGATGACACTTCTCAGTGCCTGCAATGAAATCGCTCTTGTTCCCAGACACACTCTCTGGTACTTGGGTTCTCAGTGACACTTTTCAGTACCTGCAGTGGAATCGCTCTTTTTCTGGTACACTCTCTGGTACTTGGGTTCTCGATGACACTTCTCAGTGCCTGCAATGAAATCGCTCTTGTTCCCAGACATAATCTCTGGTTTTTGGGTTCTCAGTGACACTTCTCAGTGCCTGCCATGAAATCGCTCTTGTTCCCAGACACACTCTCTGGTACTTGGGGTCTCGGTGACACTTCTCAGTGCCTGCAATGAAATCGCTCTTGTTCCCAGACACACTCTCTGGTACTTGGGTTCTCGGTGACACTTCTCAGTGCCTGCAATGAAATCGCTCTTGTTCCCAGACACACTCTCTTGTACTTGGGTTCTCTGTGACACTTATCAGTGCCTCCAATGAAATTGCTCTTGTTCCCAGACACACTCTCTGGTTCTTGGGTTCACGGTGACACTTCTCAGTGCCTGCAATGAAATCGGTATTTTTCTGGCACACTCTCTGGTACTTGGGTTCTCGGTGACACTTCTCAGTGCCTGCAATGAAATCGGTCTTGTTCCCAGACACACTCTCTGGTACTTGGGTTCTCAGTCACACTTCTAAGTGCCTGAAGTGTAATCGCTCTTTTCCCGGCACATTCTCTGGTACTTGATGACACTTATCAGTGCTTGCAATGAAATCACTCTTGTTCTCAGACACACTCTCTGGTACTTGGGTTCAAAGTGACACTTCTCAGTGCCTGCAATGAAATCGCTCGTGTTCCCAGACACACTCTCTGGTACTTGGGTTCTCGGTGACACTTCGCAGTACCTGCAGTGAAATCGCTGTTTTTCTGGAACGCTCTCTGGAACTTGGGTTCTCAGTGACACTTCTCAGTGCCTGCAGTGGAATCGCTCTTTTTCCGGCACATTCTCTGGTACTTGGGTTCTCGATGACACTTCTCAGTGCCTGCAATGAAATAGCTCTTTTCCCCAGACACACTCTCTGGTACTTGGGTTCTCGGTGACACTTTTCAGTACCTGCAGTGGAATCGCTCTTCTTCCCAGACACACTCTCTGGTTCTTGGGTTCTGAGTGACACTTCGCAGTGCCTACAATGAAACGCTCTTGTTCAAAGACACACTCTCTGGTTCTTGGGTTCTCAGTGACACTTCTCATTTCCTGCAATGAAATCTCTCTTGTTCCCAGACACACTCTCTGGTACTTGGGTTCACGGTGACACTTCTCAGTGCCTGCAATGAAATCGCTCTTGTTCCCAGACACACTCTCTGGTACTTGGGTACTCGGTGACCCTTCTCAGTGCCTGCAATGAATTCGCTCTTGTTCCCAAACACACTCTCTGGTACTTGGGTTCTCGATGACACTTCTCAGTGCCTGCAATGAAATCGCTCTTGTTCCCAGACACACTCTCTGGTACTTGAGTTCTCAGTGCCACTTCTCAGTGCCTGCAATGAAATCGCTCTTGTTCCCAGACACACACTCTGGTACTTGGGTTCTCAGTGGCACTTCTCAGTTCCTGCAATGAAATCGCTTGTGTTCCCAGACACACTCTCTGGTACTTGGGTTCTCGGTGACACTTCTCAGTACCTGCAGTGGAATCGCTGTTTTTCTGGCACACTTTCTAGAACTTGGGTTTCGGTGACACTTCTCAGTGCCTGCAGTGGAATCGCTCTTTTTCTGGCACATTCTCTCGTACTTGGGTTCTCGATGACACTTCTCAGTGCCTGCAATAAAATCGCTCTTGTTCCCAGACACACTCTCTGGTACTTGGGTTCTCAGTGACACTTTTCAGTACCTGCAGTGGAATCGCTCTTTTTCTGGTACACTCTCTGGTACTTGGGTTCTCGATGACACTTCTCAGTGCCTGCAATGAAATCACTCTTGTTCCCAGACACAATCTCTGGTTTTTGGGTTCTCAGTGACACTTCTCAGTGCCTGCCATGAAATCGCTCTTGTTCCCAGACACACTCTCTGGTACTTGGGGTCTCGGTGACACTTCTCAGTGCCTGCAATGAAATCGCTCTTTTTCCCAGACACACTCTCTGGTACTTGGGTTCTCAGTCACACTTCTAAGTGCCTGAAGTGTAATCGCTCTTTTCCCGGCACATTCTCTGGTACTTGATGACACTTATCAGTGCTTGCAATGAAATCACTCTTGTTCTCAGACACACTCTCTGGTACTTGGGTTCAAAGTGACACTTCTCAGTGCCTGCAATGAAATCGCTCGTGTTCCCAGACACACTCTCTGGTACTTGGGTTCTCGGTGACACTTCGCAGTACCTGCAGTGAAATCGCTGTTTTTCTGGAACGCTCTCTGGAACTTGGGTTCTCAGTGACACTTCTCAGTGCCTGCAGTGGAATCGCTCTTTTTCCGGCACATTCTCTGGTACTTGGGTTCTCGATGACACTTCTCAGTGCCTGCAATGAAATAGCTCTTTTCCCCAGACACACTCTCTGGTACTTGGGTTCTCGGTGACACTTTTCAGTACCTGCAGTGGAATCGCTCTTCTTCCCAGACACACTCTCTGGTTCTTGGGTTCTGAGTGACACTTCGCAGTGCCTACAATGAAACGCTCTTGTTCAAAGACACACTCTCTGGTTCTTGGGTTCTCAGTGACACTTCTCATTTCCTGCAATGAAATCTCTCTTGTTCCCAGACACACTCTCTGGTACTTGGGTTCACGGTGACACTTCTCAGTGCCTGCAATGAAATCGCTCTTGTTCCCAGACACACTCTCTGGTACTTGGGTACTCGGTGACCCTTCTCAGTGCCTGCAATGAATTCGCTCTTGTTCCCAAACACACTCTCTGGTACTTGGGTTCTCGATGACACTTCTCAGTGCCTGCAATGAAATCGCTCTTGTTCCCAGACACACTCTCTGGTACTTGAGTTCTCAGTGCCACTTCTCAGTGCCTGCAATGAAATCGCTCTTGTTCCCAGACACACACTCTGGTACTTGGGTTCTCAGTGGCACTTCTCAGTTCCTGCAATGAAATCGCTTGTGTTCCCAGACACACTCTCTGGTACTTGGGTTCTCGGTGACACTTCTCAGTACCTGCAGTGGAATCGCTGTTTTTCTGGCACACTTTCTAGAACTTGGGTTTCGGTGACACTTCTCAGTGCCTGCAGTGGAATCGCTCTTTTTCCGGCACATTCTCTCGTACTTGGGTTCTCGATGACACTTCTCAGTGCCTGCAATAAAATCGCTCTTGTTCCCAGACACACTCTCTGGTACTTGGGTTCTCAGTGACACTTTTCAGTACCTGCAGTGGAATCGCTCTTTTTCTGGTACACTCTCTGGTACTTGGGTTCTCGATGACACTTCTCAGTGCCTGCAATGAAATCACTCTTGTTCCCAGACACAATCTCTGGTTTTTGGGTTCTCAGTGACACTTCTCAGTGCCTGCCATGAAATCGCTCTTGTTCCCAGACACACTCTCTGGTACTTGGGGTCTCGGTGACACTTCTCAGTGCCTGCAATGAAATCGCTCTTTTTCCCAGACACACTCTCTGGTACTTGGGTTCTCGGTGACACTTCTCAGTGCCTGCAATGAAATCGCTCTTGTTCCCAGACACACTCTCTTGTACTTGGGTTCTCTGTGACACTTATCAGTGCCTCCAATGAAATTGCTCTTGTTCCCAGACACACTCTCTGGTTCTTGGGTTCACGGTGACACTTCTCAGTGCCTGCAATGAAATCGGTCTTTTTCTGGCACACTCTCTGGTACTTGGGTTCTCGGTGACACTTCTCAGTGCCTGCAATGAAATCAGTCTTGTTCCCAGGGACACTCTCTGGTACTTGGGTTCTCAGTCACACTTCTAAGTGCCTGCAGTATAATCGCTCTTTTCCCGGCACACTCTCTGGTACTTGGGTTCTCGGTGACACTTCTCAGTGCCTGCAATGAAATCGCTCTTGTTCTCAGACACACTCTCTGGTACTTGAGTTCTCGGTGCCACTTCTCAGTGCCTGCAATGAAATCAATCTTGTTCCCAGACACACACTCTGGTACTTGGGTTCAAAGTGACACTTCTCAGTGCCTGCAATGAAATTGCTCGTGTTCCCAGACACACTCTCTGGTACTTGGGTTCTCGGTGACACTTCGCAGTACCTGCAGTGAAATTGCTGTTTTTCTGGCACGCTCTCTGGAACTTGGGTTCTCAGTGACACTTCTAAGTGCCTGCAGTGGAATCGCTCTTTTTCCAGCACATTCTCTGGTACTTGGGTTCTCGATGACACTTCTCAGTGCCTGCAATGAAATAGCTCTTTTTCCCAGACACACTCTCTGGTACTTGGGTTCTCGGTGACACTTTTCAGTACCTGCAGTGGAATCGCTCTTTTTCCGGTACACTCTCTGGTACTTGGGTTCTCGATGACGCTTCTCAGTGCCTGCAATGAAATCGCTCTTCTTCCCAGACACACTCTCTGGTACTTGAGTTCTCGGTGCCACTTCTCAGTGCCTGCAATGAAATCAATCTTGTTCCCAGACACACACTCTGGTACTTGGGTTCAAAGTGACACTTCTCAGTGCCTGCAATGAAATCGCTCGTGTTCCCAGACACACTCTCTGGTACTTCGGTTCTCGGTGACACTTCGCAGTACCTGCAGTGAAATTGCTGTTTTTCTGGCACGCTCTCTGGAACTTGGGTTCTCAGTGACACTTCTCAGTGCCTGCAGTGGAATCGCTCTTTTTCCAGCATATTCTCTGGTACTTGGGTTCTCGATGACACTTCTCAGTGCCTGCAATGAAATAGCTCTTTTTCCCAGACACACTCTCTGGTACTTGGGTTCTCGGTGACACTTTTCAGTACCTGCAGTGGAATCGCTCTTTTTCCGGTACACTCTCTGGTACTTGGGTTCTCGATGACACTTCTCAGTGCCTGCAATGAAATCGCTCTTCTTCCCAGACACACTCTCTGGTTCTTGGGTTCTGAGTGACACTTCGCAGTGCCTACAATGAAATCGCTCTTGTTCAAAGACACACTCTCTGGTTCTTGGGTTCTCAGTGACACTTCTCATTTCCTGCAATGAAATCTCTCTTGCTCCCAGACACACTCTCTGGTACTTGGGTACTCGGTGACCCTTCTCAGTGCCTGCAATGAATTCGCTCTTGTTCCCAAACACACTCTCTGGTACTTGGGTTCTCGATGACACTTCTCAGTGCCTGCAATGAAATCGCTCTTGTTCCCAGACACACTCTCTGGTACTTGAGTTCTCAGTGCCACTTCTCAGTGCCTGCAATGAAATCGCTCTTGTTCCCAGACACACACTCTGGTACTTGGGTTCTCAGTGGCACTTCTCAGTTCCTGCAATGAAATCGCTTGTGTTCCCAGACACACTCTCTGGTACTTGGGTTCTCGGTGACACTTCTCAGTACCTGCAGTGGAATCGCTGTTTTTCTGGCACACTTTCTAGAACTTGGGTTTCGGTGACACTTCTCAGTGCCTGCAGTGGAATCGCTCTTTTTCCGGCACATTCTCTCGTACTTGGGTTCTCGATGACACTTCTCAGTGCCTGCAATAAAATCGCTCTTGTTCCCAGACACACTCTCTGGTACTTGGGTTCTCAGTGACACTTTTCAGTACCTGCAGTGGAATCGCTCTTTTTCTGGTACACTCTCTGGTACTTGGGCTCTCGATGACACTTCTCAGTGCCTGCAATGAAATCGCTCTTGTTCCCAGACACAATCTCTGGTTTTTGGGTTCTCAGTGACACTTCTCAGTGCCTGCCATGAAATCGCTCTTGTTCCCAAACACACTCTCTGGTACTTGGGTTCTCGATGACACTTCTCAGTGCCTGCAATGAAATCGCTCTTGTTCCCAGACACACTCTCTGGTACTTGAGTTCTCAGTGCCACTTCTCAGTGCCTGCAATGAAATCGCTCTTGTTCCCAGACACACACTCTGGTACTTGGGTTCTCAGTGGCACTTCTCAGTTCCTGCAATGAAATCGCTTGTGTTCCCAGACACACTCTCTGGTACTTGCGTTCTCGGTGACACTTCTCAGTACCTGCAGTGGAATCGCTGTTTTTCTGGCACACTTTCTAGAACTTGGGTTTCGGTGACACTTCTCAGTGCCTGCAGTGGAATCGCTCTTTTTCCGGCACATTCTCTCGTACTTGGGTTCTCGATGACACTTCTCAGTGCCTGCAATAAAATCGCTCTTGTTCCCAGACACACTCTCTGGTACTTGGGTTCTCAGTGACACTTTTCAGTACCTGTAGTGGAATCGCTCTTTTTCTGTTACACTCTCTGGTACTTGGGTTCTCGATGACACTTCTCAGTGCCTGCAATGAAATCGCTCTTGTTCCCAGACACAATCTCTGGTTTTTGGGTTCTCAGTGACACTTCTCAGTGCCTGCCATGAAATCGCTCTTGTTCCCAGACACACTCTCTGGTACTTGGGGTCTCGGTGACACTTCTCAGTGCCTGCAATGAAATCGCTCTTGTTCCCAGACACACTCTCTGGTACTTGGGTTCTCGGTGACACTTCTCAGTGCCTGCAATGAAATCGCTCTTGTTCCCAGACACACTCTCTTGTACTTGGGTTCTCTGTGACACTTATCAGTGCCTCCAATGAAATTTCTCTTGTTCCCAGACACACTCTCTGGTTCTTGGGTTCACGGTGACACTTCTCAGTGCCTGCAATGAAATCGGTCTTTTTCTGGCACACTCTCTGGTACTTGGGTTCTCGGTGACACTTCTCAGTGCCTGCAATGAAATCAGTCTTGTTCCCAGGCACACTCTCTGGTACTTGGGTTCTCAGTCACACTTCTAAGTGCCTGCAGTGTAATCGCTCTTTTCCCGGCACACTCTCTGGTACTTGGGTTCTCGGTGACACTTCTCAGTGCCTGCAATGAAATCGCTCTTGTTCTCAGACACACTCTCTGGTACTTGAGTTCTCGGTGCCACTTCTCAGTGCCTGCAATGAAATCAATCTTGTTCCCAGACACACACTCTGGTACTTGGGTTCAAAGTGACACTTCTCAGTGCCTGCAATGAAATTGCTCGTGTTCCCAGACACACTCTCTGGTACTTGGGTTCTTGGTGACACTTCGCAGTACCTGCAGTGAAATTGCTGTTTTTCTGGCACGCTCTCTGGAACTTGGGTTCTCAGTGACACTTCTCAGTGCCTGCAGTGGAATCGCTCTTTTTCCAGCACATTCTCTGGTACTTGGGTTCTCGATGACACTTCTCAGTGCCTGCAATGAAATAGCTCTTTTTCCCAGACACACTCTCTGGTACTTGGGTTCTCGGTGACACTTTTCAGTACCTGCAGTGGAATCGCTCTTTTTCCGGTACACTCTCTGGTACTTGGGTTCTCGATGACGCTTCTCAGTGCCTGCAATGAAATCGCTCTTCTTCCCAGACACACTCTCTGGTACTTGAGTTCTCGGTGCCACTTCTCAGTGCCTGCAATGAAATCAATCTTGTTCCCAGACACACACTCTGGTACTTGGGTTCAAAGTGACACTTCTCAGTGCCTGCAATGAAATCGCTCGTGTTCCCAGACACACTCTCTGGTACTTGGGTTCTCGGTGACACTTCGCAGTACCTGCAGTGAAATTGCTGTTTTTCTGGCACGCTCTCTGGAACTTGGGTTCTCAGTGACACTTCTCAGTGCCTGCAGTGGAATCGCTCTTTTTCCAGCAAATTCTCTGGTACTTGGGTTCTCGATGACACTTCTCAGTGCCTGCAATGAAATAGCTCTTTTTCCCAGACACACTCTCTGGTACTTGGGTTCTCGGTGACACTTTTCAGTACCTGCAGTGGAATCGCTCTTTTTCCGGTACACTCTCTGGTACTTGGGTTCTCGATGACACTTCTCAGTGCCTGCAATGAAATCGCTCTTCTTCCCAGACACACTCTCTGGTTCTTGGGTTCTGAGTGACACTTCGCAGTGCCTACAATGAAATCGCTCTTGTTCAAAGACACACTCTCTGGTTCTTGGGTTCTCAGTGACACTTCTCATTTCCTGCAATGAAATCTCTCTTGTTCCCAGACACACTCTCTGGTACTTGGGTTCTCAGTGACACTTTTCAGTACCTGCAGTGGAATCGCTCTTTTTCTGGTACACTCTCTGGTACTTGGGTTCTCGATGACACTTCTCAGTGCCTGCAATGAAATCGCTCTTGTTCCCAGACATAATCTCTGGTTTTTGGGTTCTCAGTGACACTTCTCAGTGCCTGCCATGAAATCGCTCTTGTTCCCAGACACACTCTCTGGTACTTGGGGTCTCGGTGACACTTCTCAGTGCCTGCAATGAAATCGCTCTTGTTCCCAGACACACTCTCTGGTACTTGGGTTCTCGGTGACACTTCTCAGTGCCTGCAATGAAATCGCTCTTGCGCCCAGACACACTCTCTGGTACTTGGGTTCTCGATGACACTTCTCAGTGCCTGCAATGAAATCGCTCTTGTTCCCAGACACACTCTCTGGTACTTGAGTTCTCAGTGCCACTTCTCAGTGCCTGCAATGAAATCGCTCTTGTTCCCAGACACACACTCTGGTACTTGGGTTCTCGGTGACACTTCTCAGTACCTGCAGCGGAATCGCTGTTTTTCTGGCACACTTTCTAGAACTTGGGTTCTCAGTGACACTTCTCAGTGCCTGCAGTGGAATCGCTCTTTTTCCGGCACATTCTCTGGTATTTGGGTTCTCGATGACACTTCTCAGTGCCTGCAATGAAATCGCCCTTGTTCCCAGACACACTCTCTGGTACTTGGGTTCTCGGTGACACTTTTCAGTACCTGCAGTGGAATCGCTCTTTTTCTGGTACACTCTCTGGTACTTGGGTTCTCGATGACACTTCTCAGTGCCTGCAACGAAATCGCTCTTGTTCCCAGACACAATCTCTGGTTCTTGGGTTCTCAGTGACACTTCTCAGTGCCTGCAATGAAATCACTCTTGTTCCCCGACACACTCTCTGGTTCTTGTGTTCTCTGTGACACTTTTCAGTGCCTGCATTGAAATCGCTCTTGTTCCCAGACACCCTCTCTGGTACTTGGGTTCTCGGTGACAATTCTCATTGCCTGCAATGAAATCGCTCTATTTCCCAGACACACTCTCTGCTACTTGGGTTCACTTTGACACTTCTCAGTGCCTGCAATGAAATCGCTCTTGTTCCCAGACACACTCTCCTGTACTTGGGTTCTCGGTGACACTTCTCAGTGCCTGCAGTGGAATCGCTCTTTTTCCGGCACATTCTCTGGTACTTGGGTTCTCGATGACACTTCTCAGTGCCTGCAATGAAATCGCTCTTGTTCCCAGACACACTCTCTGGTACTTGGGTTCTCAGTGACACTTTTCAGTACCTGCAGTGGAATCGCTCTTTTTCTGGTACACTCTCTGGTACTTGGGTTCTCGATGACACTTCTCAGTGCCTGCAATGAAATCGCTCTTGTTCCCAGACATAATCTCTGGTTTTTGGGTTCTCAGTGACACTTCTCAGTGCCTGCCATGAAATCGCTCTTGTTCCCAGACACACTCTCTGGTACTTGGGGTCTCGGTGACACTTCTCAGTGCCTGCAATGAAATCGCTCTTGTTCCCAGACACACTCTCTGGTACTTGGGTTCTCGGTGACACTTCTCAGTGCCTGCAATGAAATCGCTCTTGTTCCCAGACACACTCTCTTGTACTTGGGTTCTCTGTGACACTTATCAGTGCCTCCAATGAAATTGCTCTTGTTCCCAGACACACTCTCTGGTTCTTGGGTTCACGGTGACACTTCTCAGTGCCTGCAATGAAATCGGTCTTTTTCTGGCACACTCTCTGGTACTTGGGTTCTCGGTGACACTTCTCAGTGCCTGCAAGGAAATCGGTCTTGTTCCCAGACACACTCTCTGGTACTTGGGTTCTCAGTCACACTTCTAAGTGCCTGCAGTGTAATCGCTCTTTTCCCGGCACATTCTCTGGTACTTGATGACACTTATCAGTGCTTGCAATGAAATCACTCTTGTTCTCAGACACACTCTCTGGTACTTGGGTTCAAAGTGACACTTCTCAGTGCCTGCAATGAAATCGCTCGTGTTCCCAGACACACTCTCTGGTACTTGGGTTCTCGGTGACACTTCGCAGTACCTGCAGTGAAATCGCTGTTTTTCTGGAACGCTCTCTGGAACTTGGGTTCTCAGTGACACTTCTCAGTGCCTGCAGTGGAATCGCTCTTTTTCCGGCACATTCTCTGGTACTTGGGTTCTCGATGACACTTCTCAGTGCCTGCAGTGGAATCGCTCTTCTTCCCAGACACACTCTCTGGTTCTTGGGTTCTGAGTGACACTTCGCAGTGCCTACAATGAAATCGCTCTTGTTCAAAGACACACTCTCTGGTTCTTGGGTTCTCAGTGACACTTCTCATTTCCTGCAATGAAATCTCTCTTGTTCCCAGACACACTCTCTGGTACTTGGGTTCACGGTGACACTTCTCAGTGCCTGCAATGAAATCGCTCTTGTTCCCAGACACACTCTCTGGTACTTGGGTACTCGGTGACCCTTCTCAGTGCCTGCAATGAAATCACTCTTGTTCCCCGACACACTCTCTGGTTCTTGTGTTCTCTGTGACACTTTTCAGTGCCTGCATTGAAATCGCTCTTGTTCCCAGACACCCTCTCTGGTTCTTGGGTTCTCGGTGACAATTCTCATTGCCTGCAATGAAATCGCTCTATTTCCCAGACACACTCTCTGCTACTTGGTTTCACGGTGACACTTCTCAGTGCCTGCAATGAAATCGCTCTTGTTCCCAGACACACTCTCCTGTACTTGGGTTCTCGGTGACACTTCTCAGTGCCTGCAGTGGAATCGCTCTTTTTCCGGCACATTCTCTGGTACTTGGGTTCTCGATGACACTTCTCAGTGCCTGCAATGAAATCGCTCTTGTTCCCAGACACACTCTCTGGTACTTGGGTTCTCAGTGACACTTTTCAGTACCTGCAGTGGAATCGCTCTTTTTCTGGTACACTCTCTGGTACTTGGGTTCTCGATGACACTTCTCAGTGCCTGCAATGAAATCGCTCTTGTTCCCAGACATAATCTCTGGTTTTTGGGTTCTCAGTGACACTTCTCAGTGCCTGCCATGAAATCGCTCTTGTTCCCAGACACACTCTCTGGTACTTGGGGTCTCGGTGACACTTCTCAGTGCCTGCAATGAAATCGCTCTTGTTCCCAGACACACTCTCTGGTACTTGGGTTCTCGGTGACACTTCTCAGTGCCTGCAATGAAATCGCTCTTGTTCCCAGACACACTCTCTTGTACTTGGGTTCTCTGTGACACTTATCAGTGCCTCCAATGAAATTGCTCTTGTTCCCAGACACACTCTCTGGTTCTTGGGTTCACGGTGACACTTCTCAGTGCCTGCAATGAAATCGGTATTTTTCTGGCACACTCTCTGGTACTTGGGTTCTCGGTGACACTTCTCAGTGCCTGCAATGAAATCGGTCTTGTTCCCAGACACACTCTCTGGTACTTGGGTTCTCAGTCACACTTCTAAGTGCCTGAAGTGTAATCGCTCTTTTCCCGGCACATTCTCTGGTACTTGATGACACTTATCAGTGCTTGCAATGAAATCACTCTTGTTCTCAGACACACTCTCTGGTACTTGGGTTCAAAGTGACACTTCTCAGTGCCTGCAATGAAATCGCTCGTGTTCCCAGACACACTCTCTGGTACTTGGGTTCTCGGTGACACTTCGCAGTACCTGCAGTGAAATCGCTGTTTTTCTGGAACGCTCTCTGGAACTTGGGTTCTCAGTGACACTTCTCAGTGCCTGCAGTGGAATCGCTCTTTTTCCGGCACATTCTCTGGTACTTGGGTTCTCGATGACACTTCTCAGTGCCTGCAATGAAATAGCTCTTTTCCCCAGACACACTCTCTGGTACTTGGGTTCTCGGTGACACTTTTCAGTACCTGCAGTGGAATCGCTCTTCTTCCCAGACACACTCTCTGGTTCTTGGGTTCTGAGTGACACTTCGCAGTGCCTACAATGAAACGCTCTTGTTCAAAGACACACTCTCTGGTTCTTGGGTTCTCAGTGACACTTCTCATTTCCTGCAATGAAATCTCTCTTGTTCCCAGACACACTCTCTGGTACTTGGGTTCACGGTGACACTTCTCAGTGCCTGCAATGAAATCGCTCTTGTTCCCAGACACACTCTCTGGTACTTGGGTACTCGGTGACCCTTCTCAGTGCCTGCAATGAATTCGCTCTTGTTCCCAAACACACTCTCTGGTACTTGGGTTCTCGATGACACTTCTCAGTGCCTGCAATGAAATCGCTCTTGTTCCCAGACACACTCTCTGGTACTTGAGTTCTCAGTGCCACTTCTCAGTGCCTGCAATGAAATCGCTCTTGTTCCCAGACACACACTCTGGTACTTGGGTTCTCAGTGGCACTTCTCAGTTCCTGCAATGAAATCGCTTGTGTTCCCAGACACACTCTCTGGTACTTGGGTTCTCGGTGACACTTCTCAGTACCTGCAGTGGAATCGCTGTTTTTCTGGCACACTTTCTAGAACTTGGGTTTCGGTGACACTTCTCAGTGCCTGCAGTGGAATCGCTCTTTTTCTGGCACATTCTCTCGTACTTGGGTTCTCGATGACACTTCTCAGTGCCTGCAATAAAATCGCTCTTGTTCCCAGACACACTCTCTGGTACTTGGGTTCTCAGTGACACTTTTCAGTACCTGCAGTGGAATCGCTCTTTTTCTGGTACACTCTCTGGTACTTGGGTTCTCGATGACACTTCTCAGTGCCTGCAATGAAATCACTCTTGTTCCCAGACACAATCTCTGGTTTTTGGGTTCTCAGTGACACTTCTCAGTGCCTGCCATGAAATCGCTCTTGTTCCCAGACACACTCTCTGGTACTTGGGGTCTCGGTGACACTTCTCAGTGCCTGCAATGAAATCGCTCTTTTTCCCAGACACACTCTCTGGTACTTGGGTTCTCGGTGACACTTCTCAGTGCCTGCAATGAAATCGCTCTTGTTCCCAGACACACTCTCTTGTACTTGGGTTCTCTGTGACACTTATCAGTGCCTCCAATGAAATTGCTCTTGTTCCCAGACACACTCTCTGGTTCTTGGGTTCACGGTGACACTTCTCAGTGCCTGCAATGAAATCGGTCTTTTTCTGGCACACTCTCTGGTACTTGGGTTCTCGGTGACACTTCTCAGTGCCTGCAATGAAATCAGTCTTGTTCCCAGGGACACTCTCTGGTACTTGGGTTCTCAGTCACACTTCTAAGTGCCTGCAGTATAATCGCTCTTTTCCCGGCACACTCTCTGGTACTTGGGTTCTCGGTGACACTTCTCAGTGCCTGCAATGAAATCGCTCTTGTTCTCAGACACACTCTCTGGTACTTGAGTTCTCGGTGCCACTTCTCAGTGCCTGCAATGAAATCAATCTTGTTCCCAGACACACACTCTGGTACTTGGGTTCAAAGTGACACTTCTCAGTGCCTGCAATGAAATTGCTCGTGTTCCCAGACACACTCTCTGGTACTTGGGTTCTCGGTGACACTTCGCAGTACCTGCAGTGAAATTGCTGTTTTTCTGGCACGCTCTCTGGAACTTGGGTTCTCAGTGACACTTCTAAGTGCCTGCAGTGGAATCGCTCTTTTTCCAGCACATTCTCTGGTACTTGGGTTCTCGATGACACTTCTCAGTGCCTGCAATGAAATAGCTCTTTTTCCCAGACACACTCTCTGGTACTTGGGTTCTCGGTGACACTTTTCAGTACCTGCAGTGGAATCGCTCTTTTTCCGGTACACTCTCTGGTACTTGGGTTCTCGATGACGCTTCTCAGTGCCTGCAATGAAATCGCTCTTCTTCCCAGACACACTCTCTGGTACTTGAGTTCTCGGTGCCACTTCTCAGTGCCTGCAATGAAATCAATCTTGTTCCCAGACACACACTCTGGTACTTGGGTTCAAAGTGACACTTCTCAGTGCCTGCAATGAAATCGCTCGTGTTCCCAGACACACTCTCTGGTACTTCGGTTCTCGGTGACACTTCGCAGTACCTGCAGTGAAATTGCTGTTTTTCTGGCACGCTCTCTGGAACTTGGGTTCTCAGTGACACTTCTCAGTGCCAGCAGTGGAATCGCTCTTTTTCCAGCATATTCTCTGGTACTTGGGTTCTCGATGACACTTCTCAGTGCCTGCAATGAAATAGCTCTTTTTCCCAGACACACTCTCTGGTACTTGGGTTCTCGGTGACACTTTTCAGTACCTGCAGTGGAATCGCTCTTTTTCCGGTACACTCTCTGGTACTTGGGTTCTCGATGACACTTCTCAGTGCCTGCAATGAAATCGCTCTTCTTCCCAGACACACTCTCTGGTTCTTGGGTTCTGAGTGACACTTCGCAGTGCCTACAATGAAATCGCTCTTGTTCAAAGACACACTCTCTGGTTCTTGGGTTCTCAGTGACACTTCTCATTTCCTGCAATGAAATCTCTCTTGCTCCCAGACACACTCTCTGGTACTTGGGTACTCGGTGACCCTTCTCAGTGCCTGCAATGAATTCGCTCTTGTTCCCGAACACACTCTCTGGTACTTGGGTTCTCGATGACACTTCTCAGTGCCTGCAATGAAATCGCTCTTGTTCCCAGACACACTCTCTGGTACTTGAGTTCTCAGTGCCACTTCTCAGTGCCTGCAATGAAATCGCTCTTGTTCCCAGACACACACTCTGGTACTTGGGTTCTCAGTGGCACTTCTCAGTTCCTGCAATGAAATCGCTTGTGTTCCCAGACACACTCTCTGGTACTTGGGTTCTCGGTGACACTTCTCAGTACCTGCAGTGGAATCGCTGTTTTTCTGGCACACTTTCTAGAACTTGGGTTTCGGTGACACTTCTCAGTGCCTGCAGTGGAATCGCTCTTTTTCCGGCACATTCTCTCGTACTTGGGTTCTCGATGACACTTCTCAGTGCCTGCAATAAAATCGCTCTTGTTCCCAGACACACTCTCTGGTACTTGGGTTCTCAGTGACACTTTTCAGTACCTGCAGTGGAATCGCTCTTTTTCTGGTACACTCTCTGGTACTTGGGTTCTCGATGACACTTCTCAGTGCCTGCAATGAAATCGCTCTTGTTCCCAGACACAATCTCTGGTTTTTGGGTTCTCAGTGACACTTCTCAGTGCCTGCCATGAAATCGCTCTTGTTCCCAGACACACTCTCTGGTACTTGGGGTCTCGGTGACACTTCTCAGTGCCTGCAATGAAATCGCTCTTGTTCCCAGACACACTCTCTGGTACTTGGGTTCTCGGTGACACTTCTCAGTGCCTGCAATGAAATCGCTCTTGTTCCCAGACACACTCTCTTGTACTTGGGTTCTCTGTGACACTTATCAGTGCCTCCAATGAAATTGCTCTTGTTCCCAGACACACTCTCTGGTTCTTGGGTTCACGGTGACACTTCTCAGTGCCTGCAATGAAATCGGTCTTTTTCTGGCACACTCTCTGGTACTTGGGTTCTCGGTGACACTTCTCAGTGCCTGCAATGAAATCAGTCTTGTTCCCAGGCACACTCTCTGGTACTTGGGTTCTCAGTCACACTTCTAAGTGCCTGCAGTGTAATCGCTCTTTTCCCGGCACACTCTCTGGTACTTGGGTTTTCGGTGACACTTCTCAGTGCCTGCAATGAAATCGCTCTTGTTCTCAGACACACTCTCTGGTACTTGAGTTCTCGGTGCCACTTCTCAGTGCCTGCAATGAAATCAATCTTGTTCCCAGACACACACTCTGGTACTTGGGTTCAAAGTGACACTTCTCAGTGCCTGCAATGAAATTGCTCGTGTTCCCAGACACACTCTCTGGTACTTGGGTTCTTGGTGACACTTCGCAGTACCTGCAGTGAAATTGCTGTTTTTCTGGCACGCTCTCTGGAACTTGGGTTCTCAGTGACACTTCTCAGTGCCTGCAGTGGAATCGCTCTTTTTCCAGCACATTCTCTGGTACTTGGGTTCTCGATGACACTTCTCAGTGCTTGCAATGAAATAGCTCTTTTTCCCAGACACACTCTCTGGTACTTGGGTTCTCGGTGACACTTTTCAGTACCTGCAGTGGAATCGCTCTTTTTCCGGTACACTCTCTGGTACTTGGGTTCTCGATGACGCTTCTCAGTGCCTGCAATGAAATCGCTCTTCTTCCCAGACACACTCTCTGGTGCTTGAGTTCTCGGTGCCACTTCTCAGTGCCTGCAATGAAATCAATCTTGTTCTCAGACACACACTCTGGTACTTGGGTTCAAAGTGACACTTCTCAGTGCCTGCAATGAAATCGCTCGTGTTCCCAGACACACTCTCTGGTACTTGGGTTCTCGGTGACACTTCGCAGTACCTGCAGTGAAATTGCTGTTTTTCTGGCACGCTCTCTGGAACTTGGGTTCTCAGTGACACTTCTCAGTGCCTGCAGTGGAATCGCTCTTTTTCCAGCAAATTCTCTGGTACTTGGGTTCTCGATGACACTTCTCAGTGCCTGCAATGAAATAGCTCTTTTTCCCAGACACACTCTCTGGTACTTGGGTTCTCGGTGACACTTTTCAGTACCTGCAGTGGAATCGCTCTTTTTCCGGTACACTCTCTGGTACTTGGGTTCTCGATGACACTTCTCAGTGCCTGCAATGAAATCGCTCTTCTTCCCAGACACACTCTCTGGTTCTTGGGTTCTGAGTGACACTTCGCAGTGCCTACAATGAAATCGCTCTTGTTCAAAGACACACTCTCTGGTTCTTGGGTTCTCAGTGACACTTCTCATTTCCTGCAATGAAATCTCTCTTGTTCCCAGACACACTCTCTGGTACTTGGGTTCTCAGTGACACTTTTCAGTACCTGCAGTGGAATCGCTCTTTTTCTGGTACACTCTCTGGTACTTGGGTTCTCGATGACACTTCTCAGTGCCTGCAATGAAATCGCTCTTGTTCCCAGACATAATCTCTGGTTTTTGGGTTCTCAGTGACACTTCTCAGTGCCTGCCATGAAATCGCTCTTGTTCCCAGACACACTCTCTGGTACTTGGGGTCTCGGTGACACTTCTCAGTGCCTGCAATGAAATCGCTCTTGTTCCCAGACACACTCTCTGGTACTTGGGTTCTCGGTGACACTTCTCAGTGCCTGCAATGAAATCGCTCTTGTTCCCAGACACACTCTCTGGTACTTGGGTTCTCGATGACACTTCTCAGTGCCTGCAATGAAATCGCTCTTGTTCCCAGACACACTCTCTGGTACTTGAGTTCTCAGTGCCACTTCTCAGTGCCTGCAATGAAATCGCTCTTGTTCCCAGACACACACTCTGGTACTTGGGTTCTCGGTGACACTTCTCAGTACCTGCAGCGGAATCGCTGTTTTTCTGGCACACTTTCTAGAACTTGGGTTCTCAGTGACACTTCTCAGTGCCTGCAGTGGAATCGCTCTTTTTCCGGCACATTCTCTGGTACTTGGGTTCTCGATGACACTTCTCAGTGCCTGCAATGAAATCGCCCTTGTTCCCAAACACACTCTCTGGTACTTGGGTTCTCGGTGACACTTTTCAGTACCTGCAGTGGAATCGCTCTTTTTCTGGTACACTCTCTGGTACTTGGGTTCTCGATGACACTTCTCAGTGCCTGCAACGAAATCGCTCTTGTTCCCAGACACAATCTCTGGTTCTTGGGTTCTCAGTGACACTTCTCAGTGCCTGCAATGAAATCACTCTTGTTCCCCGACACACTCTCTGGTTCTTGTGTTCTCTGTGACACTTTTCAGTGCCTGCATTGAAATCGCTCTTGTTCCCAGACACCCTCTCTGGTACTTGGGTTCTCGGTGACAATTCTCATTGCCTGCAATGAAATCGCTCTATTTCCCAGACACACTCTCTGCTACTTGGGTTCACGGTGACACTTCTCAGTGCCTGCAATGAAATCGCTCTTGTTCCCAGACACACTCTCCTGTACTTGGGTTCTCGGTGACACTTCTCAGTGCCTGCAGTGGAATCGCTCTTTTTCCGGCACATTCTCTGGTACTTGGGTTCTCGATGACACTTCTCAGTGCCTGCAATGAAATCGCTCTTGTTCCCAGACACACTCTCTGGTACTTGGGTTCTCAGTGACACTTTTCAGTACCTGCAGTGGAATCGCTCTTTTTCTGGTACACTCTCTGGTACTTGGGTTCTCGATGACACTTCTCAGTGCCTGCAATGAAATCGCTCTTGTTCCCAGACATAATCTCTGGTTTTTGGGTTCTCAGTGACACTTCTCAGTGCCTGCCATGAAATCGCTCTTGTTCCCAGACACACTCTCTGGTACTTGGGGTCTCGGTGACACTTCTCAGTGCCTGCAATGAAATCGCTCTTGTTCCCAGACACACTCTCTGGTACTTGGGTTCTCGGTGACACTTCTCATTGCCTGCAATGAAATCGCTCTTGTTCCCAGACACACTCTCTTTTACTTGGGTTCTCTGTGACACTTATCAGTGCCTCCAATGAAATTGCTCTTGTTCCCAGACACACTCTCTGGTTCTTGGGTTCACGGTGACACTTCTCAGTGCCTGCAATGAAATCGGTCTTTTTCTGGCACACTCTCTGGTACTTGGGTTCTCGGTGACACTTCTCAGTGCCTGCAATGAAATCGGTCTTGTTCCCAGACACACTCTCTGGTACTTGGGTTCTCAGTCACACTTCTAAGTGCCTGCAGTGTAATCGCTCTTTTCCCGGCACATTCTCTGGTACTTGATGACACTTATCAGTGCTTGCAATGAAATCACTCTTGTTCTCAGACACACTCTCTGGTACTTGGGTTCAAAGTGACACTTCTCAGTGCCTGCAATGAAATCGCTCGTGTTCCCAGACACACTCTCTGGTACTTGGGTTCTCGGTGACACTTCGCAGTACCTGCAGTGAAATCGCTGTTTTTCTGGAACGCTCTCTGGAACTTGGGTTCTCAGTGACACTTCTCAGTGCCTGCAGTGGAATCGCTCTTTTTCCGGCACATTCTCTGGTACTTGGGTTCTCGATGACACTTCTCAGTGCCTGCAATGAAATAGCTCTTTTTCCCAGACACACTCTCTGGTACTTGGGTTCTCGGTGACACTTTTCAGTACCTGCAGTGGAATCGCTCTTTTTCCGGTACACTCTCTGGTACTTGGGTTCTCGATGACACTTCTCAGTGCCTGCAATGAAATCGCTCTTCTTCCCAGACACACTCTCTGGTTCTTGGGTTCTGAGTGACACTTCTCAGTGCCTGCAATGAAATCGCTCTTCTTCCCAGACACACTCTCTGGTACTTGGGTTCACGGTGACACTTCTCAGTGCCTGCAATGAAATCGCTCTTGTTCCCACACACACTCTCTGGTACTTGGGTACTCGGTGACCCTTCTCAGTGCCTGCAATGAATTCGCTCTTGTTCCCAAACACACTCTCTGGTACTTGGGTTCTCGATGACACTTCTCAGTGCCTGCAATGAAATCGCTCTTGTTCCCAGACACACTCTCTGGTACTTGAGTTCTCAGTGCCACTTCTCAGTGCCTGCAATGAAATTGCTCTTGTTCCCAGACACACACTCTGGTACTTGGGTTCTCAGTGGCACTTCTCAGTTCCTGCAATGAAATCGCTTGTGTTCCCAGACACACTCTCTGGTACTTGGGTTCTCGGTGACACTTCTCAGTACCTGCAGTGGAATCGCTGTTTTTCTGGCACACTTTCTAGAACTTGGGTTTCGGTGACACTTCTCAGTGCCTGGAGTGGAATCGCTCTTTTTCCGGCACATTCTCTCGTACTTGGGTTCTCGATGACACTTCTCAGTGCCTGCAATAAAATCGCTCTTGTTCCCAGACACACTCTCTGGTACTTGGGTTCTCAGTGACACTTTTCAGTACCTGCAGTGGAATCGCTCTTTTTCTGGTACACTCTCTGGTACTTGGGTTCTCGATGACACTTCTCAGTGCCTGCAATGAAATCGCTCTTGTTCCCAGACACAATCTCTGGTTTTTGGGTTCTCAGTGACACTTCTCAGTGCCTGCCATGAAATCGCTCTTGTTCCCAGACACACTCTCTGGTACTTGGGGTCTCGGTGACACTTCTCAGTGCCTGCAATGAAATCGCTCTTGTTCCCAGACACACTCTCTGGTACTTGGGTTCTCGGTGACACTTCTCAGTGCCTGCAATGAAATCGCTCTTGTTCCCAGACACACTCTCTTGTACTTGGGTTCTCTGTGACACTTATCAGTGCCTCCAATGAAATTGCTCTTGTTCCCAGACACACTCTCTGGTTCTTGGGTTCACGGTGACACTTCTCAGTGCCTGCAATGAAATCGGTCTTTTTCTGGCACACTCTCTGGTACTTGGGTTCTCGGTGACACTTCTCAGTGCCTGCAATGAAATCAGTCTTGTTCCCAGGCACACTCTCTGGTACTTGGGTTCTCAGTCACACTTCTAAGTGCCTGCAGTGTAATCGCTCTTTTCCCGGCACACTCTCTGGTACTTGGGTTCTCGGTGACACTTCTCAGTGCCTGCAATGAAATCGCTCTTGTTCTCAGACACACTCTCTGGTACTTGAGTTCTCGGTGCCACTTCTCAGTGCCTGCAATGAAATCAATCTTGTTCCCAGACACACAGTCTGGTACTTGGGTTCAAAGTGACACTTCTCAGTGCCTGCAATGAAATTGCTCGTGTTCCCAGACACACTCTCTGGTACTTGGGTTCTCGGTGACACTTCGCAGTACCTGCAGTGAAATTGCTGTTTTTCTGGCACGCTCTCTGGAACTTGGGTTCTCAGTGACACTTCTCAGTGCCTGCAGTGGAATCGCTCTTTTTCCAGCACATTCTCTGGTACTTGGGTTCTCGATGACACTTCTCAGTGCCTGCAATGAAATAGCTCTTTTTCCCAGACACACTCTCTGGTACTTGGGTTCTCGGTGACACTTTTCAGTACCTGCAGTGGAATCGCTCTTTTTCCGGTACACTCTCTGGTACTTGGGTTCTCGATGACGCTTCTCAGTGCCTGCAATGAAATCGCTCTTCTTCCCAGACACACTCTCTGGTTCTTGGGTTCTGAGTGACACTTCGCAGTGCCTACAATGAAATCGCTCTTGTTCAAAGACACACTCTCTGGTTCTTGGGTTCTCAGTGACACTTCTCATTTCCTGCAATGAAATCTCTCTTGTTCCCAGACACACTCTCTGGTACTTGGGTTCACGGTGACACTTCTCAGTGCCTGCAATGAAATCAATCTTTTTCCCAGACACACACTCTGGTACTTGGGTTCAAAGTGACACTTCTCAGTGCCTGCAATGAAATCGCTCGTGTTCCCAGACACACTCTCTGGTACTTGGGTTCTCGGTGACACTTCGCTTTACCTGCAGTGAAATTGCTGTTTTTCTGGCACGCTCTCTGGAACTTGGGTTCTCAGTGACACTTCTCAGTGCCTGCAGTGGAATCGCTCTTTTTCCAGCAAATTCTCTGGTACTTGGGTTCTCGATGACACTTCTCAGTGCCTGCAATGAAATAACTCTTTTTCCCAGACACACTCTCTGGTACTTGGGTTCTCGGTGACACTTTTCAGTACCTGCAGTGGAATCGCTCTTTTTCCGGTACACTCTCTGGTACTTGGGTTCTCGATGACACTTCTCAGTGCCTGCAATGAAATCGCTCTTCTTCCCAGACACACTCTCTGGTTCTTGGGTTCTGAGTGACACTTCGCAGTGCCTACAATGAAATCGCTCTTGTTCAAAGACACACTCTCTGGTTCTTGGGTTCTCAGTGACACTTCTCATTTCCTGCAATGAAATCTCTCTTGTTCCCAGACACACTCTCTGGTACTTGGGTTCACGGTGACACTTCTCAGTGCCTGGAATGAAATCGCTCTTGTTCCCAGACACACTCTCTGGTACTTGGGTACTCGTTGACCCTTCTCAGTGCCTGCAATGAATTCGCTCTTGTTCCCAAACACACTCTCTGGTATTGGGTTCTCGATGACACTTCTCAGTGCCTGCAATGAAATCGCTCTTGTTCCCAGACACACTCTCTGGTACTTGAGTTCTCAGTGCCACTTCTCAGTGCCTGCAATGAAATCACTCTTGTTCCCAGACACACACTCTGGTACTTGGGTTCTCAGTGGCACTTCTCAGTTCCTGTAATGAAATCGCTTGTGTTCCCAGACACACTCTCTGGTACTTGGGTTCTCGGTGACACTTCTCAGTACCTGCAGTGGAATCGCTGTTTTTCTGGCACACTTTCTAGAACTTGGGTTTCGGTGACACTTCTCAGTGCCTGCAGTGGAATAGCTCTTTTTCCGGCACATTCTCTCGTACTTGGGTTCTCGATGACACTTCTCAGTGCCTGCAATGAAATCGCTCTTGTTCCCAGACACACTCTCTGGTACTTGGGTTCTCAGTGACACTTTTCAGTACCTGCAGTGGAATCGCTCTTTTTCTGGTACACTCTCTGGTACTTGGGTTCTCGATGACACTTCTCAGTGCCTGCAATGAAATCGCTCTTGTTCCCAGACACAATCTCTGGTTTTTGGGTTCTCAGTGACACTTCTCAGTGCCTGCCATGAAATCGCTGTTGTTCCCAGACACACTCTCTGGTACTTGGGGTCTCGGTGACACTTCTCAGTGCCTGCAATGAAATCGCTCTTGTTCCCAGACACACTCTCTGGTACTTGGGTTCTCGGTGACACTTCTCAGTGCCTGCAATGAAATCGCTCTTGTTCCCAGACACACTCTCTTGTACTTGGGTTCTCTGTGACACTTATCAGTGCCTCCAATGAAATTGCTCTTGTTCCCAGACACACTCTCTGGTTCTTGGGTTCACGGTGACACTTCTCAGTGCCTGCAATGAAATCGGTCTTTTTCTGGCACACTCTCTGGTACTTGGGTTCTCGGTGACACTTCTCAGTGCCTGCAATGAAATCAGTCTTGTTCCCAGGCACACTCTCTGGTACTTGGGTTCTCAGTCACACTTCTAAGTGCCTGCAGTGTAATCGCTCTTTTCCCGGCACACTCTCTGGTACTTGGGTTCTCGGTGACACTTCTCAGTGCCTGCAATGAAATCGCTCTTGTTCCCAGACACACTCTCTGGTACTTGAGTTCTCGGTGCCACTTCTCAGTGCCTGCAATGAAATCAATCTTGTTCCCAGACACACAATCTGGTACTTGGGTTCAAAGTGACACTTCTCAGTGCCTGCAATGAAATCGCTCGTGTTCCCAGACACACTCTCTGGTACTTGGGTTCTCGGTGACACTTCGCAGTACCTGCAGTGAAATTGCTGTTTTTCTGGCACGCTCTCTGGAACTTGGGTTCTCAGTGACACTTCTCAGTGCCTGCAGTGGAATCGCTCTTTTTCCAGCACATTCTCTGGTACTTGGGTTCTCGATGACACTTCTCAGTGCCTGCAATGAAATAGCTCTTTTTCCCAGACACACTCTCTGGTACTTGGGTTCTCGGTGACACTTTTCAGTACCTGCAGTGGAATTGCTCTTTTTCCGGTACACTCTCTGGTACTTGGGTTCTCGATGACGCTTCTCAGTGCCTGCAATGAAATCGCTCTTCTTCCCAGACACACTCTCTGGTACTTGAGTTCTCGGTGCCACTTCTCAGTGCCTGCAATGAAATCAATCTTGTTCTCAGACACACACTCTGGTACTTGGGGTTCAAAGTGACACTTCTCAGTGCCTGCAATGAAATTGCTCGTGTTCCCAGACACACTCTCTGGTACTTGGGTTCTCGGTGACACTTCGCAGTACCTGCAGTGAAATTGCTGTTTTTCTGGCACGCTCTCTGGAACTTGGGTTCTCAGTGACACTTCTCAGTGCCTGCAGTGGAATCGCTCTTTTTCCAGCACATTCTCTGGTACTTGGGTTCTCGATGACACTTCTCAGTGCCTGCAATGAAATAGCTCTTTTTCCCAGACACACTCTCTGGTACTTGGGTTCTCGGTGACACTTTTCAGTACCTGCAGTGGAATCGCTCTTTTTCCGGTACACTCTCTGGTACTTGGGTTCTCGATGACGCTTCTCAGTGCCTGCAATGAAATCGCTCTTGTTCAAAGACACACTCTCTGGTTCTTGGGTTCTCAGTGACACTTCTCATTGCCTGCAATGAAATCTCTCTTGTTCCCAGACACACTCTCTGGTACTTGGGTTCACGGTGACACTTCTCAGTGCCTGCAATGAAATCGCTCTTCTTCCCAGACACACTCTCTGGTACTTGGGTACTCGGTGACCCTTCTCAGTGCCTGCAATGAAATCGCTCTTGTTCCCAAACACACTCTCTGGTACTTGGGTTCTCGATGACACTTCTCAGTGCCTGCAATGAAATCGCTCTTGTTCCCAGACACACTCTCTGGTACTTGAGTTCTCAGTGCCACTTCTCAGTGCCTGCAATGAAATCGCTCTTGTTCCCAGACACACACTCTGGTACTTGGGTTCTCAGTGACACTTCTCAGTTCCTGCAATGAAATCGCTTGTGTTCCCAGACACACTCTCTGGTACTTGGGTTCTCGGTGACACTTCTCAGTACCTGCAGTGGAATTGCTGTTTTTCTGCCACACTTTCTAGAACTTGGGTTCTCAGTGACACTTCTCAGTGCCTGCAGTGGAATCGCTCTTTTTCCGGCACATTCTCTGGTACTTGGGTTCTCAATGACACTTCTCAGTGCCTGCAATGAAATCGCTCTTGTTCCCAGACACACTCTCTGGTACTTGGGTTCTCGGTGACACTTTTCAGTACCTGCAGTGGAATCGCTCTTTTTCTGGTACACTCTCTGGTACTTGGGTTCTCGATGACACTTCTCAGTGCCTGCAACGAAATCGCTCTTGTTCCCAGACACAATCTCTGGTTCTTGGGTTCTCAGTGACACTTCTCAGTGCCTGCAATGAAATCACTCTTGTTCCCCGACACACTCTCTGGTTCTTGGGTTCTCCGTGACACTTTTCAGTGCCTGCATTGAAATCGCTCTTGTTCCCAGACACCCTCTCTGGTACTTGGGTTCTCGGTGACAATTCTCATTGCCTGCAATGAAATCGCTCTTGTTCCCAGAAACACTCTCTGCTACTTGGGTTCTCAGTGACACTTTTCAGTACCTGCAGTGGAATCGCTCTTTTTCTGGTACACTCTCTGGTACTTGGGTTCTCGATGACACTTCTCAGTGCCTGCAATGAAATCGCTCTTGTTCCCAGACACAATCTCTGGTTTTTGGGTTCTCAGTGACACTTCTCAGTGCCTGCCATGAAATCGCTCTTGTTCCCAGACACACTCTCTGGTACTTGGGTTCTCGGTGACACTTCTCAGTGCCTGCAATGAAATCGCTCTTGTTCCCAGACACACTCTCTTGTACTTGGGTTCTCTGTGACACTTATCAGTGCCTCCAATGAAATTGCTCTTGTTCCCAGACGCACTCTCTGTTTCTTGGGTTCACGGTGACACTTCTCAGTGCCTGCAATGAAATCGGTCTTTTTCTGGCACACTCTCTGGTACTCGGGTTCTCGGTGACACTTCTCAGTGCCTGCAATGAAATCGGTCTTGTTCCCAGACACACTCTCTGGTACTTGGGTTCTCAGTCACACTTCTAAGTGCCTGCAGTGTAATCGCTCTTTTCCCGGCACATTCTCTGGTACTTGATGACACTTATCAGTGCTTGCAATGAAATCACTCTTGTTCTCAGACACACTCTCTGGTACTTGGGTTCAAAGTGACACTTCTCAGTGCCTGCAATGAAATCGCTCGTGTTCCCAGACACACTCTCTGGTACTTGGGTTCTCGGTGACACTTCGCAGTACCTGCAGTGAAATCGCTGTTTTTCTGGAACGCTCTCTGGAACTTGGGTTCTCAGTGACACTTCTCAGTGCCTGCAGTGGAATCGCTCTTTTTCCGGCACATTCTCTGGTACTTGGGTTCTCGATGACACTTCTCAGTGCCTGCAATGAAATAGCTCTTTTTCCCAGACACACTCTCTGGTACTTGGGTTCTCGGTGACACTTTTCAGTACCTGCAGTGGAATCGCTCTTTTTCCTGTACACTCTCTGGTACTTGGGTTCTCGATGACACTTCTCAGTGCCTGCAATGAAATCGCTCTTCTTCCCAGACACACTCTCTGGTTCTTGGGTTCTGAGTGACACTTCGCAGTGCCTACAATGAAATCGCTCTTGTTCAAAGACACACTCTCTGGTTCTTGGGTTCTCAGTGACACTTCTCATTTCCTGCAATGAAATCTCTCTTGTTCCGAGACACACTCTCTGGTACTTGGGTTCACGGTGACACTTCTCAGTGCCTGCAATGAAATCGCTCTTCTTCCCAGACACACTCTCTGGTACTTGCGTACTCGGTGACCCTTCTCAGTGCCTGCAATGAAATCGCTCTTGTTCCCAAACACACTCTCTGGTACTTGGGTTCTCGATGACACTTCTCAGTGCCTGCAATGAAATCGCTCTTGTTCCCAGACACACTCTCTGGTACTTGAGTTCTCAGTGCCACTTCTCAGTGCCTGCAATGAAATCGCTCTTGTTCCCAGACACACACTCTGGTACTTGGGTTCTCAGTGACACTTCTCAGTTCCTGCAATGAAATCGCTTGTGTTCCCAGACACACTCTCTGGTACTTGGGTTCTCGGTGACACTTCTCAGTACCTGCAGTGGAATTGCTGTTTTTCTGCCACACTTTCTAGAACTTGGGTTCTCAGTGACACTTCTCAGTGCCTGCAGTGGAATCGCTCTTTTTCCGGCACATTCTCTGGTACTTGGGTTCTCAATGACACTTCTCAGTGCCTGCAATGAAATCGCTCTTGTTCCCAGACACACTCTCTGGTACTTGGGTTCTCGGTGACACTTTTCAGTACCTGCAGTGGAATCGCTCTTTTTCTGGTACACTCTCTGGTACTTGGGTTCTCGATGACACTTCTCAGTGCCTGCAACGAAATCGCTCTTGTTCCCAGACACAATCTCTGGTTCTTGGGTTCTCAGTGACACTTCTCAGTGCCTGCAATGAAATCACTCTTGTTCCCCGACACACTCTCTGGTTCTTGGGTTCTCCGTGACACTTTTCAGTGCCTGCATTGAAATCGCTCTTGTTCCCAGACACCCTCTCTGGTACTTGGGTTCTCGGTGACAATTCTCATTGCCTGCAATGAAATCGCTCTTGTTCCCAGAAACACTCTCTGCTACTTGGGTTCTCAGTGACACTTTTCAGTACCTGCAGTGGAATCGCTCTTTTTCTGGTACACTCTCTGGTACTTGGGTTCTCGATGCCACTTCTCAGTGCCTGCAATGAAATCGCTCTTGTTCCCAGACACAATCTCTGGTTTTTGGGTTCTCAGTGACACTTCTCAGTGCCTGCCATGAAATCGCTCTTGTTCCCAGACACACTCTCTGGTACTTGGGGTCTCGGTGACACTTCTCAGTGCCTGCAATGAAATCGCTCTTGTTCCCAGACACACTCTCTGGTACTTGGGTTCTCGGTGACACTTCTCAGTGCCTGCAATGAAATCGCTCTTGTTCCCAGACACACTCTCTTGTACTTGGGTTCTCTGTGACACTTATCAGTGCCTCCAATGAAATTGCTCTTGTTCCCAGACGCACTCTCTGTTTCTTGGGTTCACGGTGACACTTCTCAGTGCCTGCAATGAAATCAGTCTTTTTCTGGCACACTCTCTGGTACTTGGGTTCTCGGTGACACTTCTCAGTGCCTGCAATGAAATCGGTCTTGTTCCCAGACACACTCTCTGGTACTTGGGTTCTCAGTCACACTTCTAAGTGCCTGCAGTGTAATCGCTCTTTTCCCGGCACATTCTCTGGTACTTGATGACACTTATCAGTGCTTGCAATGAAATCACTCTTGTTCTCAGACACACTCTCTGGTACTTGGGTTCAAAGTGACACTTCTCAGTGCCTGCAATGAAATCGCTCGTGTTCCCAGACACACTCTCTGGTACTTGGGTTCTCGGTGACACTTCGCAGTACCTGCAGTGAAATCGCTGTTTTTCTGGAACGCTCTCTGGAACTTGGGTTCTCAGTGACACTTCTCAGTGCCTGCAGTGGAATCGCTCTTTTTCCGGCACATTCTCTGGTACTTGGGTTCTCGATGACACTTCTCAGTGCCTGCAATGAAATAGCTCTTTTTCCCAGACACACTCTCTGGTACTTGGGTTATCGGTGACACTTTTCAGTACCTGCAGTGGAATCGCTCTTTTTCCTGTACACTCTCTGGTACTTGGGTTCTCGATGACACTTCTCAGTGCCTGCAATGAAATCGCTCTTCTTCCCAGACACACTCTCTGGTTCTTGGGTTCTGAGTGACACTTCGCAGTGCCTACAATGAAATCGCTCTTGTTCAAAGACACACTCTCTGGTTCTTGGGTTCTCAGTGACACTTCTCATTTCCTGCAATGAAATCTCTCTTGTTCCGAGACACACTCTCTGGTACTTGGGTTCACGGTGACACTTTTCAGTACCTGCAGTGGAATCGCTCTTTTTCTGGTACACTCTCTGGTACTTGGGTTCTCGATGACACTTCTCAGTGCCTGCAATGAAATCGCTCTTGTTCCCAGACACAATCTCTAGTTTTTGGGTTCTCAGTGACACTTCTCAGTGCCTGCCATGAAATCGCTCTTGTTCCCAGACACACTCTCTGGTACTTGGGGTCTCGGTGACACTTCTCAGTGCCTGCAATGAAATCGCTCTTGTTCCCAGACACACTCTCTGGTACTTGGGTTCTCGGTGACACTTCTCAGTGCCTCCAATGAAATTGCTCTTGTTCCCAGACACACTCTCTGGTTCTTGGGTTCACGGTGACACTTCTCAGTGCCTGCAATGAAATCGGTCTTTTTCTGGCACACTCTCTGGTACTTGGGTTCTCGGTGACACTTCTCAGTGCCTGCAATGAAATCAGTCTTGTTCCCAGGCACACTCTCTGGTACTTGGGTTCTCAGTCACACTTCTAAGTGCCTGCAGTGTAATCGCTCTTTTCCCGGCACACTCTCTGGTACTTGGGTTCTCGGTGACACTTCTCAGTGCCTGCAATGAAATCGCTCTTGTTCCCAGACACACTCTCTGGTACTTGAGTTCTTGGTGCCACTTCTCAGTGCCTGCAATGAAATCAATCTTGTTCCCAGACACACTCTGGTACTTAGGTTCAAAGTGACACTTCTCAGTGCCTGCAATGAAATCGCTCGTGTTCCCAGACACACTCTCTGGTACTTGGGTTCTCGGTGACACTTCGGAGTACCTGCAGTGAAATATCTGTTTTTCTGGCACACTCTCTGGAACTTGGGTTCTCAGTGACACTTCTCAGTGCCTGCAGTGGAATCGCTCTTTTTCCAGCACATTCTCTGGTACTTGGGTTCTCGATGACACTTCTCAGTGCCTGCAATGAAATAGCTCTTTTTCCCAGACACACTCTCTGGTACTTGGGTTCTCGGTGACACTTTTCAGTACATGCAGTGGAATCGCTCTTTTTCCGGTACACTCTCTGGTACTTGGGTTCTCGATGACGCTTCTCAGTGCCTGCAATGAAATCGCTCTTCTTCCCAGACACACTCTCTGGTTCTTGGGTTCTGAGTGACACTTCGCAGTGCCTACAATGAAATCGCTCTTGTTCAAAGACACACTCTCTGGTGCTTGGGTTCTCAGTGACACTTCTCATTGCCTGCAATGAAATCTCTCTTGTTCCCAGACACACTCTCTGGTACTTGGGTTCACGGTGACACTTCTCAGTGCCTGCAATGAAATCGCTCATCTTCCCAGACACACTCTCTGGTACTTGGGTACTCGGTGACCCTTCTCAGTGCCTGCAATGAAATCGCTCTTGTTCCCAAACACACTCTCTGGTACTTGGGTTCTCGATGACACTTCTCAGTGCCTGCAATGAAATCGCTCTTGTTCCCAGACACACTCTCTCATACTTCATTTCTCAGTGCCACTTCTCAGTGCCTGCAATGAAATCGCTCTTGTTCCCAGACACACACTCTGGTACTTGGGTTCTCAGTGACACTTCTCAGTTCCTGCAATGAAATCGCTTGTGTTCCCAGACACACTCTCTGTTACTTGGGTTCTCGGTGACACTTCTCAGTACCTGCAGTGGAATCGCTGTTTTTCTGGCACACTTTCTAGAACTTGGGTTCTCAGTGACACTTCTCAGTGCCTGCAGTGGAATCGCTCTTTTTCCGGCACATTCTCTGGTACTTGGGTTCTCTATGACACTTCTCAGTGCCTGCAATGAAATCGCTCTTGTTCCCAGACACAATCTCTGGTTTTTGGGTTCTCAGTGACACTTCTCAGTGCCTGCCATGAAATCGCTCTTGTTCCCAGACACACTCTCTGGTACTTGGGGTCTCGGTGACACTTCTCAGTGCCTGCAATGAAATCGCTCTTGTTCCCAGACACACTCTCTGGTACTTGGGTTCTCGGTGACACTTCTCAGTGCCTGCAATGAAATCGCTCTTGTTCCCAGACACACTCTCTTGTACTTGGGTTCTCTGTGACACTTATCAGTGCCTCCAATGAAATTGCTCTTGTTCCCAGACGCACTCTCTGTTTCTTGGGTTCACGGTGACACTTCTCAGTGCCTGCAATGAAATCGGTCTTTTTCTGGCACACTCTCTGGTACTTGGGTTCTCGGTGACACTTCTCAGTGCCTGCAATGAAATCGGTCTTGTTCCCAGACACACTCTCTGGTACTTGGGTTCTCAGTCACACTTCTAAGTGCCTGCAGTGTAATCGCTCTTTTCCCGGCACATTCTCTGGTACTTGATGACACTTATCAGTGCTTGCAATGAAATCACTCTTGTTCTCAGACACACTCTCTGGTACTTGGGTTCAAAGTGACACTTCTCAGTGCCTGCAATGAAATCGCTCGTGTTCCCAGACACACTCTCTGGTACTTGGGTTCTCGGTGACACTTCGCAGTACCTGCAGTGAAATCGCTGTTTTTCTGGAACGCTCTCTGGAACTTGGGTTCTCAGTGACACTTCTCAGTGCCTGCAGTGGAATCGCTCTTTTTCCGGCACATTCTCTGGTACTTGGGTTCTCGATGACACTTCTCAGTGCCTGCAATGAAATAGCTCTTTTTCCCAGACACACTCTCTGGTACTTGGGTTCTCGGTGACACTTTTCAGTACCTGCAGTGGAATCGCTCTTTTTCCTGTACACTCTCTGGTACTTGGGTTCTCGATGACACTTCTCAGTGCCTGCAATGAAATCGCTCTTCTTCCCAGACACACTCTCTGGTTCTTGGGTTCTGAGTGACACTTCGCAGTGCCTACAATGAAATCGCTCTTGTTCAAAGACACACTCTCTGGTTCTTGGGTTCTCAGTGACACTTCTCATTTCCTGCAATGAAATCTCTCTTGTTCCGAGACACACTCTCTGGTACTTGGGTTCACGGTGACACTTTTCAGTACCTGCAGTGGAATCGCTCTTTTTCTGGTACACTCTCTGGTACTTGGGTTCTCGATGACACTTCTCAGTGCCTGCAATGAAATCGCTCTTGTTCCCAGACACAATCTCTAGTTTTTGGGTTCTCAGTGACACTTCTCAGTGCCTGCCATGAAATCGCTCTTGTTCCCAGACACACTCTCTGGTACTTGGGGTCTCGGTGACACTTCTCAGTGCCTGCAATGAAATCGCTCTTGTTCCCAGACACACTCTCTGGTACTTGGGTTCTCGGTGACACTTCTCAGTGCCTCCAATGAAATTGCTCTTGTTCCCAGACACACTCTCTGGTTCTTGGGTTCACGGTGACACTTCTCAGTGCCTGCAATGAAATCGGTCTTTTTCTGGCACACTCTCTGGTACTTGGGTTCTCGGTGACACTTCTCAGTGCCTGCAATGAAATCAGTCTTGTTCCCAGGCACACTCTCTGGTACTTGGGTTCTCAGTCACACTTCTAAGTGCCTGCAGTGTAATCGCTCTTTTCCCGGCACACTCTCTGGTACTTGGGTTCTCGGTGACACTTCTCAGTGCCTGCAATGAAATCGCTCTTGTTCCCAGACACACTCTCTGGTACTTGAGTTCTTGGTGCCACTTCTCAGTGCCTGCAATGAAATCAATCTTGTTCCCAGACACACTCTGGTACTTAGGTTCAAAGTGACACTTCTCAGTGCCTGCAATGAAATCGCTCGTGTTCCCAGACACACTCTCTGGTACTTGGGTTCTCGGTGACACTTCGGAGTACCTGCAGTGAAATATCTGTTTTTCTGGCACACTCTCTGGAACTTGGGTTCTCAGTGACACTTCTCAGTGCCTGCAGTGGAATCGCTCTTTTTCCAGCACATTCTCTGGTACTTGGGTTCTCGATGACACTTCTCAGTGCCTGCAATGAAATAGCTCTTTTTCCCAGACACACTCTCTGGTACTTGGGTTCTCGGTGACACTTTTCAGTACATGCAGTGGAATCGCTCTTTTTCCGGTACACTCTCTGGTACTTGGGTTCTCGATGACGCTTCTCAGTGCCTGCAATGAAATCGCTCTTCTTCCCAGACACACTCTCTGGTTCTTGGGTTCTGAGTGACACTTCGCAGTGCCTACAATGAAATCGCTCTTGTTCAAAGACACACTCTCTGGTGCTTGGGTTCTCAGTGACACTTCTCATTGCCTGCAATGAAATCTCTCTTGTTCCCAGACACACTCTCTGGTACTTGGGTTCACGGTGACACTTCTCAGTGCCTGCAATGAAATCGCTCATCTTCCCAGACACACTCTCTGGTACTTGGGTACTCGGTGACCCTTCTCAGTGCCTGCAATGAAATCGCTCTTGTTCCCAAACACACTCTCTGGTACTTGGGTTCTCGATGACACTTCTCAGTGCCTGCAATGAAATCGCTCTTGTTCCCAGACACACTCTCTCATACTTCATTTCTCAGTGCCACTTCTCAGTGCCTGCAATGAAATCGCTCTTGTTCCCAGACACACACTCTGGTACTTGGGTTCTCAGTGACACTTCTCAGTTCCTGCAATGAAATCGCTTGTGTTCCCAGACACACTCTCTGTTACTTGGGTTCTCGGTGACACTTCTCAGTACCTGCAGTGGAATCGCTGTTTTTCTGGCACACTTTCTAGAACTTGGGTTCTCAGTGACACTTCTCAGTGCCTGCAGTGGAATCGCTCTTTTTCCGGCACATTCTCTGGTACTTGGGTTCTCGATGACACTTCTCAGTGCCTGCAATGAAATCGCTCTTGTTCCCAGACACACTCTCTGGTACTTGGGTTCTCGGTGACACTTTTCAGTACCTGCAGTGGAATCGCTCTTTTTCTGGTACACTCTCTGGTACTTGGGTTCTCGATGACACTTCTCAGTGCCTGCAACGAAATCGCTCTTGTTCCCAGACACAATCTCTGGTTCTTGGGTTCTCAGTGACACTTCTCAGTGCCTGCAATGAAATCACTCTTGTTCCCCGACACACTCTCTGGTTCTTGGGTTCTCTGTGACACTTTTCAGTGCCTGCATTGAAATCGCTCTTGTTCCCAGACACCCTCTCTGGTACTTGGGTTCTCGGTGACAATTCTCATTGCCTGCAATGAAATCGCTCTTGTTCCCAGACACACTCTCTGCTACTTGGGTTCACGGTGACACTTCTCAGTGCCTGCAATGAAATCGCTCTTGTTCCCAGACACACTCTCCTGTACTTGGGTTCTCGGTGACACTTTTCAGTACCTGCAGTGGAATCGCTCTTTTTCTGGTACACTCTCTGGTACTTGGGTTCTCGATGACACTTCTCAGTGCCTGCAATGAAATCGCTCTTGTTCCCAGACACAATCTCTGGTTTTTGGGTTCTCAGTGACACTTCTCAGTGCCTGCCATGAAATGGCTCTTGTTCCCAGACACACTCTCTAGTACTTGGGGTCTCGGTGACACTTCTCAGTGCCTGCAATGAAATCGCTCTTGTTCCCAGACACACTCTCTGGTACTTGGGTTCTCGGTGACACTTTTCAGTGCCTGCAATGAAATCGCTCTTGTTCCCAGACACACTCTCTTGTACTTGGGTTCTCTGTGACACTTATCAGTGCCTCCAATGAAATTGCTCTTGTTCCCAGACACACTCTCTGGTTCTTGGGTTCACGGTGACACTTCTCAGTGCCTGCAATGAAATCAGTCTTTTTCTGGCACACTCTCTGGTACTTGGGTTCTCGGTGACACTTCTCAGTGCCTGCAATGAAATCGGTCTTGTTCCCAGACACACTCTCTGGTACTTGGGTTCTCAGTCACACTTCTAAGTGCCTGCAGTGTAATCGCTCTTTTCCCGGCACATTCTCTGGTACTTGATGACACTTATCAGTGCTTGCAATGAAATCACTCTTGTTCTCAGACACACTCTCTGGTACTTGGGTTCAAAGTGACACTTCTCAGTGCCTGCAATGAAATCGCTCGTGTTCCCAGACACACTCTCTGGTACTTGGGTTCTCGGTGACACTTCGCAGTACCTGCAGTGAAATCGCTGTTTTTCTGGAACGCTCTCTGGAACTTGGGTTCTCAGTGACACTTCTCAGTGCCTGCAGTGGAATCGCTCTTTTTCCGGCACATTCTCTGGTACTTGGGTTCTCGATGACACTTCTCAGTGCCTGCAATGAAATAGCTCTTTTTCCCAGACACACTCTCTGGTACTTGGGTTCTCGGTGACACTTTTCAGTACCTGCAGTGGAATCGCTCTTTTTCCGGTACACTCTCTGGTACTTGGGTTCTCGATGACACTTCTCAGTGCCTGCAATGAAATCGCTCTTCTTCCCATACACACTCTCTGGTTCTGGGGTTCTGTGTGACACTTTGCAGTGCCTACAATGAAATCGCTCTTGTTCAAAGACACACTCTCTGGTTCTTGGGTTCTCAGTGACACTTCTCATTTCCTGCAATGAAAACTCTCTTGTTCCCAGACACACTCTCTGGTACTTGGGTTCACGGTGACACTTCTCAGTGCCTGCCATGAAATGGCTCTTGTTCCCAGACACACTCTCTGGTACTTGGGGTCTCGGTGACACTTCTCAGTGCCTGCAATGAAATCGCTCTTGTTCCCAGACACACTCTCTGGTACTTGGGTTCTCGGTGACACTTCTCAGTGCCTGCAATGAAATCGCTCTTGTTCCCAGACACACTCTCTTGTACTTGGGTTCTCTGTGACACTTATCAGTGCCTCCAATGAAATTGCTCTTGTTCCCAGACACACTCTCTGGTTCTTGGGTTCACGGTGACACTTCTCAGTGCCTGCAATGAAATCGGTCTTTTTCTGGCACACTCTCTGGTACTTGGGTTCTCGGTGACACTTCTCAGTGCCTGCAATGAAATCGGTCTTGTTTCCAGACACACTCTCTGGTACTTGGGTTCTCAGTCACACTTCTAAGTGCCTGCAGTGTAATCGCTCTTTTCCCGGCACATTCTCTGGTACTTGGGTTCTTGATGACACTTCGCAGTACCTGCAGTGAAATCGCTGTTTTTCTGGAACGCTCTCTGGAACTTGGGTTCTCAGTGACACTTCTCAGTGCCTGCAGTGGAATCGCTCTTTTTCCGGCACATTCTCTGGTACTTGGGTTCTCGATGACACTTCTCAGTGCCTGCAATGAAATCGCTCTTCTTCCCAGACACACTCTCTGGTTCTTGGGTTCTGAGTGACACTTAGCAGTGCCTACAATGAAATCGCTCTTGTTCAAAGACACACTCTCTGGTTCTTGGGTTCTCAGTGACACTTCTCATTTCCTGCAATGAAATCTCTCTTGTTCCCAGACACACTCTCTGGTACTTGGGTTCACGGTGACACTTCTCAGTGCCTGCAATGAAATCGCTCTTGTTCCCAGACACACTCTATGGTACTTGGGTACTCGGTGACCCTTCTCAGTGCCTGCAATGAAATCGCTCTTGTTCCCAAACACACTCTCTGGTACTTGGGTTATCGATGACACTTCTAAGTGCCTGCAATGAAATCGCTCTTGTTCCCAGACACACTCTCTGGTACTTGAGTTCTCAGTGCCACTTCTCAGTGCCTGCAATGAAATCGCTCTTGTTCCCAGACACACACTCTGGTACTTGGGTTCTCAGTGACACTTCTCAGTTCCTGCAATGAAATCGCTTGTGTTCCCAGACACACTCTCTGGTACTTGGGTTCTCGGTGACACTTCTCAGTACCTGCAGTGGAATCGCTGTTTTTCTGGCACACTTTCTAGAACTTGGGTTCTCAGTGACACTTCTCAGTGCCTGCAGTGGAATCGCTCTTTTTCCGGCACATTCTCTGGTACTTGGGTTCTCGATGACACTTCTCAGTGCCTGCAATGAAATCGCTCTTGTTCCCAGACACACTCTCTGGTACTTGGGTTCTCGGTGACACTTTTCAGTACCTGCAGTGGAATCGCTCTTTTTCTGGTACACTCTCTGGTACTTGGGTTCTCGATGACACTCAGTGCCTGCAACGAAATCGCTCTTGTTCCAAGACACAACCTCTGGTTCTTGGGTTCTCAGTGACACTTCTCAGTGCCTGCAATGAAATCGCTCTTGTTCCCCGACACACTCTCTGGTACTTGGGTTCTCAGTGACACTTTTCAGTACCTGCAGTGGAATCGCTCTTTTTCTGGTACACTCTCTGGTACTTGGGTTCTCGATGACACTTCTCAGTGCCTGCAATGAAATCGCTCTTGTTCCCAGACACAATCTCTGGTTTTTGGGTTCTCAGTGACACTTCTCAGTGCCTGCAATGAAATCGCTCTTGTTCCCAGACACACTCTCTGGTACTTGGGGTCTCGGTGACACTTCTCAGTGCCTGCAATGAAATCGCTCTTGTTCCCAGACACACTCTCTTGTACTTGGGTTCTCTGTGACACTTATCAGTGCCTCCAATGAAATTGCTCTTGTTCCCAGACACATTCTCTGGTTCTTGGGTTCACGGTGACACTTCTCAGTGCCTGCAATGAAATCGGTCTTTTTCTGGCACACTCTCTGGTACTTGGGTTCTCGGTGACACTTCTCATTGCCTGCAATGAAATCGGTCTTGTTCCCAGACACACTCTCTGGTACTTGGGTTCTCAGTCACACTTCTAAGTGCCTGCAGTGTAATCGCTCTTTTCCCGGCACATTCTCTGGTTCTTGGGTTCTTGATGACACTTATCAGTGCTTGCAATGAAATCACTCTTGTTCCCAGACACACTCTCTGGTACTTGGGTTCAAAGTGACACTTCTCAGTGCCTGCAATGAAATCGCTCGTGTTCCCAGACACACTCTCTGGTACTTGGGTTCTCGGTGACACTTCGAAGTACCTGCAGTGAAATCGCTGTTTTTCTGGAACGCTCTCTGGAACTTGGGTTCTCAGTGACACTTCTCAGTGCCTGCAGTGGAATCGCTCTTTTTCCGGCACATTCTCTGGTACTTGGGTTCTCGATGACACTTCTCAGTGCCTGCAATGAAATAGCTCTTTTTCCCAGACACACTCTCTGGTACTTGGGTTCTCGATGACACTTCTCAGTGCCTGCAATGAAATCGCTCTTCTTCCCAGACACACTCTCTGGTTCTTGGGTTCTGAGTGACACTTCGCAGTGCCTACAATGAAATCGCTCTTGTTCAAAGACACACTCTCTGGTTCTTGGGTTCTCAGTGACACTTCTCATTGCCTGCAATGAAATCTCTCTTGTTCCCAGACACACTCTCTGGTACTTGGGTTCACGGTGACACTTCTCAGTGCCTGCAATGAAATTGCTCTTGTTCCCAGACACACTCTCTGGTACTTGGGTACTCGGTGACCCTTCTCAGTGCCTGCAATGAAATCGCTCTTGTTCCCAAACACACTCTCTGGTACATGGGTTCTCGATGACACTTCTCAGTGCCTGCAATGAAATCGCTCTTGTTCCCAGACACACTCTCTGGTACTTGAGTTCTCAGTGCCACTTTTCAGTGCCTGCAATGAAATCGCTCTTGTTCTCAGACACACACTCTGGTACTTGGGTTCTCAGTGACACTTCTCAGTTCCTGCAATGAAATCGCTTGTGTTCCCAGACACACTCTCTGGTACTTGGGTTCTCGGTGACACTTCTCAGTACCTGCAGTGGAATCGCTGTTTTTCCGGCACACTTTCTAGAACTTGGGTTCTCAGTGACACTTCTCAGTGCCTGCAGTGGAATCCCTCTTTTTCCGGCACATTCTCTGGTACTTGGGTTCTCGATGACACTTCTCAGTGCCTGCAATGAAATCGCTCTTGTTCCCAGACACACTCTCTGGTACTTGGGTTCTCGGTGACACTTTTCAGTACCTGCAGTGGAATCGCTCTTTTTCTGTTACACTCTCTGGTACTTGGGTTCTCGATGACACTCAGTGCCTGCAACGAAATCGCTCTTTTTCCCAGACACAATCTCTGGTTCTTGGGTTCTCAGTGACACTTCTCAGTGCCTGCAATGAAATCGCTCTTGTTCCCCGACACACTCTCTGGTTCTTGGGTTCTCTGTGACACTTTTCAGTGCCTGCATTGAAATCGCTCTTGTTCCCAGACACCCTCTCTGGTACTTGGGTTCTCGGTGACAATTCTCATTGCCTGCAATGAAATCGCTCTTGTTCCCAGACACACTCTCTGCTAGTTGGGTTCACGGTGACACTTCTCAGTGCCTGCAATGAAATCGCTCTTGTTCCCAGACACACTCTCTGGTACTTGGGTTCTCGGTGACACTTCTCAGTGCCTGCAATGAAATCGCTCTTGTTCCCAGACACACTCTCTGGTACTTGGATTCTCAGTGACACTTTTCAGTACCTGCAGTGGAATCGCTCTTTTTCTGGTACACTCTCTGGTACTTGGGTTCTCGATGACACTTCTCAGTGCCTGCAATGAAATCGCTCTTGTTCCCAGACACAATCTCTGGTTGTTGGGTTCTCAGTGACACTTCTCAGTGCCTGCAATGAAATCGCTCTTGTTCCCAGACACACTCTCTGGTACTTGGGGTCTCGGTGACACTTCTCAGTGCCTGCAATGAAATCGCTCTTGTTCCCAGACACACTCTCTGGTACTTGGGTTCTCGGGGACACTTCTCAGTGCCTGCAATGAAATCGCTCTTGTTCCCAGACACACTCTCTTGTACTTGGGTTCTCTGTGACACTTATCAGTGCCTCCAATGAAATTGCTCTTGTTCCCAGACACACTCTCTGGTTCTTGGGTTCACGGTGACACTTCTCAGTGCCTGCAATAAAATCGGTCTTTTTCTGGCACACTCTCTGGTACTTGGGTTCTCGGTGACACTTCTCAGTGCCTGCAATGAATTCGGTCTTGTTCCCAGACACACTCTCTGCTACTTGGGTTCACGGTGACACTTCTCAGTGCCTGCAATGAAATCGCTCTTGTTCCCAGACACACTCTCTGGTACTTGGGTTCTCGGTGACACTTCTCAGTGCCTGCAATGAAATCGCTCTTGTTCCCAGACACACTCTCTGGTACTTGGATTCTCAGTGACACTTTTCAGTACCTGCAGTGGAATCGCTCTTTTTCTGGTACACTCTCTGGTACTTGGGTTCTCGATGACACTTCTCAGTGCCTGCAATGAAATCGCTCTTGTTCCCAGACACAATCTCTGGTTGTTGGGTTCTCAGTGACACTTCTCAGTGCCTGCAATGAAATCGCTCTTGTTCCCAGACACACTCTCTGGTACTTGGGGTCTCGGTGACACTTCTCAGTGCCTGCAATGAAATCGCTCTTGTTCCCAGACACACTCTCTGGTACTTGGGTTCTCGGGGACACTTCTCAGTGCCTGCAATGAAATCGCTCTTGTTCCCAGACACACTCTCTTGTACTTGGGTTCTCTGTGACACTTATCAGTGCCTCCAATGAAATTGCTCTTGTTCCCAGACACACTCTCTGGTTCTTGGGTTCACGGTGACACTTCTCAGTGCCTGCAATAAAATCGGTCTTTTTCTGGCACACTCTCTGGTACTTGGGTTCTCGGTGACACTTCTCAGTGCCTGCAATGAATTCGGTCTTGTTCCCAGACACACTCTCTGGTACTTGGGTTCTCAGTCACACTTCTAAGTGCCTGCAGTGTAATCGCTCTTTTCCCGGCACATTCTCTGGTACTTGGGTTCTTGATGACACTTATCAGTGCTTGCAATGAAATCACTTGTGTTCCCAGACACACTCTCTGGTACTTGGGTTCTCAGTGACACTTTTCAGTACCTGCAGTGGAATCGCTCTTTTTCTGGTACACTCTCTGGTACTTGGGTTCTCGATGACACTTCTCAGTGCCTGCAATGAAATTGCTCTTGTTCCCAGACACAATCTCTGGTTTTTGGGTTCTCAGTGACACTTCTCAGTGCCTGCAATGAAATCGCTCTTGTTCCCAGACACACTCTCTGGTACTTGGGGTCTCGGTGACACTTCTCAGTGCGTGCAATGAAATCGCTCTTGTTCCCAGACACACTCTCTGGTACTTGGGTTCTCGGTGACACTTCTCAGTGCCTGCAATGAAATCGCTCTTGTTCCCAGACACACTCTCTTGTACTTGGGTTCTCTGTGACACTTATCAGTGCCTCCAATGAAATTGCTCTTGTTCCCAGACACACTCTCTGGTTCTTGGGTTCACGGTGACACTTCTCAGTGCCTGCAATGAAATCGGACTTTTTCTGGCACACTCTCTGGTACTTGGGTTCTCGGTGACACTTCTCAGTGCCTGCAATGAAATCAGTCTTGTTCCCAGGCACACTCTCTGGTACTTGGGTTCTCAGTCACACTTCTAAGTGCCTGCAGTGTAATCGCTCTTTTCCCGGCACATTCTCTGGTACTTAGGTTCTTGATGACACTTATCAGTGCTTGCAATGAAATCACTCTTGTTCCCAGACACACTCTCTGGTACTTGGGTTCTTTGTGACACTTCTCAGTGCCTGCAATGAAATCGCTCTTGTTCCCAGACACACTCTCTGGTTCTTGGGTTCACGGTGACACTTCTCAGTGCCTGCAACGAAATCGCTCTTGTTCCCAGACACACTCTCTGGTACTTGGGTTCTCGGTGACACTTCTCAGAGCCTGCAATGAAATCACTCTTGTTCCCAGACACACTCTCTGGTACTTGGGTTCTCAGTGACACTTCTCAGTGCCTGCAATGAAATCGCTCTTGTACCCAGACACACTCTCTGGTTCTTGGGTTCTCAGTGACACTTCTCAGTGCCTGCAATGAAATCGCTCTTGTTCCCAGACACACTCTCTGGTACTTGGGGTCTCGGTGACACTTCTCAGTGCCTGCAATGAAATCGCTCTTGTTCCCAGACACACTCTCTGGTAATTGGGGTCTCGGTGACACTTCTCAGTGCCTGCAATGAAATTGCTCTTGTTCCCAAACACACTCTCTGGTTCTTGGGTACTCTGTGACACTTCTCAGTGCCTGCAATGAAATCGCTCTTGTTCCCAAACACACTCTCTGGTACTTGGGTTCTCGGTGACACTTCTCAGTGCCTGCAATGAAATCGGTCTTGTTCCCAGACACACTCTGTGGTACTTGGGTTCTCGGTGACACTTCTCAGTGCCTGCAATGAAATCGGTCGTTTTCTGGCACACTCTCTGGTACTTGGGTTCTCAGTCACACTTCTAAGTGCCTGCAGTGTAATCGCTCTTTTCCCGGCACATTCTCTGGTACTTAGGTTCTTGATGACACTTATCAGTGCTTGCAATGAAATCACTCTTGTTCCCAGACACACTCTCTGGTACTTGGGTTCTTTGTGACACTTCTCAGTGCCTGCAATGAAATCGCTCTTGTTCCCAGACACACTCTCTGGTTCTTGGGTTCACGGTGACACTTCTCAGTGCCTGCAATGAAATCGCTCTTGTTCCCAGACACACTCTCTGGTACTTGGGTTCTCGGCGACACTTCTCAGAGCCTGCAATGAAATCACTCTTGTTCCCAGACACACTCTCTGGTACTTGGGTTCTCAGTGACACTTCTCAGTGCCTGCAATGAAATCGCTCTTGTACCCAGACACACTCTCTGGTTCTTGGGTTCTCAGTGACACTTCTCAGTGCCTGCAATGAAATCGCTCTTGTTCCCAGACACACTCTCTGGTACTTGGGGTCTCGGTGACACTTCTCAGTGCCTGCAATGAAATCGCTCTTGTTCCCAGACACACTCTCTGGTAATTGGGGTCTCGGTGACACTTCTCAGTGCCTGCAATGAAATTGCTCTTGTTCCCAAACACACTCTCTGGTTCTTGGGTACTCTGTGACACTTCTCAGTGCCTGCAATGAAATCGCTCTTGTTCCCAAACACACTCTCTGGTACTTGGGTTCTCGGTGACACTTCTCAGTGCCTGCAATGAAATCGGTCTTGTTCCCAGACACACTCTGTGGTATTTGGGTTCTCGGTGACACTTCTCAGTGCCTGCAATGAAATCGGTCTTTTTCTGGCACACTCTCTGGTACTTGGGTTCTCAGTGACACTTCTCAGTGCCTGCAATGAAATCGGTCTTGTTCCCAGACACACTCTCTGGTACTTGGGTTCTCAGTCACACTTCTAAGTGCCTGCAGTGTAATCGCTCTTTTCCCGGCACATTCTCTGGTACTTGGATTCTTGATGACACTTATCAGTGCTTGCAATGAAATCACTCGTGTTCCCAGACACACTCTCTGGTACTTGGGTTCTCGGTGACACTTCTCAGTACCTGCAGCGGAATCGCTGTTTTTCTGGCACACTTTCTAGAACTTGGGTTCTCAGTGACACTTCTCAGTGCCTGCAGTGGAATCGCTCTTTTTCCGGCACATTCTCTGGTACTTGGGTTCTCGATGACACTTCTCAGTGCCTGCAATGAAATCGCTCTTGTTCCCAGACACACTCTCTGGTACTTGGGTTCTCGGTGACACTTTTCAGTACCTGCAGTGGAATCGCTCTTTTTCTGGTACACTCTCTGGTACTTGGGTTCTCGATGACACTTCTCAGTGCCTGCAACGAAATCGCTCTTGTTCCCAGACACAATCTCTGGTTCTTGGGTTCTCAGTGACACTTCTCAGTGCCTGCAATGAAATCACTCTTGTTCCCCGACACACTCTCTGGTTCTTGTGTTCTCTGTGACACTTTTCAGTGCCTGCATTGAAATCGCTCTTGTTCCCAGACACCCTTTCTGGTACTTGGGTTCTCGGTGACAATTCTCATTGCCTGCAATGAAATCGCTCTATTTCCCAGACACACTCTCTGCTACTTGGGTTCACGGTGACACTTCTCAGTGCCTGCAATGAAATCGCTCTTGTTCCCAGACACACTCTCCTGTACTTGGGTTCTCGGTGACACTTTTCAGTACCTGCAGTGGAATCGCTCTTTTTCCGGCACATTCTCTGGTACTTGGGTTCTCGATGACACTTCTCAGTGCCTGCAATGAAATCGCTCTTGTTCCCAGACACACTCTCTGGTACTTGGGTTCTCAGTGACACTTTTCAGTACCTGCAGTGGAATCGCTCTTTTTCTGGTACACTCTCTGGTACTTGGGTTCTCGATGACACTTCTCAGTGCCTGCAATGAAATCGCTCTTGTTCCCAGACATAATCTCTGGTTTTTGGGTTCTCAGTGACACTTCTCAGTGCCTGCCATGAAATCGCTCTTGTTCCCAGACACACTCTCTGGTACTTGGGGTCTCGGTGACACTTCTCAGTGCCTGCAATGAAATCGCTCTTGTTCCCAGACACACTCTCTGGTACTTGGGTTCTCGGTGACACTTCTCAGTGCCTGCAATGAAATCGCTCTTGTTCCCAGACACACTCTCTTGTACTTGGGTTCTCTGTGACACTTATCAGTGCCTCCAATGAAATTGCTCTTGTTCCCAGACACACTCTCTGGTTCTTGGGTTCACGGTGACACTTCTCAGTGCCTGCAATGAAATCGGTCTTTTTCTGGCACACTCTCTGGTACTTGGGTTCTCGGTGACACTTCTCAGTGCCTGCAATGAAATCGGTCTTGTTCCCAGACACACTCTCTGGTACTTGGGTTCTCAGTCACACTTCTAAGTGCCTGCAGTGTAATCGCTCTTTTCCCGGCACATTCTCTGGTACTTGATGACACTTATCAGTGCTTGCAATGAAATCACTCTTGTTCTCAGACACACTCTCTGGTACTTGGGTTCAAAGTGACACTTCTCAGTGCCTGCAATGAAATTGCTCGTGTTCCCAGACACACTCTCTGGTACTTGGGTTCTCGGTGACACTTAGCAGTACCTGCAGTGAAATCGCTGTTTTTCTGGAACGCTCTCTGGAACTTGGGTTCTCAGTGACACTTCTCAGTGCCTGCAGTGGAATCGCTCTTTTTCCGGCACATTCTCTGGTACTTGGGTTCTCGATGACACTTCTCAGTGCCTGCAATGAAATAGCTCTTTTTCCCAGACACACTCTCTGGTACTTGGGTTCTCGGTGACACTTTTCAGTACCTGCAGTGGAATCGCTCTTTTTCCGGTACACTCTCTGGTACTTGGGTTCTCGATGACACTTCTCAGTGCTTGCAATGAAATCGCTCTTCTTCCCAGACACACTCTCTGGTTCTTGGGTTCTGAGTGACACTTCGCAGTGCCTACAATGAAATCGCTCTTGTTCAAAGACACACTCTCTGGTTCTTGGGTTCTCAGTGACACTTCTCATTTCCTGCAATGAAATCTCTCTTGTTCCCAGACACACTCTCTGGTACTTGGGTTCACGGTGACACTTCTCAGTGCCTGCAATGAAATCGCTCTTGTTCCCAGACACACTCTCTGGTACTTGGGTACTCGGTGACCCTTCTCAGTGCCTGCAATAAATTCGCTCTTGTTCCCAAACACACTCTCTGGTACTTGGGTTCTCGATGAACTTCTCAGTGCATGCAATGAAATCGCTCTTGTTCCCAGACACACTCTCTGGTACTTGAGTTCTCAGTGCCACTTCTCAGTGCCTGCAATGAAATCGCTCTTGTTCCCAGACACACACTCTGGTACTTGGGTTCTCAGTGACACTTCTCATTTCCTGCAATGAAATCGCTCTTGTTCCCAGACACACTCTCTGGTACTTGGGTACTCGGTGACCCTTCTCAGTGCCTGCAATGAATTCGCTCTTGTTCCCAAACACACTCTCTGGTACTTGGGTTCTCGATGACACTTCTCAGTGCCTGCTATGAAATCGCTCTTGTTCCCAGACACACTCTCTGGTACTTGAGTTCTCAGTGCCACTTCTCAGTGCCTGCAATGAAATCGCTCTTGTTCCCAGACACACACTCTGGTACTTGGGTTCTCAGTGGCACTTCTCAGTTCCTGTAATGAAATCGCTTGTGTTCCCAGACACACTCTCTGGTACTTGGGTTCTCGGTGACACTTCTCAGTACCTGCAGTGGAATCGCTGTTTTTCTGGCACACTTTCTAGAACTTGGGTTTCGGTGACACTTCTCAGTGCCTGCAGTGGAATCGCTCTTTTTCCGGCACATTCTCTCGTACTTGGGTTCTCGATGACACTTCTCAGTGCCTGCAATGAAATCGCTCTTGTTCCCAGACACACTCTCTGGTACTTGGGTTCTCAGTGACACTTTTCAGTACCTGCAGTGGAATCGCTCTTTTTCTGGTACACTCTCTGGTACTTGGGTTCTCGATGACACTTCTCAGTGCCTGCAATGAAATCGCTCTTGTTCCCAGACACAATCTCTGGTTTTTGGGTTCTCAGTGACACTTCTCAGTGCCTGCCATGAAATCGCTCTTGTTCCCAGACACACTCTCTGGTACTTGGGGTCTCGGTGACACTTCTCAGTGCCGCGCAATGAAATCGCTCTTGTTCCCAGACACACTCTCTTGTACTTGGGTTCTCTGTGACACTTATCAGTGCCTCCAATGAAATTGCTCTTGTTCCCAGACACACTCTCTGGTTCTTGGGTTCACGGTGACACTTCTCAGTGCCTGCAATGAAATCGGTCTTTTTCTGGCACACTCTCTGGTACTTGGGTTCTCGGTGACACTTCTCAGTGCCTGCAATGAAATCAGTCTTGTTCCCAGGCACACTCTCTGGTACTTGGGTTCTCAGTCACACTTCTAAGTGCCTGCAGTGTAATCGCTCTTTTCCCGGCACACTCTCTGGTACTTGGGTTCTCGGTGACACTTCTCAGTGCCTGCAATGAAATCGCTCTTGTTCCCAGACACACACTCTGGTACTAGGGTTCAAAGTGACACTTCTCAGTGCCTGCAATTAAATTGCTCGTGTTCCCAGACACACTCTCTGGTACTTGGGTTCTCGGTGACACTTCCCAGTACCTGCAGTGAAATTGCTGTTTTTCTGGCACGCTCTCTGGAACTTGGGTTCTCAGTGACACTTCTCAGTGCCTGCAGTGGAATCGCTCTTTTTCCAGCACATTCTCTGGTACTTGGGTTCTCGATGACACTTCTCAGTGCCTGCAATGAAATAGCTCTTTTTCCCAGACACACTCTCTGGTACTTGGGTTCTCGGTGACACTTTTCAGTACCTGCAGTGGAATAGCTCTTTTTCCGTTACACTCTCTGGTACTTGGGTTCTCGATGACGCTTCTCAGTGCCTGCAATGAAATCGCTCTTCTTCCCAGACACACTCTCTGGTACTTGAGTTCTCGGTGCCACTTCTCAGTGCCTGCAATGAAATCAATCTTGTTCCCAGACACACACTCTGGTACTTGGGTTCAAAGTTACACTTCTCAGTGCCTGCAATGAAATCGCTCGTGTTCCCAGACACACTCTCTGGTACTTGGGTTCTCGGTGACACTTCGCAGTACCTGCAGTGAAATTGCTGTTTTTCTGGCACGCTCTCTGGAACTTGGGTTCTCAGTGACACTTCTCAGTGCCTGCAGTGGAATCGCTCTTTTTCCGGCACATTCTCTCGTACTTGGGTTCTCGATGACACTTCTCAGTGCCTGCAATGAAATCGCTCTTGTTCCCAGACACACTCTCTGGTACTTGGGTTCTCGGTGACACTTTTCAGTACCTGCAGTGGAATCGCTCTTTTTCTGGTACACTCTCTGGTACTTGGGTTCTCGATGACACTTCTCAGTGCCTGCAACGAAATCGCTCTTGTTCCCAGACACAATCTCTGGTTCTTGGGTTCTCAGTGACACTTCTCAGTGCCTGCAATGAAATCACTCTTGTTCCCCGACACACTCTCTGGTTCTTGGGTTCTCTGTGACACTTTTCAGTGCCTGCATTGAAATCGCTCTTGTTCCCAGACACCCTCTCTGGTACTTGGGTTCTCGGTGACAATTCTCATTGCCTGCAATGAAATCGCTCTTGTTCCCAGACACACTCTCTGCTACTTGGGTTCACGGTGACACTTCTCAGTGCCTGCAATGAAATCGCTCTTGTTCCCAGACACACTCTCCTGTACTTGGGTTCTCAGTGACACTTTTCAGTACCTGCAGTGGAATCGCTCTTTTTCTGGTACACTCTCTGGTACTTGGGTTCTCGATGACACTTCTCAGTGCCTGCAATGAAATCGCTCTTGTTCCCAGACACAATCTCTGGTTTTTGGGTTCTCAGTGACACTTCTCAGTGCCTGCCATGAAATGGCTCTTGTTCCCAGACACACTCTCTGGTACTTGGGGTCTCGGTGACACTTCTCAGTGCCTGCAATGAAATCGCTCTTGTTCCCAGACACACTCTCTGGTACTTGGGTTCTCGGTGACACTTCTCAGTGCCTGCAATGAAATCGCTCTTGTTCCCAGACACACTCTCTTGTACTTGGGTTCTCTGTGACACTTATCAGTGCCTCCAATGAAATTGCTCTTGTTCCCAGACACACTCTCTGGTTCTTGGGTTCACGGTGACACTTCTCAGTGCCTGCAATGAAATCAGTCTTTTTCTGGCACACTCTCTGGTACTTGGGTTCTCGGTGACACTTCTCAGTGCCTGCAATGAAATCGGTCTTGTTCCCAGACACACTCTCTGGTACTTGGGTTCTCAGTCACACTTCTAAGTGCCTGCAGTGTAATCGCTCTTTTCCCGGCACATTCTCTGGTACTTGATGACACTTATCAGTGCTTGCAATGAAATCACTCTTGTTCTCAGACACACTCTCTGGTACTTGGGTTCAAAGTGACACTTCTCAGTGCCTGCAATGAAATCGCTCGTGTTCCCAGACACACTCTCTGGTACTTGGGTTCTCGGTGACACTTCGCAGTACCTGCAGTGAAATCGCTGTTTTTCTGGAACGCTCTCTGGAACTTGGGTTCTCAGTGACACTTCTCAGTGCCTGCAGTGGAATCGCTCTTTTTCCGGCACATTCTCTGGTACTTGGGTTCTCGATGACACTTCTCAGTGCCTGCAATGAAATAGCTCTTTTTCCCAGACACACTCTCTGGTACTTGGGTTCTCGGTGACACTTTTCAGTACCTGCAGTGGAATCGCTCTTTTTCCGGTACACTCTCTGGTACTTGGGTTCTCGATGACACTTCTCAGTGCCTGCAATGAAATCGCTCTTCTTCCCATACACACTCTCTGGTTCTGGGGTTCTGAGTGACACTTTGCAGTGCCTACAATGAAATCGCTCTTGTTCAAAGACACACTCTCTGGTTCTTGTGTTCTCAGTGACACTTCTCATTTCCTGCAATGAAATCTCTCTTGTTCCCAGACACACTCTCTGGTACTTGGGTTCACGGTGACACTTCTCAGTGCCTGCCATGAAATGGCTCTTGTTCCCAGACACACTCTCTGGTACTTGGGGTCTCGGTGACACTTCTCAGTGCCTGCAATGAAATCGCTCTTGTTCCCAGACACACTCTCTGGTACTTGGGTTCTCGGTGACACTTCTCAGTGCCTGCAATGAAATCGCTCTTGTTCCCAGACACACTCTCTTGTACTTGGGTTCTCTGTGACACTTATCAGTGCCTCCAATGAAATTGCTCTTGTTCCCAGACACACTCTCTGGTTCTTGGGTTCACGGTGACACTTCTCAGTGCCTGCAATGAAATCGGTCTTTTTCTGGCACACTCTCTGGTACTTGGGTTCTCGGTGACACTTCTCAGTGCCTGCAATGAAATCGGTCTTGTTTCCAGACACACTCTCTGGTACTTGGGTTCTCAGTCACACTTCTAAGTGCCTGCAGTGTAATCGCTCTTTTCCCGGCACATTCTCTGGTACTTGATGACACTTATCAGTGCTTGCAATGAAATAACTCTTGTTCCCAGACACACTCTCTGGTACTTGGGTTCAAAGTGACACTTCTCAGTGCCTGCAATGAAATCGCTCGTGTTCCCAGACACACTCTCTGGTACTTGGGTTCTTGATGACACTTCGCAGTACCTGCAGTGAAATCGCTGTTTTTCTGGAACGCTCTCTGGAACTTGGGTTCTCAGTGACACTTCTCAGTGCCTGCAGTGGAATCGCTCTTTTTCCGGCACATTCTCTGGTACTTGGGTTCTCGATGACACTTCTCAGTGCCTGCAATGAAATCGCTCTTCTTCCCAGACACACTCTCTGGTTCTTGGGTTCTGAGTGACACTTAGCAGTGCCTACAATGAAATCGCTCTTGTTCAAAGACACACTCTCTGGTTCTTGGGTTCTCAGTGACACTTCTCATTTCCTGCAATGAAATCTCTCTTGTTCCCAGACACACTCTCTGGTACTTGGGTTCACGGTGACACTTCTCAGTGCCTGCAATGAAATCGCTCTTGTTCCCAGACACACTCTATGGTACTTGGGTACTCGGTGACCCTTCTCAGTGCCTGCAATGAAATCGCTCTTGTTCCCAAACACACTCTCTGGTACTTGGGTTATCGATGACACTTCTAAGTGCCTGCAATGAAATCGCTCTTGTTCCCAGACACACTCTCTGGTACTTGAGTTCTCAGTGCCACTTCTCAGTGCCTGCAATGAAATCGCTCTTGTTCCCAGACACACACTCTGGTACTTGGGTTCTCAGTGACACTTCTCAGTTCCTGCAATGAAATCGCTTGTGTTCCCAGACACACTCTCTGTTACTTGGGTTCTCGGTGACACTTCTCAGTACCTGCAGTGGAATCGCTGTTTTTCTGGCACACTTTCTAGAACTTGGGTTCTCAGTGACACTTCTCAGTGCCTGCAGTGGAATCGCTCTTTTTCCCAGACACACTCTCTGGTACTTGGGTTCTCGGTGACACTTTTCAGTACATGCAGTGGAATCGCTCTTTTTCCGGTACACTCTCTGGTACTTGGGTTCTCGATGACGCTTCTCAGTGCCTGCAATGAAATCGCTCTTCTTCCCAGACACACTCTCTGGTTCTTGGGTTCTGAGTGACACTTCGCAGTGCCTACAATGAAATCGCTCTTGTTCAAAGACACACTCTCTGGTGCTTGGGTTCTCAGTGACACTTCTCATTGCCTGCAATGAAATCTCTCTTGTTCCCAGACACACTCTCTGGTACTTGGGTTCACGGTGACACTTCTCAGTGCCTGCAATGAAATCGCTCATCTTCCCAGACACACTCTCTGGTACTTGGGTACTCGGTGACCCTTCTCAGTGCCTGCAATGAAATCGCTCTTGTTCCCAAACACACTCTCTGGTACTTGGGTTCTCGATGACACTTCTCAGTGCCTGCAATGAAATCGCTCTTGTTCCCAGACACACTCTCTCATACTTCATTTCTCAGTGCCACTTCTCAGTGCCTGCAATGAAATCGCTCTTGTTCCCAGACACACACTCTGGTACTTGGGTTCTCAGTGACACTTCTCAGTTCCTGCAATGAAATCGCTTGTGTTCCCAGACACACTCTCTGTTACTTGGGTTCTCGGTGACACTTCTCAGTACCTGCAGTGGAATCGCTGTTTTTCTGGCACACTTTCTAGAACTTGGGTTCTCAGTGACACTTCTCAGTGCCTGCAGTGGAATCGCTCTTTTTCCGGCACATTCTCTGGTACTTGGGTTCTCGATGACACTTCTCAGTGCCTGCAATGAAATCGCTCTTGTTCCCAGACACACTCTCTGGTACTTGGGTTCTCGGTGACACTTTTCAGTACCTGCAGTGGAATCGCTCTTTTTCTGGTACACTCTCTGGTACTTGGGTTCTCGATGACACTTCTCAGTGCCTGCAACGAAATCGCTCTTGTTCCCAGACACAATCTCTGGTTCTTGGGTTCTCAGTGACACTTCTCAGTGCCTGCAATGAAATCACTCTTGTTCCCCGACACACTCTCTGGTTCTTGGGTTCTCTGTGACACTTTTCAGTGCCTGCATTGAAATCGCTCTTGTTCCCAGACACCCTCTCTGGTACTTGGGTTCTCGGTGACAATTCTCATTGCCTGCAATGAAATCGCTCTTGTTCCCAGACACACTCTCTGCTACTTGGGTTCACGGTGACACTTCTCAGTGCCTGCAATGAAATCGCTCTTGTTCCCAGACACACTCTCCTGTACTTGGGTTCTCGGTGACACTTTTCAGTACCTGCAGTGGAATCGCTCTTTTTCTGGTACACTCTCTGGTACTTGGGTTCTCGATGACACTTCTCAGTGCCTGCAATGAAATCGCTCTTGTTCCCAGACACAATCTCTGGTTTTTGGGTTCTCAGTGACACTTCTCAGTGCCTGCCATGAAATGGCTCTTGTTCCCAGACACACTCTCTGGTACTTGGGGTCTCGGTGACACTTCTCAGTGCCTGCAATGAAATCGCTCTTGTTCCCAGACACACTCTCTGGTACTTGGGTTCTCGGTGACACTTCTCAGTGCCTGCAATGAAATCGCTCTTGTTCCCAGACACACTCTCTTGTACTTGGGTTCTCTGTGACACTTATCAGTGCCTCCAATGAAATTGCTCTTGTTCCCAGACACACTCTCTGGTTCTTGGGTTCACGGTGACACTTCTCAGTGCCTGCAATGAAATCAGTCTTTTTCTGGCACACTCTCTGGTACTTGGGTTCTCGGTGACACTTCTCAGTGCCTGCAATGAAATCGGTCTTGTTCCCAGACACACTCTCTGGTACTTGGGTTCTCAGTCACACTTCTAAGTGCCTGCAGTGTAATCGCTCTTTTCCCGGCACATTCTCTGGTACTTGATGACACTTATCAGTGCTTGCAATGAAATCACTCTTGTTCTCAGACACACTCTCTGGTACTTGGGTTCAAAGTGACACTTCTCAGTGCCTGCAATGAAATCGCTCGTGTTCCCAGACACACTCTCTGGTACTTGGGTTCTCGGTGACACTTCGCAGTACCTGCAGTGAAATCGCTGTTTTTCTGGAACGCTCTCTGGAACTTGGGTTCTCAGTGACACTTCTCAGTGCCTGCAGTGGAATCGCTCTTTTTCCGGCACATTCTCTGGTACTTGGGTTCTCGATGACACTTCTCAGTGCCTGCAATGAAATAGCTCTTTTTCCCAGACACACTCTCTGGTACTTGGGTTCTCGGTGACACTTTTCAGTACCTGCAGTGGAATCGCTCTTTTTCCGGTACACTCTCTGGTACTTGGGTTCTCGATGACACTTCTCAGTGCCTGCAATGAAATCGCTCTTCTTCCCATACACACTCTCTGGTTCTGGGGTTCTGAGTGACACTTTGCAGTGCCTACAATGAAATCGCTCTTGTTCAAAGACACACTCTCTGGTTCTTGGGTTCTCAGTGACACTTCTCATTTCCTGCAATGAAATCTCTCTTGTTCCCAGACACACTCTCTGGTACTTGGGTTCACGGTGACACTTCTCAGTGCCTGCCATGAAATGGCTCTTGTTCCCAGACACACTCTCTGGTACTTGGGGTCTCGGTGACACTTCTCAGTGCCTGCAATGAAATCGCTCTTGTTCCCAGACACACTCTCTGGTACTTGGGTTCTCGGTGACACTTCTCAGTGCCTGCAATGAAATCGCTCTTGTTCCCAGACACACTCTCTTGTACTTGGGTTCTCTGTGACACTTATCAGTGCCTCCAATGAAATTGCTCTTGTTCCCAGACACACTCTCTGGTTCTTGGGTTCACGGTGACACTTCTCAGTGCCTGCAATGAAATCGGTCTTTTTCTGGCACACTCTCTGGTACTTGGGTTCTCGGTGACACTTCTCAGTGCCTGCAATGAAATCGGTCTTGTTTCCAGACACACTCTCTCATACTTCATTTCTCAGTGCCACTTCTCAGTGCCTGCAATGAAATCGCTCTTGTTCCCAGACACACACTCTGGTACTTGGGTTCTCAGTGACACTTCTCAGTTCCTGCAATGAAATCGCTTGTGTTCCCAGACACACTCTCTGTTACTTGGGTTCTCGGTGACACTTCTCAGTGCCTGCAATGAAATCGCTCTTGTTCCCAGACACACTCTCTTGTACTTGGGTTCTCTGTGACACTTCTCAGTGCCTGCAATGAAATCGGTCTTGTTTCCAGACACACTCTCTCATACTTCATTTCTCAGTGCCACTTCTCAGTGCCTGCAATGAAATCGCTCTTGTTCCCAGACACACACTCTGGTACTTGGGTTCTCAGTGACACTTCTCAGTTCCTGCAATGAAATCGCTTGTGTTCCCAGACACACTCTCTGGTACTTGGGTTCTCGGTGACACTTCTCAGTACCTGCAGTGGAATCGCTGTTTTTCTGGCACACTTTCTAGAACTTGGGTTCTCAGTGACACTTCTCAGTGCCTGCAGTGGAATCGCTCTTTTTCCGGCACATTCTCTGGTACTTGGGTTCTCGATGACACTTCTCAGTGCCTGCAATGAAATCGCTCTTGTTCCCAGACACACTCTCTGGTACTTGGGTTCTCGGTGACACTTTTCAGTACCTGCAGTGGAATCGCTCTTTTTCTGGTACACTCTCTGGTACTTGGGTTCTCGATGACACTCAGTGCCTGCAACGAAATCGCTCTTGTTCCAAGACACAACCTCTGGTTCTTGGGTTCTCAGTGACACTTCTCAGTGCCTGCAATGAAATCGCTCTTGTTCCCCGACACACTCTCTGGTACTTGGGTTCTCAGTGACACTTTTCAGTACCTGCAGTGGAATCGCTCTTTTTCTGGTACACTCTCTGGTACTTGGGTTCTCGATGACACTTCTCAGTGCCTGCAATGAAATCGCTCTTGTTCCCAGACACAATCTCTGGTTTTTGGGTTCTCAGTGACACTTCTCAGTGCCTGCAATGAAATCGCTCTTGTTCCCAGACACACTCTCTGGTACTTGGGGTCTCGGTGACACTTCTCAGTGCCTGCAATGAAATCGCTCTTGTTCCCAGACACACTCTCTTGTACTTGGGTTCTCTGTGACACTTATCAGTGCCTCCAATGAAATTGCTCTTGTTCCCAGACACATTCTCTGGTTCTTGGGTTCACGGTGACACTTCTCAGTGCCTGCAATGAAATCGGTCTTTTTCTGGCACACTCTCTGGTACTTGGGTTCTCGGTGACACTTCTCATTGCCTGCAATGAAATCGGTCTTGTTCCCAGACACACTCTCTGGTACTTGGGTTCTCAGTCACACTTCTAAGTGCCTGCAGTGTAATCGCTCTTTTCCCGGCACATTCTCTGGTTCTTGGGTTCTTGATGACACTTATCAGTGCTTGCAATGAAATCACTCTTGTTCCCAGACACACTCTCTGGTACTTGGGTTCAAAGTGACACTTCTCAGTGCCTGCAATGAAATCGCTCGTGTTCCCAGACACACTCTCTGGTACTTGGGTTCTCGGTGACACTTCGAAGTACCTGCAGTGAAATCGCTGTTTTTCTGGAACGCTCTCTGGAACTTGGGTTCTCAGTGACACTTCTCAGTGCCTGCAGTGGAATCGCTCTTTTTCCGGCACATTCTCTGGTACTTGGGTTCTCGATGACACTTCTCAGTGCCTGCAATGAAATAGCTCTTTTTCCCAGACACACTCTCTGGTACTTGGGTTCTCGATGACACTTCTCAGTGCCTGCAATGAAATCGCTCTTCTTCCCAGACACACTCTCTGGTTCTTGGGTTCTGAGTGACACTTCGCAGTGCCTACAATGAAATCGCTCTTGTTCAAAGACACACTCTCTGGTTCTTGGGTTCTCAGTGACACTTCTCATTGCCTGCAATGAAATCTCTCTTGTTCCCAGACACACTCTCTGGTACTTGGGTTCACGGTGACACTTCTCAGTGCCTGCAATGAAATTGCTCTTGTTCCCAGACACACTCTCTGGTACTTGGGTACTCGGTGACCCTTCTCAGTGCCTGCAATGAAATCGCTCTTGTTCCCAAACACACTCTCTGGTACATGGGTTCTCGATGACACTTCTCAGTGCCTGCAATGAAATCGCTCTTGTTCCCAGACACACTCTCTGGTACTTGAGTTCTCAGTGCCACTTTTCAGTGCCTGCAATGAAATCGCTCTTGTTCTCAGACACACACTCTGGTACTTGGGTTCTCAGTGACACTTCTCAGTTCCTGCAATGAAATCGCTTGTGTTCCCAGACACACTCTCTGGTACTTGGGTTCTCGGTGACACTTCTCAGTACCTGCAGTGGAATCGCTGTTTTTCCGGCACACTTTCTAGAACTTGGGTTCTCAGTGACACTTCTCAGTGCCTGCAGTGGAATCGCTCTTTTTCCGGCACATTCTCTGGTACTTGGGTTCTCGATGACACTTCTCAGTGCCTGCAATGAAATCGCTCTTGTTCCCAGACACACTCTCTGGTACTTGGGTTCTCGGTGACACTTTTCAGTACCTGCAGTGGAATCGCTCTTTTTCTTTTACACTCTCTGGTACTTGGGTTCTCGATGACACTCAGTGCCTGCAACGAAATCGCTCTTTTTCCCAGACACAATCTCTGGTTCTTGGGTTCTCAGTGACACTTCTCAGTGCCTGCAATGAAATCGCTCTTGTTCCCCGACACACTCTCTGGTTCTTGGGTTCTCTGTGACACTTTTCAGTGCCTGCATTGAAATCGCTCTTGTTCCCAGACACCCTCTCTGGTACTTGGGTTCTCGGTGACAATTCTCATTGCCTGCAATGAAATCGCTCTTGTTCCCAGACACACTCTCTGCTACTTGGGTTCACGGTGACACTTCTCAGTGCCTGCAATGAAATCGCTCTTGTTCCCAGACACACTCTCTGGTACTTGGGTTCTCGGTGACACTTCTCAGTGCCTGCAATGAAATCGCTCTTGTTCCCAGACACACTCTCTGGTACTTGGATTCTCAGTGACACTTTTCAGTACCTGCAGTGGAATCGCTCTTTTTCTGGTACACTCTCTGGTACTTGGGTTCTCGATGACACTTCTCAGTGCCTGCAATGAAATCGCTCTTGTTCCCAGACACAATCTCTGGTTGTTGGGTTCTCAGTGACACTTCTCAGTGCCTGCAATGAAATCGCTCTTGTTCCCAGACACACTCTCTGGTACTTGGGGTCTCGGTGACACATCTCAGTGCCTGCAATGAAATCGCTCTTGTTCCCAGACACACTCTCTGGTACTTGGGTTCTCGGGGACACTTCTCAGTGCCTGCAATGAAATCGCTCTTGTTCCCAGACACACTCTCTTGTACTTGGGTTCTCTGTGACACTTATCAGTGCCTCCAATGAAATTGCTCTTGTTCCCAGACACACTCTCTGGTTCTTGGGTTCACGGTGACACTTCTCAGTGCCTGCAATAAAATCGGTCTTTTTCTGGCACACTCTCTGGTACTTGGGTTCTCGGTGACACTTCTCAGTGCCTGCAATGAATTCGGTCTTGTTCCCAGACACACTCTCTGCTACTTGGGTTCACGGTGACACTTCTCAGTGCCTGCAATGAAATCGCTCTTGTTCCCAGACACACTCTCTGGTACTTGGGTTCTCGGTGACACTTCTCAGTGCCTGCAATGAAATCGCTCTTGTTCCCAGACACACTCTCTGGTACTTGGATTCTCAGTGACACTTTTCAGTACCTGCAGTGGAATCGCTCTTTTTCTGGTACACTCTCTGGTACTTGGGTTCTCGATGACACTTCTCAGTGCCTGCAATGAAATCGCTCTTGTTCCCAGACACAATCTCTGGTTGTTGGGTTCTCAGTGACACTTCTCAGTGCCTGCAATGAAATCGCTCTTGTTCCCAGACACACTCTCTGGTACTTGGGGTCTCGGTGACACTTCTCAGTGCCTGCAATGAAATCGCTCTTGTTCCCAGACACACTCTCTGGTACTTGGGTTCTCGGGGACACTTCTCAGTGCCTGCAATGAAATCGCTCTTGTTCCCAGACACACTCTCTTGTACTTGGGTTCTCTGTGACACTTATCAGTGCCTCCAATGAAATTGCTCTTGTTCCCAGACACACTCTCTGGTTCTTGGGTTCACGGTGACACTTCTCAGTGCCTGCAATAAAATCGGTCTTTTTCTGGCACACTCTCTGGTACTTGGGTTCTCGGTGACACTTCTCAGTGCCTGCAATGAATTCGGTCTTGTTCCCAGACACACTCTCTGGTACTTGGGTTCTCAGTCACACTTCTAAGTGCCTGCAGTGTAATCGCTCTTTTCCCGGCACATTCTCTGGTACTTGGGTTCTTGATGACACTTATCAGTGCTTGCAATGAAATCACTTGTGTTCCCAGACACACTCTCTGGTACTTGGGTTCTCAGTGACACTTTTCAGTACCTGCAGTGGAATCGCTCTTTTTCTGGTACACTCTCTGGTACTTGGGTTCTCGATGACACTTCTCAGTGCCTGCAATGAAATTGCTCTTGTTCCCAGACACAATCTCTGGTTTTTGGGTTCTCAGTGACACTTCTCAGTGCCTGCAATGAAATCGCTCTTGTTCCCAGACACACTCTCTGGTACTTGGGGTCTCGGTGACACTTCCCAGTGCCTGCAATGAAATCGCTCTTGTTCCCAGACACACTCTCTGGTACTTGGGTTCTCGGTGACACTTCTCAGTGCCTGCAATGAAATCGCTCTTGTTCCCAGACACACTCTCTTGTACTTGGGTTCTCTGTGACACTTATCAGTGCCTCCAATGAAATTGCTCTTGTTCCCAGACACACTCTCTGGTTCTTGGGTTCACGGTGACACTTCTCAGTGCCTGCAATGAAATCGGTCTTTTTCTGGCACACTCTCTGGTACTTGGGTTCTCGGTGACACTTCTCAGTGCCTGCAATGAAATCAGTCTTGTTCCCAGGCACACTCTCTGGTACTTGGGTTCTCAGTCACACTTCTAAGTGCCTGCAGTGTAATCGCTCTTTTCCCGGCACATTCTCTGGTACTTAGGTTCTTGATGACACTTATCAGTGCTTGCAATGAAATCACTCTTGTTCCCAGACACACTCTCTGGTACTTGGGTTCTTTGTGACACTTCTCAGTGCCTGCAATGAAATCGCTCTTGTTCCCAGACACACTCTCTGGTTCTTGGGTTCACGGTGACACTTCTCAGTGCCTGCAATGAAATCGCTCTTGTTCCCAGACACACTCTCTGGTACTTGGGTTCTCGGTGACACTTCTCAGAGCCTGCAATGAAATCACTCTTGTTCCCAGACACACTCTCTGGTACTTGGGTTCTCAGTGACACTTCTCAGTGCCTGCAATGAAATCGCTCTTGTACCCAGACACACTCTCTGGTTCTTGGGTTCTCAGTGACACTTCTCAGTGCCTGCAATGAAATCGCTCTTGTTCCCAGACACACTCTCTGGTACTTGGGGTCTCGGTGACACTTCTCAGTGCCTGCAATGAAATCGCTCTTGTTCCCAGACACACTCTCTGGTAATTGGGGTCTCGGTGACACTTCTCAGTGCCTGCAATGAAATTGCTCTTGTTCCCAAACACACTCTCTGGTTCTTGGGTACTCTGTGACACTTCTCAGTGCCTGCAATGAAATCGCTCTTGTTCCCAAACACACTCTCTGGTACTTGGGTTCTCGGTGACACTTCTCAGTGCCTGCAATGAAATCGGTCTTGTTCCCAGACACACTCTGTGGTACTTGGGTTCTCGGTGACACTTCTCAGTGCCTGCAATGAAATCGGTCTTTTTCTGGCACACTCTCTGGTACTTGGGTTCTCAGTCACACTTCTAAGTGCCTGCAGTGTAATCGCTCTTTTCCCGGCACATTCTCTGGTACTTAGGTTCTTGATGACACTTATCAGTGCTTGCAATGAAATCACTCTTGTTCCCAGACACACTCTCTGGTACTTGGGTTCTTTGTGACACTTCTCAGTGCCTGCAATGAAATCGCTCTTGTTCCCAGACACACTCTCTGGTTCTTGGGTTCACGGTGACACTTCTCAGTGCCTGCAATGAAATCGCTCTTGTTCCCAGACACACTCTCTGGTACTTGGGTTCTCGGTGACACTTCTCAGAGCCTGCAATGAAATCACTCTTGTTCCCAGACACACTCTCTGGTACTTGGGTTCTCAGTGACACTTCTCAGTGCCTGCAATGAAATCGCTCTTGTACCCAGACACACTCTCTGGTTCTTGGGTTCTCAGTGACACTTCTCAGTGCCTGCAATGAAATCGCTCTTGTTCCCAGACACACTCTCTGGTACTTGGGGTCTCGGTGACACTTCTCAGTGCCTGCAATGAAATCGCTCTTGTTCCCAGACACACTCTCTGGTAATTGGGGTCTCGGTGACACTTCTCAGTGCCTGCAATGAAATTGCTCTTGTTCCCAAACACACTCTCTGGTTCTTGGGTACTCTGTGACACTTCTCAGTGCCTGCAATGAAATCGCTCTTGTTCCCAAACACACTCTCTGGTACTTGGGTTCTCGGTGACACTTCTCAGTGCCTGCAATGAAATCGGTCTTGTTCCCAGACACACTCTGTGGTATTTGGGTTCTCGGTGACACTTCTCAGTGCCTGCAATGAAATCGGTCTTTTTCTGGCACACTCTCTGGTACTTGGGTTCTCAGTGACACTTCTCAGTGCCTGCAATGAAATCGGTCTTGTTCCCAGAAACACTCTCTGGTACTTGGGTTCTCAGTCACACTTCTAAGTGCCTGCAGTGTAATCGCTCTTTTCCCGGCACATTCTCTGGTACTTGGATTCTTGATGACACTTATCAGTGCTTGCAATGAAATCACTCGTGTTCCCAGACACACTCTCTGGTACTTGGGTTCTCGGTGACACTTCTCAGTACCTGCAGCGGAATCGCTGTTTTTCTGGCACACTTTCTAGAACTTGGGTTCTCAGTGACACTTCTCAGTGCCTGCAGTGGAATCGCTCTTTTTCCGGCACATTCTCTGGTACTTGGGTTCTCGATGACACTTCTCAGTGCCTGCAATGAAATCGCTCTTGTTCCCAGACACACTCTCTGGTACTTGGGTTCTCGGTGACACTTTTCAGTACCTGCAGTGGAATCGCTCTTTTTCTGGTACACTCTCTGGTACTTGGGTTCTCGATGACACTTCTCAGTGCCTGCAACGAAATCGCTCTTGTTCCCAGACACAATCTCTGGTTCTTGGGTTCTCAGTGACACTTCTCAGTGCCTGCAATGAAATCACTCTTGTTCCCCGACACACTCTCTGGTTCTTGTGTTCTCTGTGACACTTTTCAGTGCCTGCATTGAAATCGCTCTTGTTCCCAGACACCCTTTCTGGTACTTGGGTTCTCGGTGACAATTCTCATTGCCTGCAATGAAATCGCTCTATTTCCCAGACACACTCTCTGCTACTTGGGTTCACGGTGACACTTCTCAGTGCCTGCAATGAAATCGCTCTTGTTCCCAGACACACTCTCCTGTACTTGGGTTCTCGGTGACACTTTTCAGTACCTGCAGTGGAATCGCTCTTTTTCCGGCACATTCTCTGGTACTTGGGTTCTCGATGACACTTCTCAGTGCCTGCAATGAAATCGCTCTTGTTCCCAGACACACTCTCTGGTACTTGGGTTCTCAGTGACACTTTTCAGTACCTGCAGTGGAATCGCTCTTTTTCTGGTACACTCTCTGGTACTTGGGTTCTCGATGACACTTCTCAGTGCCTGCAATGAAATCGCTCTTGTTCCCAGACATAATCTCTGGTTTTTGGGTTCTCAGTGACACTTCTCAGTGCCTGCCATGAAATCGCTCTTGTTCCCAGACACACTCTCTGGTACTTGGGGTCTCGGTGACACTTCTCAGTGCCTGCAATGAAATCGCTCTTGTTCCCAGACACACTCTCTGGTACTTGGGTTCTCGGTGACACTTCTCAGTGCCTGCAATGAAATCGCTCTTGTTCCCAGACACACTCTCTTGTACTTGGGTTCTCTGTGACACTTATCAGTGCCTCCAATGAAATTGCTCTTGTTCCCAGACACACTCTCTGGTTCTTGGGTTCACGGTGACACTTCTCAGTGCCTGCAATGAAATCGGTCTTTTTCTGGCACACTCTCTGGTACTTGGGTTCTCGGTGACACTTCTCAGTGCCTGCAATGAAATCGGTCTTGTTCCCAGACACACTCTCTGGTACTTGGGTTCTCAGTCACACTTCTAAGTGCCTGCAGTGTAATCGCTCTTTTCCCGGCACATTCTCTGGTACTTGATGACACTTATCAGTGCTTGCAATGAAATCACTCTTGTTCTCAGACACACTCTCTGGTACTTGGGTTCAAAGTGACACTTCTCAGTGCCTGCAATGAAATCGCTCGTGTTCCTAGACACACTCTCTGGTACTTGGGTTCTCGGTGACACTTAGCAGTACCTGCAGTGAAATCGCTGTTTTTCTGGAACGCTCTCTGGAACTTGGGTTCTCAGTGACACTTCTCAGTGCCTGCAGTGGAATCGCTCTTTTTCCGGCACATTCTCTGGTACTTGGGTTCTCGATGACACTTCTCAGTGCCCGCAATGAAATAGCTCTTTTTCCCAGACACACTCTCTGGTACTTGGGTTCTCGGTGACACTTTTCAGTACCTGCAGTGGAATCGCTCTTTTTCCGGTACACTCTCTGGTACTTGGGTTCTCGATGACACTTCTCAGTGCTTGCAATGAAATCGCTCTTCTTCCCAGACACACTCTCTGGTTCTTGGGTTCTGAGTGACACTTCGCAGTGCCTACAATGAAATCGCTCTTGTTCAAAGACACACTCTCTGGTTCTTGGGTTCTCAGTGACACTTCTCATTTCCTGCAATGAAATCTCTCTTGTTCCCAGACACACTCTCTGGTACTTGGGTTCACGGTGACACTTCTCAGTGCCTGCAATGAAATCGCTCTTGTTCCCAGACACACTCTCTGGTACTTGGGTACTCGGTGACCCTTCTCAGTGCCTGCAATAAATTCGCTCTTGTTCCCAAACACACTCTCTGGTACTTGGGTTCTCGATGAACTTCTCAGTGCATGCAATGAAATCGCTCTTGTTCCCAGACACACTCTCTGGTACTTGAGTTCTCAGTGCCACTTCTCAGTGCCTGCAATGAAATCGCTCTTGTTCCCAGACACACACTCTGGTACTTGGGTTCTCAGTGACACTTCTCATTTCCTGCAATGAAATCGCTCTTGTTCCCAGACACACTCTCTGGTACTTGGGTACTCGGTGACCCTTCTCAGTGCCTGCAATGAATTCGCTCTTGTTCCCAAACACACTCTCTGGTACTTGGGTTCTCGATGACACTTCTCAGTGCCTGCTATGAAATCGCTCTTGTTCCCAGACACACTCTCTGGTACTTGAGTTCTCAGTGCCACTTCTCAGTGCCTGCAATGAAATCGCTCTTGTTCCCAGACACACACTCTGGTACTTGGGTTCTCAGTGGCACTTCTCAGTTCCTGTAATGAAATCGCTTGTGTTCCCAGACACACTCTCTGGTACTTGGGTTCTCGGTGACACTTCTCAGTACCTGCAGTGGAATCGCTGTTTTTCTGGCACACTTTCTAGAACTTGGGTTTCGGTGACACTTCTCAGTGCCTGCAGTGGAATCGCTCTTTTTCCGGCACATTCTCTCGTACTTGGGTTCTCGATGACACTTCTCAGTGCCTGCAATGAAATCGCTCTTGTTCCCAGACACACTCTCTGGTACTTGGGTTCTCAGTGACACTTTTCAGTACCTGCAGTGGAATCGCTCTTTTTCTGGTACACTCTCTGGTACTTGGGTTCTCGATGACACTTCTCAGTGCCTGCAATGAAATCGCTCTTGTTCCCAGACACAATCTCTGGTTTTTGGGTTCTCAGTGACACTTCTCAGTGCCTGCCATGAAATCGCTCTTGTTCCCTGACACACTCTCTGGTACTTGGGGTCTCGGTGACACTTCTCAGTGCCGCGCAATGAAATCGCTCTTGTTCCCAGACACACTCTCTTGTACTTGGGTTCTCTGTGACACTTATCAGTGCCTCCAATGAAATTGCTCTTGTTCCCAGACACACTCTCTGGTTCTTGGGTTCACGGTGACACTTCTCAGTGCCTGCAATGAAATCGGTCTTTTTCTGGCACACTCTCTGGTACTTGGGTTCTCGGTGACACTTCTCAGTGCCTGCAATGAAATCAGTCTTGTTCCCAGGCACACTCTCTGGTACTTGGGTTCTCAGTCACACTTCTAAGTGCCTGCAGTGTAATCGCTCTTTTCCCGGCACACTCTCTGGTACTTGGGTTCTCGGTGACACTTCTCAGTGCCTGCAATGAAATCGCTCTTGTTCCCAGACACACACTCTGGTACTTGGGTTCAAAGTGACACTTCTCAGTGCCTGCAATTAAATTGCTCGTGTTCCCAGACACACTCTCTGGTACTTGGGTTCTCGGTGACACTTCCCAGTACCTGCAGTGAAATTGCTGTTTTTCTGGCACGCTCTCTGGAACTTGGGTTCTCAGTGACACTTCTCAGTGCCTGCAGTGGAATCGCTCTTTTTCCAGCACATTCTCTGGTACTTGGGTTCTCGATGACACTTCTCAGTGCCTGCAATGAAATAGCTCTTTTTCCCAGACACACTCTCTGGTACTTGGGTTCTCGGTGACACTTTTCAGTACCTGCAGTGGAATAGCTCTTTTTCCGTTACACTCTCTGGTACTTGGGTTCTCGATGACGCTTCTCAGTGCCTGCAATGAAATCGCTCTTCTTCCCAGACACACTCTCTGGTACTTGAGTTCTCGGTGCCACTTCTCAGTGCCTGCAATGAAATCAATCTTGTTCCCAGACACACACTCTGGTACTTGGGTTCAAAGTTACACTTCTCAGTGCCTGCAATGAAATCGCTCGTGTTCCCAGACACACTCTCTGGTACTTGGGTTCTCGGTGACACTTCGCAGTACCTGCAGTGAAATTGCTGTTTTTCTGGCACGCTCTCTGGAACTTGGGTTCTCAGTGACACTTCTCAGTGCCTGCAGTGGAATCGCTCTTTTTCCGGCACATTCTCTCGTACTTGGGTTCTCGATGACACTTCTCAGTGCCTGCAATGAAATCGCTCTTGTTCCCAGACACACTCTCTGGTACTTGGGTTCTCGGTGACACTTTTCAGTACCTGCAGTGGAATCGCTCTTTTTCTGGTACACTCTCTGGTACTTGGGTTCTCGATGACACTTCTCAGTGCCTGCAACGAAATCGCTCTTGTTCCCAGACACAATCTCTGGTTCTTGGGTTCTCAGTGACACTTCTCAGTGCCTGCAATGAAATCACTCTTGTTCCCCGACACACTCTCTGGTTCTTGGGTTCTCTGTGACACTTTTCAGTGCCTGCATTGAAATCGCTCTTGTTCCCAGACACCCTCTCTGGTACTTGGGTTCTCGGTGACAATTCTCATTGCCTGCAATGAAATCGCTCTTGTTCCCAGACACACTCTCTGCTACTTGGGTTCACGGTGACACTTCTCAGTGCCTGCAATGAAATCGCTCTTGTTCCCAGACACACTCTCCTGTACTTGGGTTCTCGGTGACACTTTTCAGTACCTGCAGTGGAATCGCTCTTTTTCTGGTACACTCTCTCGTACTTGGGTTCTCGATGACACTTCTCAGTGCCTGCAATGAAATTGCTCTTGTTCCCAGACACAATCTCTGGTTTTTGGGTTCTCAGTGACACTTCTCAGTGCCTGCCATGAAATGGCTCTTGTTCCCAGACACACTCTCTGGTACTTGGGGTCTCGGTGACACTTCTCAGTGCCTGCAATGAAATCGCTCTTGTTCCCAGACACACTCTCTGGTACTTGGGTTCTCGGTGACACTTCTCAGTGCCTGCAATGAAATCGCTCTTGTTCCCAGACACACTCTCTTGTACTTGGGTTCTCTGTGACACTTATCAGTGCCTCCAATGAAATTGCTCTTGTTCCCAGACACACTCTCTGGTTCTTGGGTTCACGGTGACACTTCTCAGTGCCTGCAATGAAATCAGTCTTTTTCTGGCACACTCTCTGGTACTTGGGTTCTCGGTGACACTTCTCAGTGCCTGCAATGAAATCGGTCTTGTTCCCAGACACACTCTCTGGTACTTGGGTTCTCAGTCACACTTCTAAGTGCCTGCAGTGTAATCGCTCTTTTCCCGGCACATTCTCTGGTACTTGATGACACTTATCAGTGCTTGCAATGAAATCACTCTTGTTCTCAGACACACTCTCTGGTACTTGGGTTCAAAGTGACACTTCTCAGTGCCTGCAATGAAATCGCTCGTGTTCCCAGACACACTCTCTGGTACTTGGGTTCTCGGTGACACTTCGCAGTACCTGCAGTGAAATCGCTGTTTTTCTGGAACGCTCTCTGGAACTTGGGTTCTCAGTGACACTTCTCAGTGCCTGCAGTGGAATCGCTCTTTTTCCGGCACATTCTCTGGTACTTGGGTTCTCGATGACACTTCTCAGTGCCTGCAATGAAATAGCTCTTTTTCCCAGACACACTCTCTGGTACTTGGGTTCTCGGTGACACTTTTCAGTACCTGCAGTGGAATCGCTCTTTTTCCGGTACACTCTCTGGTACTTGGGTTCTCGATGACACTTCTCAGTGCCTGCAATGAAATCGCTCTTCTTCCCATACACACTCTCTGGTTCTGGGGTTCTGAGTGACACTTTGCAGTGCCTACAATGAAATCGCTCTTGTTCAAAGACACACTCTCTGGTTCTTGGGTTCTCAGTGACACTTCTCATTTCCTGCAATGAAATCTCTCTTGTTCCCAGACACACTCTCTGGTACTTGGGTTCACGGTGACACTTCTCAGTGCCTGCCATGAAATGGCTCTTGTTCCCAGACGCACTCTCTGGTACTTGGGGTCTCGGTGACACTTCTCAGTGCCTGCAATGAAATCGCTCTTGTTCCCAGACACACTCTCTGGTACTTGGGTTCTCGGTGACACTTCTCAGTGCCTGCAATGAAATCGCTCTTGTTCCCAGACACACTCTCTTGTACTTGGGTTCTCTGTGACACTTATCAGTGCCTCCAATGAAATTGCTCTTGTTCCCAGACACACTCTCTGGTTCTTGGGTTCACGGTGACACTTCTCAGTGCCTGCAATGAAATCGGTCTTTTTCTGGCACACTCTCTGGTACTTGGGTTCTCGGTGACACTTCTCAGTGCCTGCAATGAAATCGGTCTTGTTTCCAGACACACTCTCTGGTACTTGGGTTCTCAGTCACACTTCTAAGTGCCTGCAGTGTAATCGCTCTTTTCCCGGCACATTCTCTGGTACTTGATGACACTTATCAGTGCTTGCAATGAAATAACTCTTGTTCCCAGACACACTCTCTGGTACTTGGGTTCAAAGTGACACTTCTCAGTGCCTGCAATGAAATCGCTCGTGTTCCCAGACACACTCTCTGGTACTTGGGTTCTTGATGACACTTCGCAGTACCTGCAGTGAAATCGCTGTTTTTCTGGAACGCTCTCTGGAACTTGGGTTCTCAGTGACACTTCTCAGTGCCTGCAGTGGAATCGCTCTTTTTCCGGCACATTCTCTGGTACTTGGGTTCTCGATGACACTTCTCAGTGCCTGCAATGAAATCGCTCTTCTTCCCAGACACACTCTCTGGTTCTTGGGTTCTGAGTGACACTTAGCAGTGCCTACAATGAAATCGCTCTTGTTCAAAGACACACTCTCTGGTTCTTGGGTTCTCAGTGACACTTCTCATTTCCTGCAATGAAATCTCTCTTGTTCCCAGACACACTCTCTGGTACTTGGGTTCACGGTGACACTTCTCAGTGCCTGCAATGAAATCGCTCTTGTTCCCAGACACACTCTATGGTACTTGGGTACTCGGTGACCCTTCTCAGTGCCTGCAATGAAATCGCTCTTGTTCCCAAACACACTCTCTGGTACTTGGGTTATCGATGACACTTCTAAGTGCCTGCAATGAAATCGCTCTTGTTCCCAGACACACTCTCTGGTACTTGAGTTCTCAGTGCCACTTCTCAGTGCCTGCAATGAAATCGCTCTTGTTCCCAGACACACACTCTGGTACTTGGGTTCTCAGTGACACTTCTCAGTTCCTGCAATGAAATCGCTTGTGTTCCCAGACACACTCTCTGTTACTTGGGTTCTCGGTGACACTTCTCAGTACCTGCAGTGGAATCGCTGTTTTTCTGGCACACTTTCTAGAACTTGGGTTCTCAGTGACACTTCTCAGTGCCTGCAGTGGAATCGCTCTTTTTCCCAGACACACTCTCTGGTACTTGGGTTCTCGGTGACACTTTTCAGTACATGCAGTGGAATCGCTCTTTTTCCGGTACACTCTCTGGTACTTGGGTTCTCGATGACGCTTCTCAGTGCCTGCAATGAAATCGCTCTTCTTCCCAGACACACTCTCTGGTTCTTGGGTTCTGAGTGACACTTCGCAGTGCCTACAATGAAATCGCTCTTGTTCAAAGACACACTCTCTGGTGCTTGGGTTCTCAGTGACACTTCTCATTGCCTGCAATGAAATCTCTCTTGTTCCCAGACACACTCTCTGGTACTTGGGTTCACGGTGACACTTCTCAGTGCCTGCAATGAAATCGCTCATCTTCCCAGACACACTCTCTGGTACTTGGGTACTCGGTGACCCTTCTCAGTGCCTGCAATGAAATCGCTCTTGTTCCCAAACACACTCTCTGGTACTTGGGTTCTCGATGACACTTCTCAGTGCCTGCAATGAAATCGCTCTTGTTCCCAGACACACTCTCTCATACTTCATTTCTCAGTGCCACTTCTCAGTGCCTGCAATGAAATCGCTCTTGTTCCCAGACACACACTCTGGTACTTGGGTTCTCAGTGACACTTCTCAGTTCCTGCAATGAAATCGCTTGTGTTCCCAGACACACTCTCTGTTACTTGGGTTCTCGGTGACACTTCTCAGTACCTGCAGTGGAATCGCTGTTTTTCTGGCACACTTTCTAGAACTTGGGTTCTCAGTGACACTTCTCAGTGCCTGCAGTGGAATCGCTCTTTTTCCGGCACATTCTCTGGTACTTGGGTTCTCGATGACACTTCTCAGTGCCTGCAATGAAATCGCTCTTGTTCCCAGACACACTCTCTGGTACTTGGGTTCTCGGTGACACTTTTCATTACCTGCAGTGGAATCGCTCTTTTTCTGGTACACTCTCTGGTACTTGGGTTCTCGATGACACTTCTCAGTGCCTGCAACGAAATCGCTCTTGTTCCCAGACACAATCTCTGGTTCTTGGGTTCTCAGTGACACTTCTCAGTGCCTGCAATGAAATCACTCTTGTTCCCCGACACACTCTCTGGTTCTTGGGTTCTCTGTGACACTTTTCAGTGCCTGCATTGAAATCGCTCTTGTTCCCAGACACCCTCTCTGGTACTTGGGTTCTCGGTGACAATTCTCATTGCCTGCAATGAAATCGCTCTTGTTCCCAGACACACTCTCTGCTACTTGGGTTCACGGTGACACTTCTCAGTGCCTGCAATGAAATCGCTCTTGTTCCCAGACACACTCTCCTGTACTTGGGTTCTCGGTGACACTTTTCAGTACCTGCAGTGGAATCGCTCTTTTTCTGGTACACTCTCTGGTACTTGGGTTCTCGATGACACTTCTCAGTGCCTGCAATGAAATCGCTCTTGTTCCCAGACACAATCTCTGGTTTTTGGGTTCTCAGTGACACTTCTCAGTGCCTGCCATGAAATGGCTCTTGTTCCCAGACACACTCTCTGGTACTTGGGGTCTCGGTGACACTTCTCAGTGCCTGCAATGAAATCGCTCTTGTTCCCAGACACACTCTCTGGTACTTGGGTTCTCGGTGACACTTCTCAGTGCCTGCAATGAAATCGCTCTTGTTCCCAGACACACTCTCTTGTACTTGGGTTCTCTGTGACACTTATCAGTGCCTCCAATGAAATTGCTCTTGTTCCCAGACACACTCTCTGGTTCTTGGGTTCACGGTGACACTTCTCAGTGCCTGCAATGAAATCAGTCTTTTTCTGGCACACTCTCTGGTACTTGGGTTCTCGGTGACACTTCTCAGTGCCTGCAATGAAATCGGTCTTGTTCCCAGACACACTCTCTGGTACTTGGGTTCTCAGTCACACTTCTAAGTGCCTGCAGTGTAATCGCTCTTTTCCCGGCACATTCTCTGGTACTTGATGACACTTATCAGTGCTTGCAATGAAATCACTCTTGTTCTCAGACACACTCTCTGGTACTTGGGTTCAAAGTGACACTTCTCAGTGCCTGCAATGAAATCGCTCGTGTTCCCAGACACACTCTCTGGTACTTGGGTTCTCGGTGACACTTCGCAGTACCTGCAGTGAAATCGCTGTTTTTCTGGAACGCTCTCTGGAACTTGGGTTCTCAGTGACACTTCTCAGTGCCTGCAGTGGAATCGCTCTTTTTCCGGCACATTCTCTGGTACTTGGGTTCTCGATGACACTTCTCAGTGCCTGCAATGAAATAGCTCTTTTTCCCAGACACACTCTCTGGTACTTGGGTTCTCGGTGACACTTTTCAGTACCTGCAGTGGAATCGCTCTTTTTCCGGTACACTCTCTGGTACTTGGGTTCTCGATGACACTTCTCAGTGCCTGCAATGAAATCGCTCTTCTTCCCATACACACTCTCTGGTGCTGGGGTTCTGAGTGACACTTTGCAGTGCCTACAATGAAATCGCTCTTGTTCAAAGACACACTCTCTGGTTCTTGGGTTCTCAGTGACACTTCTCATTTCCTGCAATGAAATCTCTCTTGTTCCCAGACACACTCTCTGGTACTTGGGTTCACGGTGACACTTCTCAGTGCCTGCCATGAAATGGCTCTTGTTCCCAGACACACTCTCTGGTACTTGGGGTGTCGGTGACACTTCTCAGTGCCTGCAATGAAATCGCTCTTGTTCCCAGACACACTCTCTGGTACTTGGGTTCTCGGTGACACTTCTCAGTGCCTGCAATGAAATCGCTCTTGTTCCCAGACACACTCTCTTGTACTTGGGTTCTCTGTGACACTTATCAGTGCCTCCAATGAAATTGCTCTTGTTCCCAGACACACTCTCTGGTTCTTGGGTTCACGGTGACACTTCTCAGTGCCTGCAATGAAATCGGTCTTTTTCTGGCACACTCTCTGGTACTTGGGTTCTCGGTGACACTTCTCAGTGCCTGCAATGAAATCGGTCTTGTTTCCAGACACACTCTCTGGTACTTGGGTTCTCAGTCACACTTCTAAGTGCCTGCAGTGTAATCGCTCTTTTCCCGGCACATTCTCTGGTACTTGATGACACTTATCAGTGCTTGCAATGAAATAACTCTTGTTCCCAGACACACTCTCTGGTACTTGGGTTCAAAGTGACACTTCTCAGTGCCTGCAATGAAATCGCTCGTGTTCCCAGACACACTCTCTGGTACTTGGGTTCTTGATGACACTTCGCAGTACCTGCAGTGAAATCGCTGTTTTTCTGGAACGCTCTCTGGAACTTGGGTTCTCAGTGACACTTCTCAGTGCCTGCAGTGGAATCGCTCTTTTTCCGGCACATTCTCTGGTACTTGGGTTCTCGATGACACTTCTCAGTGCCTGCAATGAAATCGCTCTTCTTCCCAGACACACTCTCTGGTTCTTGGGTTCTGAGTGACACTTAGCAGTGCCTACAATGAAATCGCTCTTGTTCAAAGACACACTCTCTGGTTCTTGGGTTCTCAGTGACACTTCTCATTTCCTGCAATGAAATCTCTCTTGTTCCCAGACACACTCTCTGGTACTTGGGTTCACGGTGACACTTCTCAGTGCCTGCAATGAAATCGCTCTTGTTCCCAGACACACTCTATGGTACTTGGGTACTCGGTGACCCTTCTCAGTGCCTGCAATGAAATCGCTCTTGTTCCCAAACACACTCTCTGGTACTTGGGTTATCGATGACACTTCTAAGTGCCTGCAATGAAATCGCTCTTGTTCCCAGACACACTCTCTGGTACTTGAGTTCTCAGTGCCACTTCTCAGTGCCTGCAATGAAATCGCTCTTGTTCCCAGACACACACTCTGGTACTTGGGTTCTCAGTGACACTTCTCAGTTCCTGCAATGAAATCGCTTGTGTTCCCAGACACACTCTCTGGTACTTGGGTTCTCGGTGACACTTCTCAGTACCTGCAGTGGAATCGCTGTTTTTCTGGCACACTTTCTAGAACTTGGGTTCTCAGTGACACTTCTCAGTGCCTGCAGTGGAATCGCTCTTTTTCCGGCACATTCTCTGGTACTTGGGTTCTCGATGACACTTCTCAGTGCCTGCAATGAAATCGCTCTTGTTCCCAGACACACTCTCTGGTACTTGGGTTCTCGGTGACACTTTTCAGTACCTGCAGTGGAATCGCTCTTTTTCTGGTACACTCTCTGGTACTTGGGTTCTCGATGACACTCAGTGCCTGCAACGAAATCGCTCTTGTTCCAAGACACAACCTCTGGTTCTTGGGTTCTCAGTGACACTTCTCAGTGCCTGCAATGAAATCGCTCTTGTTCCCCGACACACTCTCTGGTACTTGGGTTCTCAGTGACACTTTTCAGTACCTGCAGTGGAATCACTCTTTTTCTGGTACACTCTCTGGTACTTGGGTTCTCGATGACACTTCTCAGTGCCTGCAATGAAATCGCTCTTGTTCCCAGACACAATCTCTGGTTTTTGGGTTCTCAGTGACACTTCTCAGTGCCTGCAATGAAATCGCTCTTGTTCCCAGACACACTCTCTGGTACTTGGGGTCTCGGTGACACTTCTCAGTGCCTGCAATGAAATCGCTCTTGTTCCCAGACACACTCTCTTGTACTTGGGTTCTCTGTGACACTTATCAGTGCCTCCAATGAAATTGCTCTTGTTCCCAGACACATTCTCTGGTTCTTGGGTTCACGGTGACACTTCTCAGTGCCTGCAATGAAATCGGTCTTTTTCTGGCACACTCTCTGGTACTTGGGTTCTCGGTGACACTTCTCATTGCCTGCAATGAAATCGGTCTTGTTCCCAGACACACTCTCTGGTACTTGGGTTCTCAGTCACACTTCTAAGTGCCTGCAGTGTAATCGCTCTTTTCCCGGCACATTCTCTGGTTCTTGGGTTCTTGATGACACTTATCAGTGCTTGCAATGAAATCACTCTTGTTCCCAGACACACTCTCTGGTACTTGGGTTCAAAGTGACACTTCTCAGTGCCTGCAATGAAATCGCTCGTGTTCCCAGACACACTCTCTGGTACTTGGGTTCTCGGTGACACTTCGCAGTACCTGCAGTGAAATCGCTGTTTTTCTGGAACGCTCTCTGGAACTTGGGTTCTCAGTGACACTTCTCAGTGCCTGCAGTGGAATCGCTCTTTTTCCGGCACATTCTCTGGTACTTGGGTTCTCGATGACACTTCTCAGTGCCTGCAATGAAATAGCTCTTTTTCCCAGACACACTCTCTGGTACTTGGGTTCTCGATGACACTTCTCAGTGCCTGCAATGAAATCGCTCTTCTTCCCAGACACACTCTCTGGTTCTTGGGTTCTGAGTGACACTTCGCAGTGCCTACAATGAAATCGCTCTTGTTCAAAGACACACTCTCTGGTTCTTGGGTTCTCAGTGACACTTCTCATTGCCTGCAATGAAATCTCTCTTGTTCCCAGACACACTCTCTGGTACTTGGGTTCACGGTGACACTTCTCAGTGCCTGCAATGAAATTGCTCTTGTTGCCAGACACACTCTCTGGTACTTGGGTACTCGGTGACCCTTCTCAGTGCCTGCAATGAAATCGCTCTTGTTCCCAAACACACTCTCTGGTACATGGGTTCTCGATGACACTTCTCAGTGCCTGCAATGAAATCGCTCTTGTTCCCAGACACACTCTCTGGTACTTGAGTTCTCAGTGCCACTTTTCAGTGCCTGCAATGAAATCGCTCTTGTTCTCAGACACACACTCTGGTACTTGGGTTCTCAGTGACACTTCTCAGTTCCTGCAATGAAATCGCTTGTGTTCCCAGACACACTCTCTGGTACTTGGGTTCTCGGTGACACTTCTCAGTACCTGCAGTGGAATCGCTGTTTTTCCGGCACACTTTCTAGAACTTGGGTTCTCAGTGACACTTCTCAGTGCCTGCAGTGGAATCGCTCTTTTTCCGGCACATTCTCTGGTACTTGGGTTCTCGATGACACTTCTCAGTGCCTGCAATGAAATCGCTCTTGTTCCCAGACACACTCTCTGGTACTTGGGTTCTCGGTGACACTTTTCAGTACCTGCAGTGGAATCGCTCTTTTTCTGTTACACTCTCTGGTACTTGGGTTCTCGATGACACTCAGTGCCTGCAACGAAATCGCTCTTTTTCCCAGACACAATCTCTGGTTCTTGGGTTCTCAGTGACACTTCTCAGTGCCTGCAATGAAATCGCTCTTGTTCCCCGACACACTCTCTGGTTCTTGGGTTCTCTGTGACACTTTTCAGTGCCTGCATTGAAATCGCTCTTGTTCCCAGACACCCTCTCTGGTACTTGGGTTCTCGGTGACAATTCTCATTGCCTGCAATGAAATCGCTCTTGTTCCCAGACACACTCTCTGCTACTTGGGTTCACGGTGACACTTCTCAGTGCCTGCAATGAAATCGCTCTTGTTCCCAGACACACTCTCTGGTACTTGGGTTCTCGGTGACACTTCTCAGTGCCTGCAATGAAATCGCTCTTGTTCCCAGACACACTCTCTGGTACTTGGATTCTCAGTGACACTTTTCAGTACCTGCAGTGGAATCGCTCTTTTTCTGGTACACTCTCTGGTACTTGGGTTCTCGATGACACTTCTCAGTGCCTGCAATGAAATCGCTCTTGTTCCCAGACACAATCTCTGGTTGTTGGGTTCTCAGTGACACTTCTCAGTGCCTGCAATGAAATCGCTCTTGTTCCCAGACACACTCTCTGGTACTTGGGGTCTCGGTGACACTTCTCAGTGCCTGCAATGAAATCGCTCTTGTTCCCAGACACACTCTCTGGTACTTGGGTTCTCGGGGACACTTCTCAGTGCCTGCAATGAAATCGCTCTTGTTCCCAGACACACTCTCTTGTACTTGGGTTCTCTGTGACACTTATCAGTGCCTCCAATGAAATTGCTCTTGTTCCCAGACACACTCTCTGGTTCTTGGGTTCACGGTGACACTTCTCAGTGCCTGCAATAAAATCGGTCTTTTTCTGGCACACTCTCTGGTACTTGGGTTCTCGGTGACACTTCTCAGTGCCTGCAATGAATTCGGTCTTGTTCCCAGACACACTCTCTGGTATTTGGGTTCTCAGTCACACTTCTAAGTGCCTGCAGTGTAATCGCTCTTTTCCCGGCACATTCTCTGGTACTTGGGTTCTTGATGACACTTATCAGTGCTTGCAATGAAATCACTTGTGTTCCCAGACACACTCTCTGGTACTTGGGTTCTCAGTGACACTTTTCAGTACCTGCAGTGGAATCGCTCTTTTTCTGGTACACTCTCTGGTACTTGGGTTCTCGATGACACTTCTCAGTGCCTGCAATGAAATTGCTCTTGTTCCCAGACACAATCTCTGGTTTTTGGGTTCTCAGTGACACTTCTCAGTGCCTGCAATGAAATCGCTCTTGTTCCCAGACACACTCTCTGGTACTTGGGGTCTCGGTGACACTTCTCAGTGCCTGCAATGAAATCGCTCTTGTTCCCAGACACACTCTCTGGTACTTGGGTTCTCGGTGACACTTCTCAGTGCCTGCAATGAAATCGCTCTTGTTCCCAGACACACTCTCTTGTACTTGGGTTCTCTGTGACACTTATCAGTGCCTCCAATGAAATTGCTCTTGTTCCCAGACACACTCTCTGGTTCTTGGGTTCACGGTGACACTTCTCAGTGCCTGCAATGAAATCGGTCTTTTTCTGGCACACTCTCTGGTACTTGGGTTCTCGGTGACACTTCTCAGTGCCTGCAATGAAATCAGTCTTGTTCCCAGGCACACTCTCTGGTACTTGGGTTCTCAGTCACACTTCTAAGTGCCTGCAGTGTAATCGCTCTTTTCCCGGCACATTCTCTGGTACTTAGGTTCTTGATGACACTTATCAGTGCTTGCAATGAAATCACTCTTGTTCCCAGACACACTCTCTGGTACTTGGGTTCTTTGTGACACTTCTCAGTGCCTGCAATGAAATCGCTCTTGTTCCCAGACACACTCTCTGGTTCTTGGGTTCACGGTGACACTTCTCAGTGCCTGCAATGAAATCGCTCTTGTTCCCAGACACACTCTCTGGTACTTGGGTTCTCGGTGACACTTCTCAGAGCCTGCAATGAAATCACTCTTGTTCCCAGACACACTCTCTGGTACTTGGGTTCTCAGTGACACTTCTCAGTGCCTGCAATGAAATCGCTCTTGTACCCAGACACACTCTCTGGTTCTTGGGTTCTCAGTGACACTTCTCAGTGCCTGCAATGAAATCGCTCTTGTTCCCAGACACACTCTCTGGTACTTGGGGTCTCGGTGACACTTCTCAGTGCCTGCAATGAAATCGCTCTTGTTCCCAGACACACTCTCTGGTAATTGGGGTCTCGGTGACACTTCTCAGTGCCTGCAATGAAATTGCTCTTGTTCCCAAACACACTCTCTGGTTCTTGGGTACTCTGTGACACTTCTCAGTGCCTGCAATGAAATCGCTCTTGTTCCCAAACACACTCTCTGGTACTTGGGTTCTCGGTGACACTTCTCAGTGCCTGCAATGAAATCGGTCTTGTTCCCAGACACACTCTGTGGTACTTGGGTTCTCGGTGACACTTCTCAGTGCCTGCAATGAAATCGGTCTTTTTCTGGCACACTCTCTGGTACTTGGGTTCTCAGTCACACTTCTAAGTGCCTGCAGTGTAATCGCTCTTTTCCCGGCACATTCTCTGGTACTTAGGTTCTTGATGACACTTATCAGTGCTTGCAATGAAATCACTCTTGTTCCCAGACACACTCTCTGGTACTTGGGTTCTTTGTGACACTTCTCAGTGCCTGCAATGAAATCGCTCTTGTTCCCAGACACACTCTCTGGTTCTTGGGTTCACGGTGACACTTCTCAGTGCCTGCAATGAAATCGCTCTTGTTCCCAGACACACTCTCTGGTACTTGGGTTCTCGGTGACACTTCTCAGAGCCTGCAATGAAATCACTCTTGTTCCCAGACACACTCTCTGGTACTTGGGTTCTCAGTGACACTTCTCAGTGCCTGCAATGAAATCGCTCTTGTACCCAGACACACTCTCTGGTTCTTGGGTTCTCAGTGACACTTCTCAGTGCCTGCAATGAAATCGCTCTTGTTCCCAGACACACTCTCTGGTACTTGGGGTCTCGGTGACACTTCTCAGTGCCTGCAATGAAATCGCTCTTGTTCCCAGACACACTCTCTGGTAATTGGGGTCTCGGTGACACTTCTCAGTGCCTGCAATGAAATTGCTCTTGTTCCCAAACACACTCTCTGGTTCTTGGGTACTCTGTGACACTTCTCAGTGCCTGCAATGAAATCGCTCTTGTTCCCAAACACACTCTCTGGTACTTGGGTTCTCGGTGACACTTCTCAGTGCCTGCAATGAAATCGGTCTTGTTCCCAGACACACTCTGTGGTATTTGGGTTCTCGGTGACACTTCTCAGTGCCTGCAATGAAATCGGTCTTTTTCTGGCACACTCTCTGGTACTTGGGTTCTCAGTCACACTTCAAAGTGCCTGCAGTGTAATCGCTCTTTTCCCGGCACATTCTCTGGTACTTGGATTCTTGATGACACTTATCAGTGCTTGCAATGAAATCACTCGTGTTCCCAGACACACTCTCTGGTACTTGGGTTCTCGGTGACACTTTTCAGTACCTGCAGTGGAATCGCTCTTTTTCTGTTACACTCTCTGGTACTTGGGTTCTCGATGACACTCAGTGCCTGCAATGAAATCACTCTTGTTCCCCGACACACTCTCTGGTTCTTGTGTTCTCTGTGACACTTTTCAGTGCCTGCATTGAAATCGCTCTTGTTCCCAGACACCCTCTCTGGTACTTGGGTTCTCGGTGACAATTCTCATTGCCTGCAATGAAATCGCTCTATTTCCCAGACACACTCTCTGCTACTTGGGTTCACGGTGACACTTCTCAGTGCCTGCAATGAAATCGCTCTTGTTCCCAGACACACTCTCCTGTACTTGGGTTCTCGGTGACACTTTTCAGTACCTGCAGTGGAATCGCTCTTTTTCCGGCACATTCTCTGGTACTTGGGTTCTCGATGACACTTCTCAGTGCCTGCAATGAAATCGCTCTTGTTCCCAGACACACTCTCTGGTACTTGGGTTCTCAGTGACACTTTTCAGTACCTGCAGTGGAATCGCTCTTTTTCTGGTACACTCTCTGGTACTTGGGTTCTCGATGACACTTCTCAGTGCCTGCAATGAAATCGCTCTTGTTCCCAGACATAATCTCTGGTTTTTGGGTTCTCAGTGACACTTCTCAGTGCCTGCCATGAAATCGCTCTTGTTCCCAGACACACTCTCTGGTACTTGGGGTCTCGGTGACACTTCTCAGTGCCTGCAATGAAATCGCTCTTGTTCCCAGACACACTCTCTGGTACTTGGGTTCTCGGTGACACTTCTCAGTGCCTGCAATGAAATCGCTCTTGTTCCCAGACACACTCTCTTGTACTTGGGTTCTCTGTGACACTTATCAGTGCCTCCAATGAAATTGCTCTTGTTCCCAGACACACTCTCTGGTTCTTGGGTTCACGGTGACACTTCTCAGTGCCTGCAATGAAATCGGTCTTTTTCTGGCACACTCTCTGGTACTTGGGTTCTCGGTGACACTTCTCAGTGCCTGCAATGAAATCGGTCTTGTTCCCAGACACACTCTCTGGTACTTGGGTTCTCAGTCACACTTCTAAGTGCCTGCAGTGTAATCGCTCTTTTCCCGGCACATTCTCTGGTACTTGATGACACTTATCAGTGCTTGCAATGAAATCACTCTTGTTCTCAGACACACTCTCTGGTACTTGGGTTCAAAGTGACACTTCTCAGTGCCTGCAATGAAATCGCTCGTGTTCCCAGACACACTCTCTGGTACTTGGGTTCTCGGTGACACTTCGCAGTACCTGCAGTGAAATCGCTGTTTTTCTGGAACGCTCTCTGGAACTTGGGTTCTCAGTGACACTTCTCAGTGCCTGCAGTGGAATCGCTCTTTTTCCGGCACATTCTCTGGTACTTGGGTTCTCGATGACACTTCTCAGTGCCTGCAATGAAATAGCTCTTTTTCCCAGACACACTCTCTGGTACTTGGGTTCTCGGTGACACTTTTCAGTACCTGCAGTGGAATCGCTCTTTTTCCGGTACACTCTCTGGTACTTGGGTTCTCGATGACACTTCTCAGTCACCTGCAATGAAATCGCTCTTCTTCCCAGACACACTCTCTGGTTCTTGGGTTCTGAGTGACACTTCGCAGTGCCTACAATGAAATCGCTCTTGTTCAAAGACACACTCTCTGGTTCTTGGGTTCTCAGTGACACTTCTCATTTCCTGCAATGAAATCTCTCTTGTTCCGAGACACACTCTCTGGTACTTGGGTTCACGGTGACACTTCTCAGTGCCTGCAATGAAATCGCTCTTGTTCCCAGACACACTCTCTGGTACTTGGGTACTCGGTGACCCTTCTCAGTGCCTGCAATGAATTCGCTCTTGTTCCCAAACACACTCTCTGGTACTTGGGTTCTCGATGACACTTCTCAGTGCCTGCAATGAAATCGCTCTTGTTCCCAGACACACTCTCTGGTACTTGAGTTCTCAGTGCCACTTCTCAGTGCCTGCAATGAAATCGCTCTTGTTCCCAGACACACACTCTGGTACTTGGGTTCTCAGTGACACTTCTCAGTTCCTGCAATGAAATCGCTTGTGTTCCCAGACACACTCTCTGGTACTTGGGTTCTCGGTGACACTTCTCAGTACCTGCAGTGGAATCGCTGTTTTTCTGGCACACTTTCTAGAACTTGGGTTTAGGTGACACTTCTCAGTGCCTGCAGTGGAATCGCTCTTTTTCCGGCACATTCTCTGGTACTTGGGTTCTCGATGACACTTCTCAGTGCCTGCAATGAAATCGCTTGTGTTCCCAGACACACTCTCTGGTACTTGGGTTCTCGGTGACACTTCTCAGTACCTGCAGTGGAATTGCTGTTTTTCTGGCACACTTTCTAGAACTTGGGTTCTCAGTGACACTTCTCAGTGCCTGCAGTGGAATCGCTCTTTTTCCGGCACATTCTCTGGTACTTGGGTTCTCAATGACACTTCTCAGTGCCTGCAATGAAATCGCTCTTGTTCCCAGACACACTCTCTGGTACTTGGGTTCTCGGTGACACTTTTCAGTACCTGCAGTGGAATCGCTCTTTTTCTGGTACACTCTCTGGTACTTGGGTTCTCGATGACACTTCTCAGTGCCTGCAACGAAATCGCTCTTGTTCCCAGACACAATCTCTGGTTCTTGGGTTCTCAGTGACACTTCTCAGTGCCTGCAATGAAATCACTCTTGTTCCCCGACACACTCTCTGGTTCTTGGGTTCTCCGTGACACTTTTCAGTGCCTGCATTGAAATCGCTCTTGTTCCCAGACACCATCTCTGGTACTTGGGTTCTCGGTGACAATTCTCATTGCCTGCAATGAAATCGCTCTTGTTCCCAGACACACTCTCTGCTACTTGGGTTCTCAGTGACACTTTTCAGTACCTGCAGTGGAATCGCTCTTTTTCTGGTACACTCTCTGGTACTTGGGTTCTCGATGACACTTCTCAGTGCCTGCAATGAAATCGCTCTTGTTCCCAGACACAATCTCTGGTTTTTGGGTTCTCAGTGACACTTCTCAGTGCCTGCCATGAAATCGCTCTTGTTCCCAGACACACTCTCTGGTACTTGGGGTCTCGGTGACACTTCTCAGTGCCTGCAATGAAATCGCTCTTGTTCCCAGACACACTCTCTGGTACTTGGGTTCTCGGTGACACTTCTCAGTGCCTGCAATGAAATCGCTCTTGTTCCCAGACACACTCTCTTGTACTTGGGTTCTCTGTGACACTTATCAGTGCCTCCAATGAAATTGCTCTTGTTCCCAGACACACTCTCTGGTTCTTGGGTTCACGGTGACACTTCTCAGTGCCTGCAATGAAATCGGTCTTTTTCTGGCACACTCTCTGGTACTTGGGTTCTCGGTGACACTTCTCAGTGCCTGCAATGAAATCGGTCTTGTTCCCAGACACACTCTCTGGTACTTGGGTTCTCAGTCACACTTCTAAGTGCCTGCAGTGTAATCGCTCTTTTCCCGGCACATTCTCTGGTACTTGATGACACTTATCAGTGCTTGCAATGAAATCACTCTTGTTCTCAGACACACTCTCTGGTACTTGGGTTCAAAGTGACACTTCTCAGTGCCTGCAATGAAATCGCTCGTGTTCCCAGACACACTCTCTGGTACTTGGGTTCTCGGTGACACTTCGCAGTACCTGCAGTGAAATCGCTGTTTTTCTGGAACGCTCTCTGGAACTTGGGTTCTCAGTGACACTTCTCAGTGCCTGCAGTGGAATCGCTCTTTTTCCGGCACATTCTCTGGTACTTGGGTTCTCGATGACACTTCTCAGTGCCTGCAATGAAATAGCTCTTTTTCCCAGACACACTCTCTGGTACTTGGGTTCTCGGTGACACTTTTCAGTACCTGCAGTGGAATCGCTCTTTTTCCGGTACACTCTCTGGTACTTGGGTTCTCGATGACACTTCTCAGTGCCTGCAATGAAATCGCTCTTCTTCCCAGACACACTCTCTGGTTCTTGGGTTCTGAGTGACACTTCGCAGTGCCTACAATGAAATCGCTCTTGTTCAAAGACACACTCTCTGGTTCTTGGGTTCTCAGTGACACTTCTCATTTCCTGCAATGAAATCTCTCTTGTTCCGAGACACACTCTCTGGTACTTGGGTTCACGGTGACACTTCTCAGTGCCTGCAATGAAATCGCTCTTGTTCCCAGACACACTCTCTGGTACTTGGGTACTCGGTGACCCTTCTCAGTGCCTGCAATGAATTCGCTCTTGTGCCCAAACAAACTCTCTGGTACTTGGGTTCTCGATGACACTTCTCAGTGCCTGCAATGAAATCGCTCTTGTTCCCAGACACACTCTCTGGTACTTGAGTTCTCAGTGCCACTTCTCAGTGCCTGCAATGAAATCGCTCTTGTTCCCAGACACACACTCTGGTACTTGGGTTCTCAGTGACACTTCTCAGTTCCTGCAATGAAATCGCTTGTGTTCCCAGACACACTCTCTGGTACTTGGGTTCTCGGTGACACTTCTCAGTACCTGCAGTGGAATCGCTGTTTTTCTGGCACACTTTCTAGAACTTGGGTTTCGGTGACACTTCTCAGTGCCTGCAGTGGAATCGCTCTTTTTCCGGCACATTCTCTGGTACTTGGGTTCTCGATGACACTTCTCAGTGCCTGCAATGAAATCGCTCTTGTTCCCAGACACACTCTCTGGTACTTGGGTTCTCAGTGACACTTTTCAGTACCTGCAGTGGAATCGCTCTTTTTCTGGTACACTCTCTGGTACTTGGGTTCTCGATGACACTTCTCAGTGCCTGCAATGAAATCGCTCTTGTTCCCAGACATAATCTCTGGTTTTTGGGTTCTCAGTGACACTTCTCAGTGCCTGCCATGAAATCGCTCTTGTTCCCAGACACACTCTCTGGTACTTGGGGTCTCGGTGACACTTCTCAGTGCCTGGTACTTGGGTTCTCAGTCACACTTCTAAGTGCCTGCAGTGTAATCGCTCTTTTCCCGGCACATTCTCTGGTACTTGGATTCTTGATGACACTTATCAGTGCTTGCAATGAAATCACTCGTGTTCCCAGACACACTCTCTGGTACTTGGGTTCTCGGTGACACTTCTCAGTACCTGCAGCGGAATCGCTGTTTTTCTGGCACACTTTCTAGAACTTGGGTTCTCAGTGACACTTCTCAGTGCCTGCAGTGGAATCGCTCTTTTTCCGGCACATTCTCTGGTACTTGGGTTCTCGATGACACTTCTCAGTGCCTGCAATGAAATCGCTCTTGTTCCCAGACACACTCTCTGGTACTTGGGTTCTCGGTGACACTTTTCAGTACCTGCAGTGGAATCGCTCTTTTTCTGGTACACTCTCTGGTACTTGGGTTCTCGATGACACTTCTCAGTGCCTGCAACGAAATCGCTCTTGTTCCCAGACACAATCTCTGGTTCTTGGGTTCTCAGTGACACTTCTCAGTGCCTGCAATGAAATCACTCTTGTTCCCCGACACACTCTCTGGTTCTTGTGTTCTCTGTGACACTTTTCAGTGCCTGCATTGAAATCGCTCTTGTTCCCAGACACCCTCTCTGGTACTTGGGTTCTCGGTGACAATTCTCATTGCCTGCAATGAAATCGCTCTATTTCCCAGACACACTCTCTGCTACTTGGGTTCACGGTGACACTTCTCAGTGCCTGCAATGAAATCGCTCTTGTTCCCAGACACACTCTCCTGTACTTGGGTTCTCGGTGACACTTTTCAGTACCTGCAGTGGAATCGCTCTTTTTCCGGCACATTCTCTGGTACTTGGGTTCTCGATGACACTTCTCAGTGCCTGCAATGAAATCGCTCTTGTTCCCAGACACACTCTCTGGTACTTGGGTTCTCAGTGACACTTTTCAGTACCTGCAGTGGAATCGCTCTTTTTCTGGTACACTCTCTGGTACTTGGGTTCTCGATGACACTTCTCAGTGCCTGCAATGAAATCGCTCTTGTTCCCAGACATAATCTCTGGTTTTTGGGTTCTCAGTGACACTTCTCAGTGCCTGCCATGAAATCGCTCTTGTTCCCAGACACACTCTCTGGTACTTGGGGTCTCGGTGACACTTCTCAGTGCCTGCAATGAAATCGCTCTTGTTCCCAGACACACTCTCTGGTACTTGGGTTCTCGGTGACACTTCTCAGTGCCTGCAATGAAATCGCTCTTGTTCCCAGACACACTCTCTTGTACTTGGGTTCTCTGTGACACTTATCAGTGCCTCCAATGAAATTGCTCTTGTTCACAGACACACTCTCTGGTTCTTGGGTTCACGGTGACACTTCTCAGTGCCTGCAATGAAATCGGTCTTTTTCTGGCACACTCTCTGGTACTTGGGTTCTCGGTGACACTTCTCAGTGCCTGCAATGAAATCGGTCTTGTTCCCAGACACACTCTCTGGTAATTGGGTTCTCAGTCACACTTCTAAGTGCCTGCAGTGTAATCGCTCTTTTCCCGGCACATTCTCTGGTACTTGATGACACTTATCAGTGCTTGCAATGAAATCACTCTTGTTCTCAGACACACTCTCTGGTACTTGGGTTCAAAGTGACACTTCTCAGTGCCTGCAATGAAATCGCTCGTGTTCCCAGACACACTCTCTGGTACTTGGGTTCTCTGTGACACTTATCAGTGCCTCCAATGAAATTGCTCTTGTTCACAGACACACTCTCTGGTTCTTGGGTTCACGGTGACACTTCTCAGTGCCTGCAATGAAATCGGTCTTTTTCTGGCACACTCTCTGGTACTTGGGTTCTCGGTGACACTTCTCAGTACCTGCAGTGAAATCGCTGTTTTTCTGGAACGCTCTCTGGAACTTGGGTTCTCAGTGACACTTCTCAGTGCCTGCAGTGGAATCGCTCTTTTTCCGGCACATTCTCTGGTACTTGGGTTCTCGATGACACTTCTCAGTGCCTGCAATGAAATAGCTCTTTTTCCCAGACACACTCTCTGGTACTTGGGTTCTCGGTGACACTTTTCAGTACCTGCAGTGGAATCGCTCTTTTTCCGGTTCACTCTCTGGTACTTGGGTTCTCGATGACACTTCTCAGTGCTTGCAATGAAATCGCTCTTCTTCCCAGACACACTCTCTGGTTCTTGGGTTCTGAGTGACACTTCGCAGTGCCTACAATGAAATCGCTCTTGTTCAAAGACACACTCTCTGGTTCTTGGGTTCTCAGTGACACTTCTCATTTCCTGCAATGAAATCTCTCTTGTTCCCAGACACACTCTCTGGTACTTGGGTTCACGGTGACACTTCTCAGTGCCTGCAATGAAATCGCTCTTGTTCCCAGACACACTCTCTGGTACCTGGGTACTCGGTGACCCTTCTCAGTGCCTGCAATGAATTCGCTCTTGTTCCCAAACACACTCTCTGGTACTTGGGTTCTCGATGAACTTCTCAGTGCATGCAATGAAATCGCTCTTGTTCCCAGACACACTCTCTGGTACTTGAGTTCTCAGTGCCACTTCTCAGTGCCTGCAATGAAATCGCTCTTGTTCCCAGACACACACTCTGGTACTTGGGTTCTCAGTGACACTTCTCATTTCCTGCAATGAAATCGCTCTTGTTCCCAGACACACTCTGTGGTACTTGGGTTCTCGGTGACACTTCTCAGTGCCTGCAATGAAATCGGTCTTTTTCTGGCACACTCTCTGGTACTTGGGTTCTCAGTCACACTTCTAAGTGCCTGCAGTGTAATCGCTCTTTTCCCGGCACATTCTCTGGTACTTAGGTTCTTGATGACACTTATCAGTGCTTGCAATGAAATCACTCTTGTTCCCAGACACACTCTCTGGTACTTGGGTTCTTTGTGACACTTCTCAGTGCCTGCAATGAAATCGCTCTTGTTCCCAGACACACTCTCTGGTTCTTGGGTTCACGGTGACACTTCTCAGTGCCTGCAATGAAATCACTCTTGTTCCCAGACACACTCTCTGGTACTTGGGTTCTCGGTGACACTTCTCAGAGCCTGCAATGAAATCACTCTTGTTCCCAGACACACTCTCTGGTACTTGGGTTCTCAGTGACACTTCTCAGTGCCTGCAATGAAATCGCTCTTGTACCCAGACACACTCTCTGGTTCTTGGGTTCTCAGTGACACTTCTCAGTGCCTGCAATGAAATTGCTCTTGTTCCCAAACACACTCTCTGGTTCTTGGGTACTCTGTGACACTTCTCAGTGCCTGCAATGAAATCGCTCTTGTTCCCAAACACACTCTCTGGTACTTGGGTTCTCGGTGACACTTCTCAGTGCCTGCAATGAAATCGCTCTTGTTCCCAGACACACTCTCTGGTACTTGGGTTCTCAGTGACACTTTTCAGTACCTGCAGTGGAATCGCTCTTTTTCTGGTACACTCTCTGGTACTTGGGTTCTCGATGACACTTCTCAGTGCCTGCAATGAAATCGCTCTTGTTCCCAGACATAATCTCTGGTTTTTGGGTTCTCAGTGACACTTCTCAGTGCCTGCCATGAAATCGCTCTTGTTCCCAGACACACTCTCTGGTACTTGGGGTCTCGGTGACACTTCTCAGTGCCTGCAATGAAATCGCTCTTGTTCCCAGACACACTCTCTGGTACTTGGGTTCTCGGTGACACTTCTCAGTGCCTGCAATGAAATCGCTCTTGTTCCCAGACACACTCTCTTGTACTTGGGTTCTCTGTGACACTTATCAGTGCCTCCAATGAAATTGCTCTTGTTCACAGACACACTCTCTGGTTCTTGGGTTCACGGTGACACTTCTCAGTGCCTGCAATGAAATCGGTCTTTTTCTGGCACACTCTCTGGTACTTGGGTTCTCGGTGACACTTCTCAGTGCCTGCAATGAAATCGGTCTTGTTCCCAGACACACTCTCTGGTACTTGGGTTCTCAGTCACACTTCTAAGTGCCTGCAGTGTAATCGCTCTTTTCCCGGCACATTCTCTGGTACTTGATGACACTTATCAGTGCTTGCAATGAAATCACTCTTGTTCTCAGACACACTCTCTGGTACTTGGGTTCAAAGTGACACTTCTCAGTGCCTGCAATGAAATCGCTCGTGTTCCCAGACACACTCTCTGGTACTTGGGTTCTCTGTGACACTTATCAGTGCCTCCAATGAAATTGCTCTTGTTCACAGACACACTCTCTGGTTCTTGGGTTCACGGTGACACTTCTCAGTGCCTGCAATGAAATCGGTCTTTTTCTGGCACACTCTCTGGTACTTGGGTTCTCGGTGACACTTCTCAGTACCTGCAGTGAAATCGCTGTTTTTCTGGAACGCTCTCTGGAACTTGGGTTCTCAGTGACACTTCTCAGTGCCTGCAGTGGAATCGCTCTTTTTCCGGCACATTCTCTGGTACTTGGGTTCTCGATGACACTTCTCAGTGCCTGCAATGAAATAGCTCTTTTTCCCAGACACACTCTCTGGTACTTGGGTTCTCGGTGACACTTTTCAGTACCTGCAGTGGAATCGCTCTTTTTCCGGTTCACTCTCTGGTACTTGGGTTCTCGATGACACTTCTCAGTGCTTGCAATGAAATCGCTCTTCTTCCCAGACACACTCTCTGGTTCTTGGGTTCTGAGTGACACTTCGCAGTGCCTACAATGAAATCGCTCTTGTTCAAAGACACACTCTCTGGTTCTTGGGTTCTCAGTGACACTTCTCATTTCCTGCAATGAAATCTCTCTTGTTCCCAGACACACTCTCTGGTACTTGGGTTCACGGTGACACTTCTCAGTGCCTGCAATGAAATCGCTCTTGTTCCCAGACACACTCTCTGGTACCTGGGTACTCGGTGACCCTTCTCAGTGCCTGCAATGAATTCGCTCTTGTTCCCAAACACACTCTCTGGTACTTGGGTTCTCGATGAACTTCTCAGTGCATGCAATGAAATCGCTCTTGTTCCCAGACACACTCTCTGGTACTTGAGTTCTCAGTGCCACTTCTCAGTGCCTGCAATGAAATCGCTCTTGTTCCCAGACACACACTCTGGTACTTGGGTTCTCAGTGACACTTCTCATTTCCTGCAATGAAATCGCTCTTGTTCCCAGACACACTCTGTGGTACTTGGGTTCTCGGTGACACTTCTCAGTGCCTGCAATGAAATCGGTCTTTTTCTGGCACACTCTCTGGTACTTGGGTTCTCAGTCACACTTCTAAGTGCCTGCAGTGTAATCGCTCTTTTCCCGGCACATTCTCTGGTACTTAGGTTCTTGATGACACTTATCAGTGCTTGCAATGAAATCACTCTTGTTCCCAGACACACTCTCTGGTACTTGGGTTCTTTGTGACACTTCTCAGTGCCTGCAATGAAATCGCTCTTGTTCCCAGACACACTCTCTGGTTCTTGGGTTCACGGTGACACTTCTCAGTGCCTGCAATGAAATCACTCTTGTTCCCAGACACACTCTCTGGTACTTGGGTTCTCGGTGACACTTCTCAGAGCCTGCAATGAAATCACTCTTGTTCCCAGACACACTCTCTGGTACTTGGGTTCTCAGTGACACTTCTCAGTGCCTGCAATGAAATCGCTCTTGTACCCAGACACACTCTCTGGTTCTTGGGTTCTCAGTGACACTTCTCAGTGCCTGCAATGAAATTGCTCTTGTTCCCAAACACACTCTCTGGTTCTTGGGTACTCTGTGACACTTCTCAGTGCCTGCAATGAAATCGCTCTTGTTCCCAAACACACTCTCTGGTACTTGGGTTCTCGGTGACACTTCTCAGTGCCTGCAATGAAATCGGTCTTGTTCCCAGACACACTCTGTGGTACTTGGGTTCTCGGTGACACTTCTCAGTGCCTGCAATGAAATCGGTCTTTTTCTGGCACACTCTCTGGTACTTGGGTTCTCAGTGACACTTCTCAGTGCCTGCAATGAAATCGCTCTTGTTCCCAGACACACTCTCTTGTACTTGGGTTCTCTGTGACACTTATCAGTGCCTCCAATGAAATTGCTCTTGTTCCCAGACACACTCTCTGGTTCTTGGGTTCACGGTGACACTTCTCAGTGCCTGCAATGAAATCGGTCTTTTTCTGGCACACTCTCTGGTACTTGGGTTCTCGGTGACACTTCTCAGTGCCTGCAATGAAATCAGTCTTGTTCCCAGGCACACTCTCTGGTACTTGGGTTCTCAGTCACACTTCTAAGTGCCTGCAGTGTAATCGCTCTTTTCCCGGCACACTCTCTGGTACTTGGGTGTCAAGACCGGTGGGGGGGTCTGTACTTCCGCTCTCTATATGGTAGAAGAGAGGCACAGAAGACCCCAGCCAAGATTCTCGATTACGGTAGCAATGGACGAGCAATCAAGGCCTAGCTTCTCAGGAGGTGATGCAGGCTGGTTCTTAAGTACAGTGTATCCCCAAGCCCCCACAAAGGAATGTCCACACACTGTATTACTGAAAACACAGTCTTTATATAATTAATATTCAAAGGTTATGTACACTTATCACAATAACGCACTTTGTGCTCAGGAAAATCAATAATGGTAAATATCTACAATTCTAAAGTGGTACCACTAATATTAGACCTCATTAAAGTGCATTCACAATACTGTTAAAATGGCACACAGATCAATAAGAAGGAAACCAGCAATAGAGAGAGGAGAGATAACAGAGGGTTGAAACATAGGCAGAATACTGGCCCCTACCACTGGACACAGTTCTGTGTGGAGATCCCCCCACCTGGGCAACCTGTAAAATAAAGGGATATAACACAAGCCCAGTCCATATATTGTTCAATAGTCTTATTCTCTCCTACAATGTTTTTACCCCCCCAATGTACCTGGTGGAGTCGAGTTCTTCGAAGAGGCGTCGACAGATCCTTCTTGAATGACCCCCTTTAAAGCAGGAGTCACGGATCGTCGAGAGGCGTCGAGAAGCGTCGAGGAACTCGGTGTTCGGTGTCGGGGAATCGACGGCCCTTCTTGAATGCCTCCCCTTTCAAGCGGGAGACACGGGGCGTCGAACGTCCGACAACAAACAGGGTAGAACTGCGTCGATGAGGCGGCAGGCTTCGATCCGAGCGGTGCTCGTCGGCGTCGAGACGTCGGCGTCCTGCGAGGAAGAGGCGTGCGGGGCACCTCGGCGACACTAGTTCTGGACCGCAAAGATTGTGAATGACGGTGGCCCAGCAAGGGCGTAAAGTCGCTCGGGTCTTTGGGGTCGTGAGGTGGCGGGAAACCCACCGGCGGATTCTCCTCGGCGCGTTGGTCGTCCTCGACTTTCTCCGGCAGGACAAAAGCGGTCGACGGTGCGGACGAGGGAGTCCTTCGGGTCAAATGTTCTTAGGCAAGGAGCGGACGGCTCCGGTCGTCGGCGGCACGGCGTCAAGTGGTTCCCACGGCTTGGCAACACAACTTCGACGGGCCTCCAGCGGTTACACAGACCTGCGAACCCTGGTCGACGGCAATGGACTTCGACGGCGTCGATGTCCGGGTGCTTCACTTCGATCTCCTCGGCGGTGCCGTCTCGGGTCGGCAGCCTTTCGAGGGTCTGACTTCCAGGGCGCTTCGGCGAAGATTCAGCGGTGCTCGATGGTCCCTCGGAGCACGGGAAGAGGGCGCCTTACCAGGTCCTCTCTCGGGTCAGTCCTCGACGATTTCGACAACCTTCAGTTCCGTCGAAGCAAATGCCACAGCAAGTCTTCTTCTTCCAGCTGGACGTCGAGGATCAGCAAATCCAGTTACTCTTGAGTGGAGACTCAGCTTCTGAATGCTTCTGAACAATTTCCAGTGGTGAGAGGTCCCCAGATATACTATTCTGTCTCTCATCCACACTGCTGGCACACACACAGCAGCCAATCACACAGAAGGGCATTCATGCAGTCAGTCAGCCAATCAGGCACACAGTGCATTCAGGCCACACTCCTCCCTTTCAGACACTCACAACAAGGAATGTGGATTGGGACAAGTACCCAGCCATTCAACACTACACACTGCATTCAGGCCAGTTTCGGGCAGGGCTGTCTCAGTCTTTGTCTCACATGCCAGAAACCAGACAACCACAACAAGAAGTGCATATTGGTCACACACTCCATTCACCCAGGTCCCACCCACAGGAGGTACCCATAACATACAGTCACTGGGAAGGCTCCAGTCAGTCTAGCTGGGCCTTCACAACAACACCATATATGGAACTTCCACCCAACAGCCAGTCAGGGGGAAGGGACAGAGTCAGGGCTTCCCAGGACTTTGGGAAAAACAAGACAACAGGCAATAGAAAGCAAGAGGCCACAGGGGCCATCTTGTTTTCTATCAGGAATCAACTGATCCCAATGGCAGGGCCTGGGTATCCCAAAATGGAGGACACCCAGAGCACCTGGCAAGTTCAGCATGGAGCTGCCACCAGCCCATACCCTGCTCTGTGGGCCACCCACAGGTGCCCAAAAACATACACTAGGGGCACAGGGTTGTACCCCTATCCATGGGTGCCATAAGGGTATCCCATGGGTCTGTTCACCAAACCAAAAGAGAGCTGCACTGCCAGGAGTCCCTCATGGACTCCTGGGCAGAAAACATGACAGAACACACGGTAAAAACAGAAAAAGGACAAGGATTCAGAGGCCCTGTCCCTCAGATGCATTTCCAGCATCACATTGGGTTCTCGGTGACACTTCTCAGTGCCTGCAATGAAATCGCTCTTGTTCCCAGACACACACTCTGGTACTTGGGTTCAAAGTGACACTTCTCAGTGCCTGCAATGAAATTGCTCGTGTTCCCAGACACACTCTCTGGTACTTGGGTTCTCGGTGACACTTCGCAGTACCTGCAGTGAAATTGCTGTTTTTGTGGCACGCTCTCTGGAACTTGGGTTCTCAGTGACACTTCTCAGTGCCTGCAGTGGAATCGCTCTTTTTCCAGCACATTCTCTGGTACTTGGGTTCTCGATGACACTTCTCAGTGCCTGCAATGAAATAGCTCTTTTTCCCAGACACACTCTCTGGTACTTGGGTTCTCGGTGACACTTTTCAGTACCTGCAGTGGAATAGCTCTTTTTCCGTTACACTCTCTGGTACTTGGGTTCTCGATGACGCTTCTCAGTGCCTGCAATAAAATCGCTCTTCTTCCCAGACACACTCTCTGGTACTTGAGTTCTCGGTGCCACTTCTCAGTGCCTGCAATGAAATCAATCTTGTTCCCAGACACACACTCTGGTACTTGGGTTCAAAGTGACACTTCTCAGTGCCTGCAATGAAATCGCTCGTGTTCCCAGACACACTCTCTGGTACTTGGGTTCTCGGTGACACTTCGCAGTACCTGCAGTGAAATTGCTGTTTTTCTGGCACGCTCTCTGGAACTTGGGTTCTCAGTGACACTTCTCAGTGCCTGCTGTGGAATCGCTCTTTTTCCAGCACATTCTCTGGTACTTGGGTTCTCGATGACACTTCTCAGTGCCTGCAATGAAATAGCTCTTTTTCCCAGACACACTCTCTGGTACTTGGGTTCTCGGTGACACTTTTCAGTACCTGCAGTGGAATCGCTCTTTTTCCGGTACACTCTCTGGTACTTGGGTTCTCGATGACGCTTCTCAGTGCCTGCAATGAAATCGCTCTTCTTCCCAGACACACTCTCTGGTTCTTGGGTTCTGAGTGACACTTCGCAGTGCCTACAATGAAATCGCTCTTGTTCAAAGACACACTCTCTGGTTCTTGGGTTCTCAGTGACACTTCTCATTGCCTGCAATGAAATCTCTCTTGTTCCCAGACACACTCTCTGGTACTTGGGTTCACGGTGACACTTCTCAGTGCCTGCAATGAAATCGCTCTTCTTCCCAGACACACTCTCTGGTACTTGGGTACTCGGTGACCCTTCTCAGTGCCTGCAATGAAATCTCTCTTGTTCCCAAACACACTCTCTGGTACTTGGGTTCTCGATGACACTTCTCAGTGCCTGCAATGAAATCGCTCTTGTTCCCAGACACACTCTCTGGTACTTGAGTTCTCAGTGCCATTTCTCAGTGCCTGCAATGAAATCGCTCTTGTTCCCAGACACACACTCTGGTACTTGGGTTCTCAGTGACACTTCTCAGTTCCTGCAATGAAATCGCTTGTGTTCCCAGACACACTCTCTGGTACTTGGGTTCTCGGTAACACTTCTCAGTACCTGCAGTGGAATTGCTGTTTTTCTGGCACACTTTCTAGAACTTGGGTTCTCAGTGACACTTCTCAGTGCCTGCAGTGGAATCGCTCTTTTTCCGGCACATTCTCTGGTACTTGGGTTCTCAATGACACTTCTCAGTGCCTGCAATGAAATCGCTCTTGTTCCCAGACACACTCTCTGGTACTTGGGTTCTCGGTGACACTTTTCAGTACCTGCAGTGGAATCGCTCTTTTTCTGGTACACTCTCTGGTACTTGGGTTCTCGATGACACTTCTCAGTGCCTGCAACGAAATCGCTCTTGTTCCCAGACACAATCTCTGGTTCTTGGGTTCTCAGTGACACTTCTCAGTGCCTGCAATGAAATCACTCTTGTTCCCCGACACACTCTCTGGTACTTGGGTTCTCGGTGACAATTCTCATTGCCTGCAATGAAATCGCTCTTGTTCCCAGACACACTCTCTGCTACTTGGGTTCTCAGTGACACTTTTCAGTACCTGCAGTGGAATCGCTCTTTTTCTGGTACACTCTCTGGTACTTGGGTTCTCGATGACACTTCTCAGTGCCTGCAATGAAATCGCTCTTGTTCCCAGACACAATCTCTGGTTTTTGGGTTCTCAGTGACACTTCTCAGTGCCTGCCATGAAATCGCTCTTGTTCCCAGACACACTCTCTGGTACTTGGGGTCTCGGTGACACTTCTCAGTGCCTGCAATGAAATCGCTCTTGTTCCCAGACACACTCTCTGGTACTTGGGTTCTCGGTGACACTTCTCAGTGCCTGCAATGAAATCGCTCTTGTTCCCAGACACACTCTCTTGTACTTGGGTACTCTGTGACACTTATCAGTGCCTCCAATGAAATTGCTCTTGTTCCCAGACGCACTCTCTGGTTCTTGGGTTCACGGTGACACTTCTCAGTGCCTGCAATGAAATCGGTCTTTTTCTGGCACACTCTCTGGTACTTGGGTTCTCGGTGACACTTCTCAGTGCCTGCAATGAAATCGGTCTTGTTCCCAGACACACTCTCTGGTACTTGGGTTCTCAGTCACACTTCTAAGTGCCTGCAGTGTAATCGCTCTTTTCCCGGCACATTCTCTGGTACTTGATGACACTTATCAGTGCTTGCAATGAAATCACTCTTGTTCTCAGACACACTCTCTGGTACTTGGGTTCAAAGTGACACTTCTCAGTGCCTGCAATGAAATCGCACGTGTTCCCAGACACACTCTCTGGTACTTGGGTTCTCGGTGACACTTCGCAGTACCTGCAGTGAAATCGCTGTTTTTCTGGAACGCTCTCTGGAACTTGGGTTCTCAGTGACACTTCTCAGTGCCTGCAGTGGAATCGCTCTTTTTCCGGCACATTCTCTGGTACCTGGGTTCTCGATGACACTTCTCAGTGCCTGCAATGAAATAGCTCTTTTTCCCAGACACACTCTCTGGTACTTGGGTTCTCGGTGACACTTTTCAGTACCTGCAGTGGAATCGCTCTTTTTCCGGTACACTCTCTGGTACTTGGGTTCTCGATGACACTTCTCAGTGCCTGCAATGAAATCGCTCTTCTTCCCAGACACACTCTCTGGTTCTTGGGTTCTGAGTGACACTTCACAGTGCCTACAATGAAATCGCTCTTGTTCAAAGACACACTCTCTGGTTCTTGGGTTCTCAGTGACACTTCTCATTTCCTGCAATGAAATCTCTCTTGTTCCGAGACACACTCTCTGGTACTTGGGTTCACGGTGACACTTCTCAGTGCCTGCAATGAAATCGCTCTTGTTCCCAGACACACTCTCTGGTACTTGGGTTCTCGATGACACTTCTCAGTGCCTGCAATGAAATCGCTCTTGTTCCCAGACACACTCTCTGGTACTTGAGTTCTCAGTGCCACTTCTCAGTGCCTGCAATGAAATCGCTCTTGTTCCCAGACACACACTCTGGTACTTGGGTTCTCAGTGACACTTCTCAGTTCCTGCAATGAAATCGCTTGTGTTCCCAGACACACTCTCTGGTACTTGGGTTCTCGGTGACACTTCTCAGTACCTGCAGTGGAATCGCTGTTTTTCTGGCACACTTTCTAGAACTTGGGTTTCGGTGACACTTCTCAGTGCCTGCAGTGGAATCGCTCTTTTTCTGGCACATTCTCTGGTACTTGGGTTCTCGATGACACTTCTCAGTGCCTGCAATGAAATCGCTTGTGTTCCCAGACACACTCTCTGGTACTTGGGTTCTCGGTGACACTTCTCAGTACCTGCAGTGGAATTGCTGTTTTTCTGGCACACTTTCTAGAACTTGGGTTCTCAGTGACACTTCTCAGTGCCTGCAGTGGAATCGCTCTTTTTCCGGCACATTCTCTGGTACTTGGGTTCTCAATGACACTTCTCAGTGCCTGCAATGAAATCGCTCTTGTTCCCAGACACACTCTCTGGTACTTGGGTTCTCGGTGACACTTTTCAGTACCTGCAGTGGAATCGCTCTTTTTCTGGTACACTCTCTGGTACTTGGGTCCTCGATGACACTTCTCAGTGCCTGCAACGAAATCGCTCTTGTTCCCAGACACAATCTCTGGTTCTTGGGTTCTCAGTGACACTTCTCAGTGCCTGCAATGAAATCACTCTTGTTCCCCGACACACTCTCTGGTTCTTGGGTTCTCCGTGACACTTTTCAGTGCCTGCATTGAAATCGCTCTTGTTCCCAGACACCCTCTCTGGTACTTGGGTTCTCGGTGACAATTCTCATTGCCTGCAATGAAATCGCTCTTGTTCCCAGACACACTCTCTGCTATTTGGGTTCTCAGTGACACTTTTCAGTACCTGCAGTGGAATCGCTCTTTTTCTGGTACACTCTCTGGTACTTGGGTTCTCGATGACACTTCTCAGTGCCTGCAATGAAATCGCTCTTGTTCCCAGACACAATCTCTGGTTTTTGGGTTCTCAGTGACACTTCTCAGTGCCTGCCATGAAATCGCTCTTGTTCCCAGACACACTCTCTGGTACTTGGGGTCTCGGTGACACTTCTCAGTGCCTGCAATGAAATCGCTCTTGTTCCCAGACACACTCTCTGGTACTTGGGTTCTCGGTGACACTTCTCAGTGCCTGCAATGAAATCGCTCTTGTTCCCAGACACACTCTCTTGTACTTGGGTTCTCTGTGACACTTATCAGTGCCTCCAATGAAATTGCTCTTGTTCCCAGACACACTCTCTGGTTCTTGGGTTCACGGTGACACTTCTCAGTGCCTGCAATGAAATCGGTCTTTTTCTGGCACACTCTCTGGTACTTGGGTTCTCGGTGACACTTCTCAGTGCCTGCAATGAAATCGGTCTTGTTCCCAGACACACTCTCTGGTACTTGGGTTCTCAGTCACACTTCTAAGTGCCTGCAGTGTAATCGCTCTTTTCCCGGCACATTCTCTGGTACTTCATGACACTTATCAGTGCTTGCAATGAAATCACTCTTGTTCTCAGACACACTCTCTGGTACTTGGGTTCAAAGTGACACTTCTCAGTGCCTGCAATGAAATCGCTCGTGTTCCCAGACACACTCTCTGGTACTTGGGTTCTCGGTGACACTTTGCAGTACCTGCAGTGAAATCGCTGTTTTTCTGGAACGCTCTCTGGAACTTGGGTTCTCAGTGACACTTCTCAGTGCCTGCAGTGGAATCGCTCTTTTTCCGGCACATTCTCTGGTACTTGGGTTCTCGATGACACTTCTCAGTGCCTGCAATGAAATAGCTCTTTTTCCCAGACACACTCTCTGGTACTTGGGTTCTCGGTGACACTTTTCAGTACCTGCAGTGGAATCGCTCTTTTTCCGGTACACTCTCTGGTACTTGGGTTCTCGATGACACTTCTCAGTGCCTGCAATGAAATCGCTCTTCTTCCCAGACACACTCTCTGGTTCTTGGGTTCTGAGTGACACTTCGCAGTGCCTACAATGAAATCGCTCTTGTTCAAAGACACACTCTCTGGTTCTTGGGTTCTCAGTGACACTTCTCATTTCCTGCAATGAAATCTCTCTTGTTCCGAGACACACTCTCTGGTACTTGGGTTCACGGTGACACTTCTCAGTGCCTGCAATGAAATCGCTCTTGTTCCCAGACACACTCTCTGGTACTTGGGTACTCGGTGACCCTTCTCAGTGCCTGCAATGAATTCGCTCTTGTGCCCAAACAAACTCTCTGGTACTTGGGTTCTCGATGACACTTCTCAGTGCCTGCAATGAAATCGCTCTTGTTCCCAGACACACTCTCTGGTACTTGAGTTCTCAGTGCCACTTCTCAGTGCCTGCAATGAAATCGCTCTTGTTCCCAGACACACACTCTGGTACTTGGGTTCTCAGTGACACTTCTCAGTTCCTGCAATGAAATCGCTTGTGTTCCCAGACACACTCTCTGGTACTTGGGTTCTCGGTGACACTTCTCAGTACCTGCAGTGGAATCGCTGTTTTTCTGGCACACTTTCTAGAACTTGGGTTTCGGTGACACTTCTCAGTGCCTGCAGTGGAATCGCTCTTTTTCCGGCACATTCTCTGGTACTTGGGTTCTCGATGACACTTCTCAGTGCCTGCAATGAAATCGCTCTTGTTCCCAGACACACTCTCTGGTACTTGGGTTCTCAGTGACACTTTTCAGTACCTGCAGTGGAATTGCTCTTTTTCTGGTACACTCTCTGGTACTTGGGTTCTCGATGACACTTCTCAGTGCCTGCAATGAAATCACTCTTGTTCCCAGACACAATCTCTGGTTTTTGGGTTCTCAGTGACACTTCTCAGTGCCTGCCATGAAATCGCTCTTGTTCCCAGACACACTCTCTGGTACTTGGGGTCTCGGTGACACTTCTCAGTGCCTGCAATGAAATCGCTCTTGTTCCCAGACACACTCTCTGGTACTTGGGTTCTCGGTGACACTTCTCAGTGCCTCCAATGAAATTGCTCTTGTTCCCAGACACACTCTCTGGTTCTTGGGTTCACGGTGACACTTCTCAGTGCCTGCAATGAAATCGGTCTTTTTCTGGCACACTCTCTGGTACTTGGGTTCTCGGTGACACTTCTCAGTGCCTGCAATGAAATCAGTCTTGTTCCCAGGCACACTCTCTGGTACTTGGGTTCTCAGTCACACTTCTAAGTGCCTGCAGTGTAATCGCTCTTTTCCCGGCACACTCTCTGGTACTTGGGTTCTCGGTGACACTTCTCAGTGCCTGCAATGAAATCGCTCTTGTTCCCAGACACACTCTCTGGTACTTGAGTTCTTGGTGCCACTTCTCAGTGCCTGCAATGAAATCAATCTTGTTCCCAGACACACTCTGGTACTTGGGTTCAAAGTGACACTTCTCAGTGCCTGCAATGAAATCGCTCGTGTTCCCAGACACACTCTCTGGTACTTGGGTTCTCGGTGACACTTCGCAGTACCTGCAGTGAAATTGCTGTTTTTCTGGCACACTCTCTGGAACTTGGGTTCTCAGTGACACTTCTCAGTGCCTGCAGTGGAATCGCTCTTTTTCCAGCACATTCTCTGGTACTTGGGTTCTCGATGACACTTCTCAGTGCCTGCAATGAAATAGCTCTTTTTCCCAGACACACTCTCTGGTACTTGGGTTCTCGGTGACACTTTTCAGTACCTGCAGTGGAATCGCTCTTTTTCCGGTACACTCTCTGGTACTTGGGTTCTCGATGACGCTTCTCAGTGCCTGCAATGAAATCGCTCTTCTTCCCAGACACACTCTCTGGTTCTTGGGTTCTGAGTAACACTGCGCAGTGCCTACAATGAAATCGCTCTTGTTCAAAGACACACTCTCTGGTTCTTGGGTTCTCAGTGACACTTCTCATTGCCTGCAATGAAATCTCTCTTGTTCCCAGACACACTCTCTGGTACTTGGGTTCACGGGGACACTTCTCAGTGCCTGCAATGAAATCGCTCTTCTTCCCAGACACACTCTCTGGTACTTGGGTACTCGGTGACCCTTCTCAGTGCCTGCAATGAAATCGCTCTTGTTCCCAAACACACTCTCTGGTACTTGGGTTCTCGATGACACTTCTCAGTGCCTGCAATGAAATCGCTCTTGTTCCCAGACACCCTCTCTGGTACTTGGGTTCTCGGTGACAATTCTCATTGCCTGCAATGAAATCGCTCTATTTCCCAGACACACTCTCTGCTACTTGGGTTCACGGTGACACTTCTCAGTGCCTGCAATGAAATCGCTCTTATTCCCAGACACACTCTCCTGTACTTGGGTTCTCGGTGACACTTTTCAGTACCTGCAGTGGAATCGCTCTTTTTACGGCACATTCTCTGGTACTTGGGTTCTCGATGACACTTCTCAGTGCCTGCAATGAAATCGCTCTTGTTCCCAGACACACTCTCTGGTACTTGGGTTCTCAGTGACACTTTTCAGTACCTGCAGTGGAATCGCTCTTTTTCTGGTACACTCTCTGGTACTTGGGTTCTCGATGACACTTCTCAGTGCCTGCAATGAAATCGCTCTTGTTCCCAGACATAATCTCTGGTTTTTGGGTTCAAAGTGACACTTCTCAGTGCCTGCAATGAAATCGCTCGTGTTCCCAGACACACTCTCTGGTACTTGGGTTCTCGGTGACACTTCGCAGTACCTGCAGTGAAATCGCTGTTTTTCTGGAACGCTCTCTGGAACTTGGGTTCTCAGTGACACTTCTCAGTGCCTGCAGTGGAATCGCTCTTTTTCCGGCACATTCTCTGGTACTTGGGTTCTCGATGACACTTCTCAGTGCCTGCAATGAAATAGCTCTTTTTCCCAGACACACTCTCTGGTACTTGGGTTCTCGGTGACACTTTTCAGTACCTGCAGTGGAATCGCTCTTTTTCCGGTACACTCTCTGGTACTTGGGTTCTCGATGACACTTCTCAGTGCCTGCAATGAAATCGCTCTTCTTCCCAGACACACTCTCTGGTTCTTGGGTTCTGAGTGACACTTCGCAGTGCCTACAATGAAATCGCTCTTGTTCAAAGACACACTCTCTGGTTCTTGGGTTCTCACTGACACTTCTCATTTCCTGCAATGAAATCTCTCTTGTTCCGAGACACACTCTCTGGTACTTGGGTTCACGGTGACACTTCTCAGTGCCTGCAATGAAATCGCTCTTGTTCCCAGGCACACTCTCTGGTACTTGGGTACTCGGTGACCCTTCTCAGTGCCTGCAATGAATTCGCTCTTGTTCCCAAACACACTCTCTGGTACTTGGGTTCTCGATGACACTTCTCAGTGCCTGCAATGAAATCGCTCTTGTTCCCAGACACACTCTCTGGTACTTGAGTTCTCAGTGCCACTTCTCAGTGCCTGCAATGAAATCGCTCTTGTTCCCAGACACACACTCTGGTACTTGGGTTCTCAGTGACACTTCTCAGTTCCTGCAATGAAATCGCTTGTGTTCCCAGACACACTCTCTGGTACTTGGGTTCTCGGTGACACTTCTCAGTACCTGCAGTGGAATCGCTGTTTTTCTGGCACACTTTCTAGAACTTGGGTTTCGGTGACACTTCTCAGTGCCTGCAGTGGAATCGCTCTTTTTCCGGCACATTCTCTGGTACTTGGGTTCTCGATGACACTTCTCAGTGCCTGCAATGAAATCGCTTGTGTTCCCAGACACACTCTCTGGTACTTGGGTTCTCGGTGACACTTCTCAGTACCTGCAGTGGAATTGCTGTTTTTCTGGCACACTTTCTAGAACTTGGGTTCTCAGTGACACTTCTCAGTGCCTGCAGTGGAATCGCTCTTTTTCCGGCACATTCTCTGGTACTTGGGTTCTCAATGACACTTCTCAGTGCCTGCAATGAAATCGCTCTTGTTCCCAGACACACTCTCTGGTACTTGGGTTCTCGGTGACACTTTTCAGTACCTGCAGTGGAATCGCTCTTTTTCTGGTACACTCTCTGGTACTTGGGTTCTCGATGACACTTCTCAGTGCCTGCAACGAAATCGCTCTTGTTCCCAGACACAATCTCTGGTTCTTGGGTTCTCAGTGACACTTCTCAGTGCCTGCAATGAAATCACTCTTGTTCCCCGACACACTCTCTGGTTCTTGGGTTCTCCGTGACACTTTTCAGTGCCTGCATTGAAATCGCTCTTGTTCCCAGACACCCTCTCTGGTACTTGGGTTCTCGGTGACAATTCTCATTGCCTGCAATGAAATCGCTCTTGTTCCCAGACACACTCTCTGCTACTTGGGTTCTCAGTGACACTTTTCAGTACCTGCAGTGGAATCGCTCTTTTTCTGGTACACTCTCTGGTACTTGGGTTCTCGATGACACTTCTCAGTGCCTGCAATGAAATCGCTCTTGTTCCCAGGCACAATCTCTGGTTTTTGGGTTCTCAGTGACACTTCTCAGTGCCTGCCATGAAATCGCTCTTGTTCCCAGACACACTCTCTGGTACTTGGGGTCTCGGTGACACTTCTCAGTGCCTGCAATGAAATCGCTCTTGTTCCCAGACACACTCTCTGGTACTTGGGTTCTCGGTGACACTTCTCAGTGCCTGCAATGAAATCGCTCTTGTTCCCAGACACACTCTCTTGTACTTGGGTTCTCTGTGACACTTATCAGTGCCTCCAATGAAATTGCTCTTGTTCCCAGACACACTCTCTGGTTCTTGGGTTCACGGTGACACTTCTCAGTGCCTGCAATGAAATCGGTCTTTTTCTGGCACACTCTCTGGTACTTGGGTTCTCGGTGACACTTCTCAGTGCCTGCAATGAAATCGGTCTTGTTCCCAGACACACTCTCTGGTACTTGGGTTCTCAGTCACACTTCTAAGTGCCTGCAGTGTAATCGCTCTTTTCCCGGCACATTCTCTGGTACTTGATGACACTTATCAGTGCTTGCAATGAAATCACTCTTGTTCTCAGACACACTCTCTGGTACTTGGGTTCAAAGTGACACTTCTCAGTGCCTGCAATGAAATCGCTCGTGTTCCCAGACACACTCTCTGGTACTTGGGTTCTCGGTGACACTTCGCAGTACCTGCAGTGAAATCGCTGTTTTTCTGGAACGCTCTCTGGAACTTGGGTTCTCAGTGACACTTCTCAGTGCCTGCAGTGGAATCGCTCTTTTTCCGGCACATTCTCTGGTACTTGGGTTCTCGATGACACTTCTCAGTGCCTGCAATGAAATAGCTCTTTTTACCAGACACACTCTCTGGTACTTGGGTTCTCGGTGACACTTTTCAGTACCTGCAGTGGAATCGCTCTTTTTCCGGTACACTCTCTGGTACTTGGGTTCTCGATGACACTTCTCAGTGCCTGCAGTGGAATCGCTCTTTTTCCGGCACATTCTCTGGTACTTGGGTTCTCGATGACACTTCTCAGTGCCTGCAATGAAATCGCTTGTGTTCCCAGACACACTCTCTGGTACTTGGGTTCTCGGTGACACTTCTCAGTACCTGCAGTGGAATTGCTGTTTTTCTGGCACACTTTCTAGAACTTGGGTTCTCAGTGACACTTCTCAGTGCCTGCAGTGGAATCGCTCTTTTTCCGGCACATTCTCTGGTACTTGGGTTCTCAATGACACTTCTCAGTGCCTGCAATGAAATCGCTCTTGTTCCCAGACACACTCTCTGGTACTTGGGTTCTCGGTGACACTTTTCAGTACCTGCAGTGGAATCGCTCTTTTTCTGGTACACTCTCTGGTACTTGGGTCCTCGATGACACTTCTCAGTGCCTGCAACGAAATCGCTCTTGTTCCCAGACACAATCTCTGGTTCTTGGGTTCTCAGTGACACTTCTCAGTGCCTGCAATGAAATCACTCTTGTTCCCCGACACACTCTCTGGTTCTTGGGTTCTCCGTGACACTTTTCAGTGCCTGCATTGAAATCGCTCTTGTTCCCAGACACCCTCTCTGGTACTTGGGTTCTCGGTGACAATTCTCATTGCCTGCAATGAAATCGCTCTTGTTCCCAGACACACTCTCTGCTACTTGGGTTCTCAGTGACACTTTTCAGTACCTGCAGTGGAATCGCTCTTTTTCTGGTACACTCTCTGGTACTTGGGTTCTCGATGACACTTCTCAGTGCCTGCAATGAAATCGCTCTTGTTCCCAGACACAATCTCTGGTTTTTGGGTTCTCAGTGACACTTCTCAGTGCCTGCCATGAAATGGCTCTTGTTCCCAGACACACTCTCTGGTACTTGGGGTCTCGGTGACACTTCTCAGTGCCTGCAATGAAATCGCTCTTGTTCCCAGACACACTCTCTGGTACTTGGGTTCTCGGTGACACTTCTCAGTGCCTGCAATGAAATCGCTCTTGTTCCCAGACACACTCTCTTGTACTTGGGTTCTCTGTGACACTTATCAGTGCCTCCAATGAAATTGCTCTTGTTCCCAGACACACTCTCTGGTTCTTGGGTTCACGGTGACACTTCTCAGTGCCTGCAATGAAATCGGTCTTTTTCTGGCACACTCTCTGGTACTTGGGTTCTCGGTGACACTTCTCAGTGCCTGCAATGAAATCGGTCTTGTTCCCAGACACACTCTCTGGTACTTGGGTTCTCAGTCACACTTCTAAGTGCCTGCAGTGTAATCGCTCTTTTCCCGGCACATTCTCTGGTACTTGATGACACTTATCAGTGCTTGCAATGAAATCACTCTTGTTCTCAGACACACTCTCTGGTACTTGGGTTCAAAGTGACACTTCTCAGTGCCTGCAATGAAATCGCTCGTGTTCCCAGACACACTCTCTGGTACTTGGGTTCTCGGTGACACTTCGCAGTACCTGCAGTGAAATCGCTGTTTTTCTGGAACGCTCTCTGGAACTTGGGTTCTCAGTGACACTTCTCAGTGCCTGCAGTGGAATCGCTCTTTTTCCGGCACATTCTCTGGTACTTGGGTTCTCGATGACACTTCTCAGTGCCTGCAATGAAATAGCTCTTTTTCCCAGACACACTCTCTGGTACTTGGGTTCTCGGTGACACTTTTCAGTACCTGCAGTGGAATCGCTCTTTTTCCGGTACACTCTCTGGTACTTGGGTTCTCGATGACACTTCTCAGTGCCTGCAATGAAATCGCTCTTCTTCCCAGACACACTCTCTGGTTCTTGGGTTCTGAGTGACACTTCGCAGTGCCTACAATGAAATCGCTCTTGTTCAAAGACACACTCTCTGGTTCTTGGGTTCTCAGTGACACTTCTCATTTCCTGCAATGAAATCTCTCTTGTTCCGAGACACACTCTCTGGTACTTGGGTTCACGGTGACACTTCTCAGTGCCTGCAATGAAATCGCTCTTGTTCCCAGACACACTCTCTGGTACTTGGGTACTCGGTGACCCTTCTCAGTGCCTGCAATGAATTCGCTCTTGTGCCCAAACAAACTCTCTGGTACTTGGGTTCTCGATGACAATTCTCAGTGCCTGCAATGAAATCGCTCTTGTTCCCAGACACACTCTCTGGTACTTGAGTTCTCAGTGCCACTTCTCAGTGCCTGCAATGAAATCGCTCTTGTTCCCAGACACACACTCTGGTACTTGGGTTCTCAGTGACACTTCTCAGTTCCTGCAATGAAATCGCTTGTGTTCCCAGACACACTCTCTGGTATTTGGGTTCTCGGTGACACTTCTCAGTACCTGCAATGGAATCGCTGTTTTTCTGGCACACTTTCTAGAACTTGGGTTTCGGTGACACTTCTCAGTGCCTGCAGTGGAATCGCTCTTTTTCCGGCACATTCTCTGGTACTTGGGTTCTCGATGACACTTCTCAGTGCCTGCAATGAAATCGCTCTTGTTCCCAGACACACTCTCTGGTACTTGGGTTCTCAGTGACACTTTTCAGTACCTGCAGTGGAATTGCTCTTTTTCTGGTACACTCTCTGGTACTTGGGTTCTCGATGACACTTCTCAGTGCCTGCAATGAAATCACTCTTGTTCCCAGACACAATCTCTGGTTTTTGGGTTCTCAGTGACACTTCTCAGTGCCTGCCATGAAATCGCTCTTGTTCCCAGACACACTCTCTGGTACTTGGGGTCTCGGTGACACTTCTCAGTGCCTGCAATGAAATCGCTCTTGTTCCCAGACACACTCTCTGGTACTTGGGTTCTCGGTGACACTTCTCAGTGCCTCCAATGAAATTGCTCTTGTTCCCAGACACACTCTCTGGTTCTTGGGTTCACGGTGACACTTCTCAGTGCCTGCAATGAAATCGGTCTTTTTCTGGCGCACTCTCTGGTACTTGGGTTCTCGGTGACACTTCTCAGTGCCTGCAATGAAATCAGTCTTGTTCCCAGGCACACTCTCTGGTACTTGGGTTCTCAGTCACACTTCTAAGTGCCTGCAGTGTAATCGCTCTTTTCCCGGCACACTCTCTGGTACTTGGGTTCTCGGTGACACTTCTCAGTGCCTGCAATGAAATCGCTCTTGTTCCCAGACACACTCTCTGGTACTTGAGTTCTTGGTGCCACTTCTCAGTGCCTGCAATGAAATCAATCTTGTTCCCAGACACACTCTGGTACTTGGGTTCAAAGTGACACTTCTCAGTGCCTGCAATGAAATCGCTCGTGTTCCCAGACACACTCTCTGGTACTTGGGTTCTCGGTGACACTTCGCAGTACCTGCAGTGAAATTGCTGTTTTTCTGGCACACTCTCTGGAACTTGGGTTCTCAGTGACACTTCTCAGTGCCTGCAGTGGAATCGCTCTTTTTCCAGCACATTCTCTGGTACTTGGGTTCTCGATGACACTTCTCAGTGCCTGCAATGAAATAGCTCTTTTTCCCAGACACACTCTCTGGTACTTGGGTTCTCGGTGACACTTTTCAGTACCTGCAGTGGAATCGCTCTTTTTCCGGTACACTCTCTGGTACTTGGGTTCTCGATGACGCTTCTCAGTGCCTGCAATGAAATCGCTCTTCTTCCCAGACACACTCTCTGGTTCTTGGGTTCTGAGTAACACTGCGCAGTGCCTACAATGAAATCGCTCTTGTTCAAAGACACACTCTCTGGTTCTTGGGTTTTCAGTGACACTTCTCATTGCCTGCAATGAAATCTCTCTTGTTCCCAGACACACTCTCTGGTACTTGGGTTCACGGGGACACTTCTCAGTGCCTGCAATGAAATCGCTCTTCTTCCCAGACACACTCTCTGGTACTTGGGTACTCGGTGACCCTTCTCAGTGCCTGCAATGAAATCGCTCTTGTTCCCAAACACACTCTCTGGTACTTGGGTTCTCGATGACACTTCTCAGTGCCTGCAATGAAATCGCTCTTGTTCCCAGACACCCTCTCTGGTACTTGGGTTCTCGGTGACAATTCTCATTGCCTGCAATGAAATCGCTCTATTTCCCAGACACACTCTCTGCTACTTGGGTTCACGGTGACACTTCTCAGTGCCTGCAATGAAATCGCTCTTGTTCCCAGACACACTCTCCTGTACTTGGGTTCTCGGTGACACTTTTCAGTACCTGCAGTGGAATCGCTCTTTTTACGGCACATTCTCTGGTACTTGGGTTCTCGATGACACTTCTCAGTGCCTGCAATGAAATCGCTCTTGTTCCCAGACACACTCTCTGGTACTTGGGTTCTCAGTGACACTTTTCAGTACCTGCAGTGGAATCGCTCTTTTTCTGGTACACTCTCTGGTACTTGGGTTCTCGATGACACTTCTCAGTGCCTGCAATGAAATCGCTCTTGTTCCCAGACATAATCTCTGGTTTTTGGGTTCTCAGTGACACTTCTCAGTGCCTGCCATGAAATCGCTCTTGTTCCCAGACACACTCTCTGGTACTTGGGGTCTCGGTGACACTTCTCAGTGCCTGCAATGAAATCGCTCTTGTTCCCAGACACACTCTCTGGTACTTGGGTTCTCGGTGACACTTCTCAGTGCCTGCAATGAAATCGCTCTTGTTCCCAGACACACTCTCTTGTACTTGGGTTCTCTGTGACACTTATCAGTGCCTCCAATGAAATTGCTCTTGTTCCCAGACACACTCTCTGGTTCTTGGGTTCACGGTGACACTTCTCAGTGCCTGCAATGAAATCGGTCTTTTTCTGGCACACTCTCTGGTACTTGGGTTCTCGGTGACACTTCTCAGTGCCTGCAATGAAATCGGTCTTGTTCCCAGACACACTCTCTGGTACTTGGGGTCTCAGTCACACTTCTAAGTGCCTGCAGTGTAATCGCTCTTTTCCCGGCACATTCTCTGGTACTTGATGACACTTACCAGTGCTTGCAATGAAATCACTCTTGTTCTCAGACACACTCTCTGGTACTTGGGTTCAAAGTGACACTTCTCAGTGCCTGCAATGAAATCGCTCGTGTTCCCAGACACACTCTCTGGTACTTGGGTTCTCGGTGACACTTAGCAGTACCTGCAGTGAAATCGCTGTTTTTCTGGGACGCTCTCTGGAACTTGGGTTCTCAGTGACACTTCTCAGTGCCTGCAGTGGAATCGCTCTTTTTCCGGCACATTCTCTGGTACTTGGGTTCTCGATGACACTTCTCAGTGCCTGCAATGAAATAGCTCTTTTTCCCAGACACACTCTCTGGTACTTGGGTTCTCGGTGACACTTTTCAGTACCTGCAGTGGAATCGCTCTTTTTCCGGTACACTCTCTGGTACTTGGGTTCTCGATGACACTTCTCAGTGCTTGCAATGAAATCGCTCTTCTTCCCAGACACACTCTCTGGTTCTTGGGTTCTGAGTGACACTTCGCAGTGCCTACAATGAAATCGCTCTTGTTCAAAGACACACTCTCTGGTTCTTGGGTTCTCAGTGACACTTCTCATTTCCTGCAATGAAATCTCTCTTTTCCCGGCACATTCTCTGGTACTTGATGACACTTATCAGTGCTTGCAATGAAATCACTCTTGTTCTCAGACACACTCTCTGGTACTTGGGTTCAAAGTGACACTTCTCAGTGCTTGCAATGAAATCACTCTTCTTCCCAGACACACTCTCTGGTTCTTGGGTTCTGAGTGACACTTCGCAGTGCCTACAATGAAATCGCTCGTGTTCCCAGACACACTCTCTGGTACTTGGGTTCTCGGTGACACTTTTCAGTACCTGCAGTGGAATCGCTCTTTTTCCGGTACACTCTCTGGTACTTGGGTTCTCGATGACACTTCTCAGTGCTTGCAATGAAATCGCTCTTCTTCCCAGACACACTCTCTGGTTCTTGGGTTCTGAGTGACACTTCGCAGTGCCTACAATGAAATCGCTCGTGTTCCCAGACACACTCTCTGGTACTTGGGTTCTCGGTGACACTTAGCAGTACCTGCAGTGAAATCGCTGTTTTTCTGGGACGCTCTCTGGAACTTGGGTTCTCAGTGACACTTCTCAGTGCCTGCAGTGGAATCGCTCTTTTTCCGGCACATTCTCTGGTACTTGGGTTCTCGATGACACTTCTCAGTGCCTGCAATGAAATAGCTCTTTTTCCCAGACACACTCTCTGGTACTTGGGTACTCGGTGACCCTTCTCAGTGCCTGCAATGAAATCGCTCTTGTTCCCAAACACACTCTCTGGTACTTGGGTTCTCGATGACACTTCTCAGTGCCTGCAATGAAATCGCTCTTGTTCCCAGACACCCTCTCTGGTACTTGGGTTCTCGGTGACAATTCTCATTGCCTGCAATGAAATCGCTCTATTTCCCAGACACACTCTCTGCTACTTGGGTTCACGGTGACACTTCTCAGTGCCTGCAATGAAATCGCTCTTGTTCCCAGACACACTCTCCTGTACTTGGGTTCTCGGTGACACTTTTCAGTACCTGCAGTGGAATCGCTCTTTTTCCGGCACATTCTCTGGTACTTGGGTTCTCGATGACACTTCTCAGTGCCTGCAATGAAATCGCTCTTGTTCCCAGACACACTCTCTGGTACTTGGGTTCTCAGTGACACTTTTCAGTACCTGCAGTGGAATCGCTCTTTTTCTGGTACACTCTCTGGTACTTGGGTTCTCGATGACACTTCTCAGTGCCTGCAATGAAATCGCTCTTGTTCCCAGACATAATCTCTGGTTTTTGGGTTCTCAGTGACACTTCTCAGTGCCTGCCATGAAATCGCTCTTGTTCCCAGACACACTCTCTGGTACTTGGGGTCTCGGTGACACTTCTCAGTGCCTGCAATGAAATCGCTCTTGTTCCCAGACACACTCTCTGGTACTTGGGTTCTCGGTGACACTTCTCAGTGCCTGCAATGAAATCGCTCTTGTTCCCAGACACACTCTCTTGTACTTGGGTTCTCTGTGACACTTATCAGTGCCTCCAATGAAATTGCTCTTGTTCCCAGACACACTCTCTGGTTCTTGGGTTCACGGTGACACTTCTCAGTGCCTGCAATGAAATCGGTCTTTTTCTGGCACACTCTCTGGTACTTGGGTTCTCGGTGACACTTCTCAGTGCCTGCAATGAAATCGGTCTTGTTCCCAGACACACTCTCTGGTACTTGGGGTCTCAGTCACACTTCTAAGTGCCTGCAGTGTAATCGCTCTTTTCCCGGCACATTCTCTGGTACTTGATGACACTTACCAGTGCTTGCAATGAAATCACTCTTGTTCTCAGACACACTCTCTGGTACTTGGGTTCAAAGTGACACTTCTCAGTGCCTGCAATGAAATCGCTCGTGTTCCCAGACACACTCTCTGGTACTTGGGTTCTCGGTGACACTTAGCAGTACCTGCAGTGAAATCGCTGTTTTTCTGGGACGCTCTCTGGAACTTGGGTTCTCAGTGACACTTCTCAGTGCCTGCAGTGGAATCGCTCTTTTTCCGGCACATTCTCTGGTACTTGGGTTCTCGATGACACTTCTCAGTGCCTGCAATGAAATAGCTCTTTTTCCCAGACACACTCTCTGGTACTTGGGTTCTCGGTGACACTTTTCAGTACCTGCAGTGGAATCGCTCTTTTTCCGGTACACTCTCTGGTACTTGGGTTCTCGATGACACTTCTCAGTGCTTGCAATGAAATCGCTCTTCTTCCCAGACACACTCTCTGGTTCTTGGGTTCTGAGTGACACTTCGCAGTGCCTACAATGAAATCGCTCTTGTTCAAAGACACACTCTCTGGTTCTTGGGTTCTCAGTGACACTTCTCATTTCCTGCAATGAAATCTCTCTTTTCCCGGCACATTCTCTGGTACTTGATGACACTTATCAGTGCTTGCAATGAAATCACTCTTGTTCTCAGACACACTCTCTGGTACTTGGGTTCAAAGTGACACTTCTCAGTGCTTGCAATGAAATCACTCTTCTTCCCAGACACACTCTCTGGTTCTTGGGTTCTGAGTGACACTTCGCAGTGCCTACAATGAAATCGCTCTTGTTCAAAGACACACTCTCTGGTTCTTGGGTTCACAGTGACACTTCTCATTTCCTGCAATGAAATCTCTCTTGTTCCCAGACACACTCTCTGGTACTTGGGTTCACGGTGACACTTCTCAGTGCCTGCAATGAAATCGCTCTTGTTCCCAGACACACTCTCTGGTACTTGGGTACTCGGTGACCCTTCTCAGTGCCTGCAATGAATTCGCTCTTGTTCCCAAACACACTCTCTGGTACTTGGGTTCTCGATGAACTTCTCAGTGCATGCAATGAAATCGCTCTTGTTCCCAGACACACTCTCTGGTACTTGAGTTCTCAGTGCCACTTCTCAGTGCCTGCAATGAAATCGCTCTTGTTCCCAGACACACACTCTGGTACTTGGGTTCTCAGTGACACTTCTCATTTCCTGCAATGAAATCGCTCTTGTTCCCAGACACACTCTCTGGTACTTGGGTACTCGGTGACCCTTCTCAGTGCCTGCAATGAATTCGCTCTTGTTCCCAAACACACTCTCTGGTACTTGGGTTCTCGATGACACTTCTCAGTGCCTGCAATGAAATCGCTCTTGTTCCCAGACACACTCTCTGGTACTTGAGTTCTCAGTGCCACTTCTCAGTGCCTGCAATGAAATCGCTCTTGTTCCCAGACACACACTCTGGTACTTGGGTTCTCAGTGGCACTTCTCAGTGCCTGCAATGAAATCGCTTGTGTTCCCAGACACACTCTCTGGTACTTGAGTTCTCAGTGCCACTTCTCAGTGCCTGCAATGAAATCGCTCTTGTTCCCAGACACACACTCTGGTACTTGGGTTCTCAGTGGCACTTCTCAGTGCCTGCAATGAAATCGCTTGTGTTCCCAGACACACTCTCTGGTACTTGAGTTCTCAGTGCCACTTCTCAGTGCCTGCAATGAAATCGCTCTTGTTCCCAGACACACACTCTGGTACTTGGGTTCTCAGTGGCACTTCTCAGTGCCTGCAATGAAATCGCTCTTGTTCCCAGACACACACTCTGGTACTTGGGTTCTCAGTGACACTTCTCATTTCCTGCAATGAAATCGCTCTTGTTCCCAGACACACTCTCTGGTACTTGGGTACTCGGTGACCCTTCTCAGTGCCTGCAATGAGTTCGCTCTTGTTCCCAAACACACTCTCTGGTACTTGGGTTCTCTATGACACTTCTCAGTGCCTGCAATGAAATCGCTCTTGTTCCCAGACACACTCTCTGGTACTTGAGTTCTCAGTGCCACTTCTCAGTGCCTGCAATGAAATCGCTCTTGTTCCCAGACACACACTCTGGTACTTGGGTTCTCAGTGGCACTTCTCAGTGCCTGCAATGAAATCGCTTGTGTTCCCAGACACACTCTCTGGTACTTGGGTTCTCGGTGACACTTCTCAGTGCCTGCAGTGGAATCGCTCTTTTTCCGGCACATTCTCTCGTACTTGGGTTCTCGATGACACTTCTCAGTGCCTGCAATGAAATCGCTCTTGTTCCCAGACACACTCTCTGGTACTTGGGTTCTCAGTGACACTTTTCAGTACCTGCAGTGGAATCGCTCTTTTTCTGGTACACTCTCTGGTACTTGGGTTCTCGGTGACACTTCTCAGTGCCTGCAATGAAATCGGTCTTGTTTCCAGACACACTCTCTGGTACTTGGGTTCTCAGTCACACTTCTAAGTGCCTGCAGTGTAATCGCTCTTTTCCCGGCACATTCTCTGGTACTTGATGACACTTATCAGTGCTTGCAATGAAATCACTCTTGTTCCCAGACACACTCTCTGGTACTTGGGTTCAAAGTGACACTTCTCAGTGCCTGCAATGAAATCGCTCGTGTTCCCAGACACACTCTCTGGTACTTGGGTTCTTGATGACACTTCTCATTGCCTGCAATGAAATCGGTCTTGTTCCCAGACACACTCTCTGGTACTTGGGTTCTCAGTCACACTTCTAAGTGCCTGCAGTGTAATCGCTCTTTTCCCGGCACATTCTCTGGTTCTTGGGTTCTTGATGACACTTATCAGTGCTTGCAATGAAATCACTCTTGTTCCCAGACACACTCTCTGGTACTTGGGTTCAAAGTGACACTTCTCAGTGCCTGCAATGAAATCGCTCGTGTTCCCAGACACACTCTCTGGTACTTGGGTTCTCGGTGACACTTCACAGTACCTGCAGTGAAATCGCTGTTTTTCTGGAACGCTCTCTGGAACTTGGGTTCTCAGTGACACTTCTCAGTGCCTGCAGTGGAATCGCTCTTTTTCCGGCACATTCTCTGGTACTTGGGTTCTCGATGACACTTCTCAGTGCCTGCAATGAAATAGCTCTTTTTCCCAGACACACTCTCTGGTACTTGGGTTCTCGATGACACTTCTCAGTGCCTGCAATGAAATCGCTCTTCTTCCCAGACACACTCTCTGGTTCTTGGGTTCTGAGTGACACTTCGCAGTGCCTACAATGAAATCGCTCTTGTTCAAAGACACACTCTCTGGTTCTTGGGTTCTCAGTGACACTTCTCATTGCCTGCAATGAAATCTCTCTTGTTCCCAGACACACTCTCTGGTACTTGGGTTCACGGTGACACTTCTCAGTGCCTGCAATGAAATTGCTCTTGTTCCCAGACACACTCTCTGGTACTTGGGTACTCGGTGACCCTTCTCAGTGCCTGCAATGAAATCGCTCTTGTTCCCAAACACACTCTCTGGTACATGGGTTCTCGATGACACTTCTCAGTGCCTGCAATGAAATCGCTCTTGTTCCCAGACACACTCTCTGGTACTTGAGTTCTCAGTGCCACTTTTCAGTGCCTGCAATGAAATCGCTCTTGTTCTCAGACACACACTCTGGTACTTGGGTTCTCAGTGACACTTCTCAGTTCCTGCAATGAAATCGCTTGTGTTCCCAGACACACTCTCTGGTACTTGGGTTCTCGGTGACACTTCTCAGTACCTGCAGTGGAATCGCTGTTTTTCTGGCACACTTTCTAGAACTTGGGTTCTCAGTGACACTTCTCAGTGCCTGCAGTGGAATCGCTCTTTTTCCGGCACATTCTCTGGTACTTGGGTTCTCGATGACACTTCTCAGTGCCTGCAATGAAATCGCTCTTGTTCCCAGACACACTCTCTGGTACTTGGGTTCTCGGTGACACTTTTCAGTACCTGCAGTGGAATCGCTCTTTTTCTGGTACACTCTCTGGTACTTGGGTTCTCGATGACACTCAGTGCCTGCAACGAAATCGCTCTTTTTCCCAGACACAATCTCTGGTTCTTGGGTTCTCAGTGACACTTCTCAGTGCCTGCAATGAAATCGCTCTTGTTCCCCGACACACTCTCTGGTTCTTGGGTTCTCTGTGACACTTTTCAGTGCCTGCATTGAAATCGCTCTTGTTCCCAGACACCCTCTCTGGTACTTGGGTTCTCGGTGACAATTCTCATTGCCTGCAATGAAATCGCTCTTGTTCCCAGACACACTCTCTGCTACTTGGGTTCACGGTGACACTTCTCAGTGCCTGCAATGAAATCGCTCTTGTTCCCAGACACACTCTCTGGTACTTGGGTTCTCGGTAACACTTCTCAGTGCCTGCAATGAAATCGCTCTTGTTCCCAGACACACTCTCTGGTACTTGGATTCTCAGTGACACTTTTCAGTACCTGCAGTGGAATCGCTCTTTTTCTGGTACACTCTCTGGTACTTGGGTTCTCGATGACACTTCTCAGTGCCTGCAATGAAATCGCTCTTGTTCCCAGACACAATCTCTGGTTTTTGGGTTCTCAGTGACACTGCTCAGTGCCTGCAATGAAATCGCTCTTGTTCCCAGACACACTCTCTGGTACTTGGGGTCTCGGTGACACTTCTCAGTGCCTGCAATGAAATCGCTCTTGTTCCCAGACACACTCTCTGGTACTTGGGTTCTCGGTGACACTTCTCAGTGCCTGCAATGAAATCGCTCTTGTTCCCAGACACACTCTCTTGTACTTGGGTTCTCTGTGACACTTATCAGTGCCTCCAATGAAATTGCTCTTGTTCCCAGACACACTCTCTGGTTCTTGGGTTCACGGTGACACTTCTCAGTGCCTGCAATAAAATCGGTCTTTTTCTGGCACACTCTCTGGTACTTGGGTTCTCAGTCACACTTCTAAGTGCCTGCAGTGTAATCACTCTTTTCCCGGCACATTCTCTGGTACTTGGGTTCTTGATGACACTTATCAGTGCTTGCAATGAAATCACTTGTGTTCCCAGACACACTCTCTGGTACTTGGGTTCTCAGTGACACTTTTCAGTACCTGCAGTGGAATCGCTCTTTTTCTGGTACACTCTCTGGTACTTGGGTTCTCGATGACACTTCTCAGTGCCTGCAATGAAATCGCTCTTGTTCCCAGACACAATCTCTGGTTTTTGGGTTCTCAGTGACACTTCTCAGTGCCTGCAATGAAATCGCTCTTGTTCCCAGACACACTCTCTGGTACTTGGGGTCTCGGTGACACTTCTCAGTGCCTGCAATGAAATCGCTCTTGTTCCCAGACACACTCTCTGGTACTTGGGTTCTCGGTGACACTTCTCAGTGCCTGCAATGAAATCGCTCTTGTTCCCAGACACACTCTCTTGTACTTGGGTTCTCTGTGACACTTATCAGTGCCTCCAATGAAATTGCTCTTGTTCCCAGACACACTCTCTGGTTCTTGGGTTCACGGTGACACTTCTCAGTGCCTGCAATGAAATCGGTCTTTTTCTGGCACACTCTCTGGTACTTGGGTTCTCGGTGACACTTCTCAGTGCCTGCAATGAAATCAGTCTTGTTCCCAGGCACACTCTCTGGTACTTGGGTTCTCAGTCACACTTCTAAGTGCCTGCAGTGTAATCGCTCTTTTCCCGGCACATTCTCTGGTACTTAGGTTCTTGATGACACTTATCAGTGCTTGCAATGAAATCACTCTTGTTCCCAGACACACTCTCTGGTACTTGGGTTCTTTGTGACACTTCTCAGTGCCTGCAATGAAATCGCTCTTGTTCCCAGACACACTCTCTGGTTCTTGGGTTCACGGTGACACTTCTCAGTGCCTGCAATGAAATCGCTCTTGTTCCCAAACACACTCTCTGGTACTTGGGTTCTCGATGACACTTCTCAGTGCCTGCAATGAAATCGCTCTTGTTCCCAGACACCCTCTCTGGTACTTGGGTTCTCGGTGACAATTCTCATTGCCTGCAATGAAATCGCTCTATTTCCCAGACACACTCTCTGCTACTTGGGTTCACGGTGACACTTCTCAGTGCCTGCAATGAAATCGCTCTTGTTCCCAGACACACTCTCCTGTACTTGGGTTCTCGGTGACACTTTTCAGTACCTGCAGTGGAATCGCTCTTTTTCCGGCACATTCTCTGGTACTTGGGTTCTCGATGACACTTCTCAGTGCCTGCAATGAAATCGCTCTTGTTCCCAGACACACTCTCTGGTACTTGGGTTCTCAGTGACACTTTTCAGTACCTGCAGTGGAATCGCTCTTTTTCTGGTACACTCTCTGGTATTTGGGTTCTCGATGACACTTCTCAGTGCCTGCAATGAAATCGCTCTTGTTCCCAGACATAATCTCTGGTTTTTGGGTTCTCAGTGACACTTCTCAGTGCCTGCCATGAAATCGCTCTTGTTCCCAGACACACTCTCTTGTACTTGGGTTCTCTGTGACACTTATCAGTGCCTCCAATGAAATTGCTCTTGTTCCCAGACACACTCTCTGGTTTTTGGGTTCACGGTGACACTTCTCAGTGCCTGCAATGAAATCGGTCTTTTTCTGGCACACTCTCTGGTACTTGGGTTCTCGGTGACACTTCTCAGTGCCTGCAATGAAATCGGTCTTGTTCCCAGACACACTCTCTGGTACTTGGGTTCTCAGTCACACTTCTAAGTGCCTGCAGTGTAATCGCTCTTTTCCCGGCACATTCTCTGGTACTTGATGACACTTATCAGTGCTTGCAATGAAATCACTCTTGTTCTCAGACACACTCTCTGGTACTTGGGTTCAAAGTGACACTTCTCAGTGCCTGCAATGAAATCGCTCGTGTTCCCAGACACACTCTCTGGTACTTGGGTTCTCGGTGACACTTAGCAGTACCTGCAGTGAAATCGCTTTTTTTCTGGGACGCTCTCTGGAACTTGGGTTCTCAGTGACACTTCTCAGTGCCTGCAGTGGAATCGCTCTTTTTCCGGCACATTCTCTGGTACTTGGGTTCTCGATGACACTTCTCAGTGCCTGCAATGAAATAGCTCTTTTTCCCAGACACACTCTCTGGTACTTGGGTTCTCGGTGACACTTTTCAGTACCTGCAGTGGAATCGCTCTTTTTCCGGTACACTCTCTGGTACTTGGGTTCTCGATGACACTTCTCAGTGCTTGCAATGAAATCGCTCTTCTTCCCAGACACACTCTCTGGTTCTTGGGTTCTGAGTGACACTTCGCAGTGCCTACAATGAAATCGCTCTTGTTCAAAGACACACTCTCTGGTTCTTGGGTTCTCAGTGACACTTCTCATTTCCTGCAATGAAATCTCTCTTTTCCCGGCACATTCTCTGGTACTTGATGACACTTATCAGTGCTTGCAATGAAATCACTCTTGTTCTCAGACACACTCTCTGGTACTTGGGTTCAAAGTGACACTTCTCAGTGCCTGCAATGAAATCGCTCGTGTTCCCAGACACACTCTCTGGTACTTGGGTTCTCGGTGACACTTAGCAGTACCTGCAGTGAAATCGCTGTTTTTCTGGAACGCTCTCTGGAACTTGGGTTCTCAGTGACACTTCTCAGTGCCTGCAGTGGAATCGCTCTTTTTCCGGCACATTCTCTGGTACTTGGGTTCTCGATGACACTTCTCAGTGCCTGCAATGAAATAGCTCTTTTTCCCAGACACACTCTCTGGTACTTGGGTTCTCGGTGACACTTTTCAGTACCTGCAGTGGAATCGCTCTTTTTCCGGTACACTCTCTGGTACTTGGGTTCTCGATGACGCTTCTCAGTGCCTGCAATGAAATCGCTCTTCTTCCCAGACACACTCTCTGGTTCTTGGGTTCTGAGTAACACTGCGCAGTGCCTACAATGAAATCGCTCTTGTTCAAAGACACACTCTCTGGTTCTTGGGTTCTCAGTGACACTTCTCCTTGCCTGCAATGAAATCTCTCTTGTTCCCAGACACACTCTCTGGTACTTGGGTTCACGGGGACACTTCTCAGTGCCTGCAATGAAATCGCTCTTGTTCCCAGACACACTCTCTGGTACTTGGGTACTCGGTGACCCTTCTCAGTGCCTGCAATGAATTCGCTCTTGTTCCCAAACACACTCTCTGGTACTTGGGTTCTCGATGAACTTCTCAGTGCATGCAATGAAATCGCTCTTGTTCCCAGACACACTCTCTGGTACTTGAGTTCTCAGTGCCACTTCTCAGTGCCTGCAATGAAATCGCTCTTGTTCCCAGACACACACTCTGGTACTTGGGTTCTCAGTGACACTTCTCATTTCCTGCAATGAAATCGCTCTTGTTCCCAGACACACTCTCTGGTACTTGGGTACTCGGTGACCCTTCTCAGTGCCTGCAATGAATTCGCTCTTGTTCCCAAACACACTCTCTGGTACTTGGGTTCTCGATGACACTTCTCAGTGCCTGCAATGAAATCGCTCTTGTTCCCAGACACACTCTCTGGTACTTGAGTTCTCAGTGCCACTTCTCAGTGCCTGCAATGAAATCGCTCTTGTTCCCAGACACACACTCTGGTACTTGGGTTCTCAGTGGCACTTCTCAGTTCCTGTAATGAAATCGCTTGTGTTCCCAGACACACTCTCTGGTACTTGGGTTCTCGGTGACACTTCTCAGTACCTGCAGTGGAATCGCTGTTTTTCTGGCACACTTTCTAGAACTTGGGTTTCGGTGACACTTCTCAGTGCCTGCAGTGGAATCGCTCTTTTTCCGGCACATTCTCTCGTACTTGGGTTCTCGATGACACTTCTCAGTGCCTGCAATGAAATCGCTCTTGTTCCCAGACACACTCTCTGGTACTTGGGTTCTCAGTGACACTTTTCAGTACCTGCAGTGGAATCGCTCTTTTTCTGGTACACTCTCTGGTACTTGGGTTCTCGGTGACACTTCTCAGTGCCTGCAATGCAATCGGTCTTGTTTCCAGACACACTCTCTGGTACTTGGGTTCTCAGTCACACTTCTAAGTGCCTGCAGTGTAATCGCTCTTTTCCCGGCACATTCTCTGGTACTTGATGACACTTATCAGTGCTTGCAATGAAATCACTCTTGTTCCCAGACACACTCTCTGGTACTTGGGTTCAAAGTGACACTTCTCAGTGCCTGCAATGAAATCGCTCGTGTTCCCAGACACACTCTCTGGTACTTGGGTTCTTGATGACACTTCGCAGTACCTGCAGTGAAATCGCTGTTTTTCTGGAACGCTCTCTGGAACTTGGGTTCTCAGTGACACTTCTCAGTGCCTGCAGTGGAATCGCTCTTTTTCCGGCACATTCTCTGGTACTTGGGTTCTCGATGACACTTCTCAGTGCCTGCAATGAAATAGCTCTTTTTCCCAGACACACTCTCTGGTACTTGGGTTCTCGGTGACACTTTTCAGTACCTGCAGTGGAATCGCTCTTTTTCCGGTACACTCTCTGGTACTTGGGTTCTCGATGACACTTCTCAGTGCCTGCAATGAAATCGCTCTTCTTCCCAGACACACTCTCTGGTTCTTGGGTTCTGAGTGACACTTAGCAGTGCCTACAATGAAATCGCTCTTGTTCAAAGACACACTCTCTGGTTCTTGGGTTCTCAGTGACACTTCTCATTTCCTGCAATGAAATCTCTCTTGTTCCCAGACACACTCTCTGGTACTTGGGTTCACGGTGACACTTCTCAGTGCCTGCAATGAAATCGCTCTTGTTCCCAGACACACTCTATGGTACTTGGGTACTCGGTGACCCTTCTCAGTGCCTGCAATGAAATCGCTCTTGTTCCCAAACACACTCTCTGGTACTTGGGTTATCGATGACACTTCTAAGTGCCTGCAATGAAATCGCTCTTGTTCCCAGACACACTCTCTGGTACTTGAGTTCTCAGTGCCACTTCTCAGTGCCTGCAATGAAATCGCTCTTGTTCCCAGACACACACTCTGGTACTTGGGTTCTCAGTGACACTTCTCAGTTCCTGCAATGAAATCGCTTGTGTTCCCAGACACACTCTCTGGTACTTGGGTTCTCGGTGACACTTCTCAGTACCTGCAGTGGAATCGCTGTTTTTCTGGCACACTTTCTAGAACTTGGGTTCTCAGTGACACTTCTCAGTGCCTGCAGTGGAATCGCTCTTTTTCCGGCACATTCTCTGGTACTTGGGTTCTCGATGACACTTCTCAGTGCCTGCAATGAAATCGCTCTTGTTCCCAGACACACTCTCTGGTACTTGGGTTCTCGGTGACACTTTTCATTACCTGCAGTGGAATCGCTCTTTTTCTGGTACACTCTCTGGTACTTGGGTTCTCGATGACACTCAGTGCCTGCAACGAAATCGCTCTTGTTCCAAGACACAACCTCTGGTTCTTGGGTTCTCAGTGACACTTCTCAGTGCCTGCAATGAAATCGCTCTTGTTCCCCGACACACTCTCTGGTACTTGGGTTCTCAGTGACACTTTTCAGTACCTGCAGTGGAATCGCTCTTTTTCTGGTACACTCTCTGGTACTTGGGTTCTCGATGACACTTCTCAGTGCCTGCAATGAAATCGCTCTTGTTCCCAGACACAATCTCTGGTTTTTGGGTTCTCAGTGACACTTCTCAGTGCCTGCAATGAAATCGCTCTTGTTCCCAGACACACTCTCTGGTACTTGGGGTCTCGGTGACACTTCTCAGTGCCTGCAATGAAATCGCTCTTGTTCCCAGACACACTCTCTTGTACTTGGGTTCTCTGAGACACTTATCAGTGCCTCCAATGAAATTGCTCTTGTTCCCAGACACATTCTCTGGTTCTTGGGTTCACGGTGACACTTCTCAGTGCCTGCAATGAAATCGGTCTTTTTCTGGCACACTCTCTGGTACTTGGGTTCTCGGTGACACTTCTCATTGCCTGCAATGAAATCGGTCTTGTTCCCAGACACACTCTCTGGTACTTGGGTTCTCAGTCACACTTCTAAGTGCCTGCAGTGTAATCGCTCTTTTCCCGGCACATTCTCTGGTTCTTGGGTTCTTGATGACACTTATCAGTGCTTGCAATGAAATCACTCTTGTTCCCAGACACACTCTCTGGTACTTGGGTTCAAAGTGACACTTCTCAGTGCCTGCAATGAAATCGCTCGTGTTCCCAGACACACTCTCTGGTACTTGGGTTCTCGGTGACACTTCGCAGTACCTGCAGTGAAATCGCTGTTTTTCTGGAACGCTCTCTGGAACTTGGGTTCTCAGTGACACTTCTCAGTGCCTGCAGTGGAATCGCTCTTTTTCCGGCACATTCTCTGGTACTTGGGTTCTCGATGACACTTCTCAGTGCCTGCAATGAAATCGCTCTTGTTCCCAGACACACTCTCTGGTACTTGGGTTCTCGGTGACACTTTTCATTACCTGCAGTGGAATCGCTCTTTTTCTGGTACACTCTCTGGTACTTGGGTTCTCGATGACACTCAGTGCCTGCAACGAAATCGCTCTTGTTCCAAGACACAACCTCTGGTTCTTGGGTTCTCAGTGACACTTCTCAGTGCCTGCAATGAAATCGCTCTTGTTCCCCGACACACTCTCTGGTACTTGGGTTCTCAGTGACACTTTTCAGTACCTGCAGTGGAATCGCTCTTTTTCTGGTACACTCTCTGGTACTTGGGTTCTCGATGACACTTCTCAGTGCCTGCAATGAAATCGCTCTTGTTCCCAGACACAATCTCTGGTTTTTGGGTTCTCAGTGACACTTCTCAGTGCCTGCAATGAAATCGCTCTTGTTCCCAGACACACTCTCTGGTACTTGGGGTCTCGGTGACACTTCTCAGTGCCTGCAATGAAATCGCTCTTGTTCCCAGACACACTCTCTTGTACTTGGGTTCTCTGTGACACTTATCAGTGCCTCCAATGAAATTGCTCTTGTTCCCAGACACATTCTCTGGTTCTTGGGTTCACGGTGACACTTCTCAGTGCCTGCAATGAAATCGGTCTTTTTCTGGCACACTCTCTGGTACTTGGGTTCTCGGTGACACTTCTCATTGCCTGCAATGAAATCGGTCTTGTTCCCAGACACACTCTCTGGTACTTGGGTTCTCAGTCACACTTCTAAGTGCCTGCAGTGTAATCGCTCTTTTCCCGGCACATTCTCTGGTTCTTGGGTTCTTGATGACACTTATCAGTGCTTGCAATGAAATCACTCTTGTTCCCAGACACACTCTCTGGTACTTGGGTTCAAAGTGACACTTCTCAGTGCCTGCAATGAAATCGCTCGTGTTCCCAGACACACTCTCTGGTACTTGGGTTCTCGGTGACACTTCGCAGTACCTGCAGTGAAATCGCTGTTTTTCTGGAACGCTCTCTGGAACTTGGGTTCTCAGTGACACTTCTCAGTGCCTGCAGTGGAATCGCTCTTTTTCCGGCACATTCTCTGGTACTTGGGTTCTCGATGACACTTCTCAGTGCCTGCAATGAAATAGCTCTTTTTCCCAGACACACTCTCTGGTACTTGGGTTCTCGATGACACTTCTCAGTGCCTGCAATGAAATCGCTCTTCTTCCCAGACACACTCTCTGGTTCTTGGGTTCTGAGTGACACTTCGCAGTGCCTACAATGAAATCGCTCTTGTTCAAAGACACACTCTCTGGTTCTTGGGTTCTCAGTGACACTTCTCATTGCCTGCAATGAAATCTCTCTTGTTCCCAGACACACTCTCTGGTACTTGGGTTCACGGTGACACTTCTCAGTGCCTGCAATGAAATTGCTCTTGTTCCCAGACACACTCTCTGGTACTTGGGTACTCGGTGACCCTTCTCAGTGCCTGCAATGAAATCGCTCTTGTTCCCAAACACACTCTCTGGTACATGGGTTCTCGATGACACTTCTCAGTGCCTGCAATGAAATCGCTCTTGTTCCCAGACACACTCTCTGGTACTTGAGTTCTCAGTGCCACTTTTCAGTGCCTGCAATGAAATCGCTCTTGTTCTCAGACACACACTCTGGTACTTGGGTTCTCAGTGACACTTCTCAGTTCCTGCAATGAAATCGCTTGTGTTCCCAGACACACTCTCTGGTACTTGGGTTCTCGGTGACACTTCTCAGTACCTGCAGTGGAATCGCTGTTTTTCTGGCACACTTTCTAGAACTTGGGTTCTCACTGACACTTCTCAGTGCCTGCAGTGGAATCGCTCTTTTTCCGGCACATTCTCTGGTACTTGGGTTCTCGATGACACTTCTCAGTGCCTGCAATGAAATCGCTCTTGTTCCCAGACACACTCTCTGGTACTTGGGTTCTCGGTGACACTTTTCAGTACCTGCAGTGGAATCGCTCTTTTTCTGGTACACTCTCTGGTACTTGGGTTCTCGATGACACTCAGTGCCTGCAACGAAATCGCTCTTTTTCCCAGACACAATCTCTGGTTCTTGGGTTCTCAGTGACACTTCTCAGTGCCTGCAAAGAAATCGCTCTTGTTCCCCGACACACTCTCTGGTTCTTGGGTTCTCTGTGACACTTTTCAGTGCCTGCATTGAAATCGCTCTTGTTCCCAGACACCCTCTCTGGTACTTGGGTTCTCGGTGACAATTCTCATTGCCTGCAATGAAATCGCTCTTGTTCCCAGACACACTCTCTGCTACTTGGGTTCACGGTGACACTTCTCAGTGCCTGCAATGAAATCGCTCTTGTTCCCAGACACACTCTCTGGTACTTGGGTTCTCGGTGACACTTCTCAGTGCCTGCAATGAAATCGCTCTTGTTCCCAGACACACTCTCTGGTACTTGGATTCTCAGTGACACTTTTCAGTACCTGCAGTGGAATCGCTCTTTTTCTGGTACACTCTCTGGTACTTGGGTTCTCGATGACACTTCTCAGTGCCGGCAATGAAATCGCTCTTGTTCCCAGACACAATCTCTGGTTTTTGGGTTCTCAGTGACACTTCTCAGTGCCTGCAATGAAATCGCTCTTGTTCCCAGACACACTCTCTGGTACTTGGGGTCTCGGTGACACTTCTCAGTGCCTGCAATGAAATCGCTCTTGTTCCCAGACACACTCTCTGGTACTTGGGTTCTCGGTGACACTTCTCAGTGCCTGCAATGAAATCGCTCTTGTTCCCAGACACACTCTCTTGTACTTGGGTTCTCTGTGACACTTATCAGTGCCTCCAATGAAATTGCTCTTGTTCCCAGACACACTCTCTGGTTCTTGGGTTCACGGTGACACTTCTCAGTGCCTGCAATAAAATCGGTCTTTTTCTGGCACACTCTCTGGTACTTGGGTTCTCGGTGACACTTCTCAGTGCCTGCAATGAATTCGGTCTTGTTCCCAGACACACTCTCTGGTACTTGGGTTCTCAGTCACACTTCTAAGTGCCTGCAGTGTAATCGCTCTTTTCCCGGCACATTCTCTGGTACTTGGGTTCTTGATGACACTTATCAGTGCTTGCAATGAAATCACTTGTGTTCCCAGACACACTTTCTGGTACTTGGGTTCTCAGTGACACTTTTCAGTACCTGCAGTGGAATCGCTCTTTTTCTGGTACACTCTCTGGTACTTGGGTTCTCGATGACACTTCTCAGTGCCTGCAATGAAATCGCTCTTGTTCCCAGACACAATCTCTGGTTTTTGGGTTCTCAGTGACACTTCTCAGTGCCTGCAATGAAATCGCTCTTGTTCCCAGACACACTCTCTGGTACTTGGGGTCTCGGTGACACTTCTCAGTGCCTGCAATGAAATCGCTCTTGTTCCCAGACACACTCTCTGGTACTTGGGTTCTCGGTGACACTTCTCAGTGCCTGCAATGAAATCGCTCTTGTTCCCAGACACACTCTCTTGTACTTGGGTTCTCTGTGACACTTACCAGTGCCTCCAATGAAATTGCTCTTGTTCCCAGACACACTCTCTGGTTCTTGGGTTCACGGTGACACTTCTCAGTGCCTGCAATGAAATCGGTCTTTTTCTGGCACACTCTCTGGTACTTGGGTTCTCGGTGACACTTCTCAGTGCCTGCAATGAAATCAGTCTTGTTCCGAGGCACACTCTCTGGTACTTGGGTTCTCAGTCACACTTCTAAGTGCCTGCAGTGTAATCGCTCTTTTCCCGGCACATTCTCTGGTACTTAGGTTCTTGATGACACTTATCAGTGCTTGCAATGAAATCACTCTTGTTCCCAGACACACTCTCTGGTACTTGGGTTCTTTGTGACACTTCTCAGTGCCTGCAATGAAATCGCTCTTGTTCCCAGACACACTCTCTGGTTCTTGGGTTCACGGTGACACTTCTCAGTGCCTGCAATGAAATCGCTCTTGTTCCCAGACACACTCTCTGGTACTTGGGTTCTCGGTGACACTTCTCAGAGCCTGCAATGAAATCACTCTTGTTCCCAGACACACTCTCTGGTACTTGGGTTCTCAGTGACACTTCTCAGTGCCTGCAATGAAATCGCTCTTGTACCCAGACACACTCTCTGGTTCTTGGGTTCTCAGTGACACTTCTCAGTGCCTGCAATGAAATCGCTCTTGTTCCCAGACACACTCTCTGGTACTTGGGGTCTCGGTGACACTTCTCAGTGCCTGCAATGAAATCGCTCTTGTTCCCAGACACACTCTCTGGTAATTGGGGTCTCGGTGACACTTCTCAGTGCCTGCAATGAAATTGCTCTTGTTCCCAAACACACTCTCTGGTTCTTGGGTACTCTGTGACACTTCTCAGTGCCTGCAATGAAATCGCTCTTGTTCCCAAACACACTCTCTGGTACTTGGGTTCTCGGTGACACTTCTCAGTGCCTGCAATGAAATCGGTCTTGTTCCCAGACACACTCTGTGGTACTTGGGTTCTCGGTGACACTTCTCAGTGCCTGCAATGAAATCGGTCTTTTTCTGGCACACTCTCTGGTACTTGGGTTCTCAGTGACACTTCTCAGTGCCTGCAATGAAATCGGTCTTGTTCCCAGACACACTCTCTGGTACTTGGGTTCTCAGTCACACTTCTAAGTGCCTGCAGTGTAATCGCTCTTTTCCCGGCACATTCTCTGGTACTTGGATTCTTGATGACACTTATCAGTGCTTGCAATGAAATCACTCGTGTTCCCAGACACACTCTCTGGTACTTGGGTTCTCGGTGACACTTCTCAGTACCTGCAGCGGAATCGCTGTTTTTCTGGCACACTTTCTAGAACTTGGGTTCTCAGTGACACTTCTCAGTGCCTGCAGTGGAATCGCTCTTTTTCCGGCACATTCTCTGGTACTTGGGTTCTCGATGACACTTCTCAGTGCCTGCAATGAAATCGCTCTTGTTCCCAGACACACTCTCTGGTACTTGGGTTCTCGGTGACACTTTTCAGTACCTGCAGTGGAATCGCTCTTTTTCTGGTACACTCTCTGGTACTTGGGTTCTCGATGACACTTCTCAGTGCCTGCAACGAAATCGCTCTTGTTCCCAGACACAATCTCTGGTTCTTGGGTTCTCAGTGACACTTCTCAGTGCCTGCAATGAAATCACTCTTGTTCCCCGACACACTCTCTGGTTCTTGTGTTCTCTGTGACACTTTTCAGTGCCTGCATTGAAATCGCTCTTGTTCCCAGACACCCTCTCTGGTACTTGGGTTCTCGGTGACAATTCTCATTGCCTGCAATGAAATTGCTCTATTTCCCAGACACACTCTCTGCTACTTGGGTTCACGGTGACACTTCTCAGTGCCTGCAATGAAATCGCTCTTGTTCCCAGACACACTCTCCTGTACTTGGGTTCTCGGTGACACTTTTCAGTACCTGCAGTGGAATCGCTCTTTTTCCGGCACATTCTCTGGTACTTGGGTTCTTGATGACACTTCTCAGTGCCTGCAATGAAATCGCTCTTGTTCCCAGACACACTCTCTGGTACTTGGGTTCTCAGTGACACTTTTCAGTACCTGCAGTGGAATCGCTCTTTTTCTGGTACACTCTCTGGTACTTGGGTTCTCGATGACACTTCTCAGTGCCTGCAATGAAATCGCTCTTGTTCCCAGACATAATCTCTGGTTTTTGGGTTCTCAGTGACACTTCTCAGTGCCTGCCATGAAATCGCTCTTGTTCCCAGACACACTCTCTGGTACTTGGGGTCTCGGTGACACTTCTCAGTGCCTGCAATGAAATCGCTCTTGTTCCCAGACACACTCTCTGGTACTTGGGTTCTCGGTGACACTTCTCAGTGCCTGCAATGAAATCGCTCTTGTTCCCAGACACACTCTTTTGTACTTGGGTTCTCTGTGACACTTATCAGTGCCTCCAATGAAATTGCTCTTGTTCCCAGACACACTCTCTGGTTCTTGGGTTCACGGTGACACTTCTCAGTGCCTGCAATGAAATCGGTCTTTTTCTGGCACACTCTCTGGTACTTGGGTTCTCGGTGACACTTCTCAGTGCCTGCAATGAAATCGGTCTTGTTCCCAGACACACTCTCTGGTACTTGGGTTCTCAGTCACACTTCTAAGTGCCTGCAGTGTAATCGCTCTTTTCCCGGCACATTCTCTGGTACTTGATGACACTTATCAGTGCTTGCAATGAAATCACTCTTGTTCTCAGACACACTCTCTGGTACTTGGTTTCAAAGTGACACTTCTCAGTGCCTGCAATGAAATCGCTCGTGTTCCCAGACACACTCTCTGGTACTTGGGTTCTCGGTGACACTTAGCAGTACCTGCAGTGAAATCGCTGTTTTTCTGGAACCCTCTCTGGAACTTGGGTTCTCAGTGACACTTCTCAGTGCCTGCAGTGGAATCGCTCTTTTTCCGGCACATTCTCTGGTACTTGGGTTCTCGATGACACTTCTCAGTGCCTGCAATGAAATAGCTCTTTTTCCCAGACACACTCTCTGGTACTTGGGTTCTCGGTGACACTTTTCAGTACCTGCAGTGGAATCGCTCTTTTTCCGGTACACTCTCTGGTACTTGGGTTCTCGATGACACTTCTCAGTGCTTGCAATGAAATCGCTCTTGTTCCCAGACACACTCTCTGGTACTTGGGTTCTCGGTGACACTTCTCAGTGCCTGCAATGAAATCGCTCTTGTTCCCAGACACACTCTCTTGTACTTGGGTTCTCTGTGACACTTATCAGTGCCTCCAATGAAATTGCTCTTGTTCCCAGACACACCCTCTGGTTCTTGGGTTCACGGTGACACTTCTCAGTGCCTGCAATGAAATCGGTCTTTTTCTGGCACACTCTCTGGTACTTGGGTTCTCGGTGACACTTCTCAGTGCCTGCAATGAAATCGGTCTTGTTCCCAGACACACTCTCTGGTACTTGGGTTCTGAGTCACACTTCTAAGTGCCTGCAGTGTAATCGCTCTTTTCCCGGCACATTCTCTGGTACTTGATGACACTTATCAGTGCTTGCAATGAAATCACTCTTGTTCTCAGACACACTCTCTGGTACTTGGGTTCAAAGTGACACTTCTCAGTGCCTGCAATGAAATCGCTCGTGTTCCCAGACACACTTTCTGGTACTTGGGTTCTCGGTGACACTTAGCAGTACCTGCAGTGAAATCGCTGTTTTTCTGGAACGCTCTCTGGAACTTGGGTTCTCAGTGACACTTCTCAGTGCCTGCAGTGGAATCGCTCTTTTTCCGGCACATTCTCTGGTACTTGGGTTCTCGATGACACTTCTCAGTGCCTGCAATGAAATAGCTCTTTTTCCCAGACACACTCTCTGGTACTTGGGTTCTCGGTGACACTTCTCAGTACCTGCAGTGGAATCGCTGTTTTTCTGGCACACTTTCTAGAACTTGGGTTTCGGTGACACTTCTCAGTGCCTGCAGTGGAATCGCTCTTTTCCCGGCACATTCTCTGGTACTTAGGTTCTTGATGACACTTATCAGTGCTTGCAATGAAATCACTCTTGTTCCCAGACACACTCTCTGGTACTTGGGTTCTTTGTGACACTTCTCAGTGCCTGCAATGAAATCGCTCTTGTTCCCAGACACACTCTCTGGTTCTTGGGTTCACAGTGACACTTCTCAGTGCCTGCAATGAAATCGCTCTTGTTCCCAGACACACTCTCTGGTACTTGGGTTCTCGGTGACACTTCTCAGAGCCTGCAATGAAATCACTCATGTTCCCAGACACACTCTCTGGTACTTGGGTTCTCAGTGACACTTCTCAGTGCCTGCAATGAAATCGCTCTTGTACCCAGACACACTCTCTGGTTCTTGGGTTCTCGGTGACACTTCTCAGTGCCTGCAATGAAATCGCTCTTGGTCCCAGACACACTCTCTGGTAATTGGGGTCTCGGTGACACTTCTCAGTGCCTGCAATGAAATCGCTCTTGTTCCCAGACACACTCTCTGGTTCTTGGGTTCACGGTGACACTTCTCAGTGCCTGCAATGAAATCGCTCTTGTTCCCAGACACACTCTCTGGTACTTGGGTTCTCGGTGACACTTCTCAGAGCCTGCAATGAAATCACTCATGTTCCCAGACACATTCTCTGGTACTTGGGTTCTCGATGACACTTCTCAGTGCCTGCAATGAAATAGCTCTTTTTCCCAGACACACTCTCTGGTACTTGGGTTCTCGGTGACACTTTTCAGTACCTGCAGTGGAATCGCTCTTTTTCCGGTACACTCTCTGGTACTTGGGTTCTCGATGACACTTCTCAGTGCCTGCAATGAAATCGCTCTTCTTCCCAGACACACTCTCTGGTTCTTGGGTTCTGAGTGACACTTAGCAGTGCCTACAATGAAATCGCTCTTGTTCAAAGACACACTCTCTGGTTCTTGGGTTCTCAGTGACACTTCTCATTTCCTGCAATGAAATCTCTCTTGTTCCCAGACACACTCTCTGGTACTTGGGTTCACGGTGACACTTCTCAGTGCCTGCAATGAAATCGCTCTTGTTCCCAGACACACTCTATGGTACTTGGGTACTCGGTGACCCTTCTCAGTGCCTGCAATGAAATCGCTCTTGTTCCCAAACACACTCTCTGGTACTTGGGTTATCGATGACACTTCTAAGTGCCTGCAATGAAATCGCTCTTGTTCCCAGACACACTCTCTGGTACTTGAGTTCTCAGTGCCACTTCTCAGTGCCTGCAATGAAATCGCTCTTGTTCCCAGACACACACTCTGGTACTTGGGTTCTCAGTGACACTTCTCAGTTCCTGCAATGAAATCGCTTGTGTTCCCAGACACACTCTCTGGTACTTGGGTTCTCGGTGACACTTCTCAGTACCTGCAGTGGAATCGCTGTTTTTCTGGCACACTTTCTAGAACTTGGGTTCTCAGTGACACTTCTCAGTGCCTGCAGTGGAATCGCTCTTTTTCCGGCACATTCTCTGGTACTTGGGTTCTCGATGACACTTCTCAGTGCCTGCAATGAAATCGCTCTTGTTCCCAGACACACTCTCTGGTACTTGGGTTCTCGGTGACACTTTTCATTACCTGCAGTGGAATCGCTCTTTTTCTGGTACACTCTCTGGTACTTGGGTTCTCGATGACACTCAGTGCCTTCAACGAAATCGCTCTTGTTCCAAGACACAACCTCTGGTTCTTGGGTTCTCAGTGACACTTCTCAGTGCCTGCAATGAAATCGCTCTTGTTCCCCGACACACTCTCTGGTACTTGGGTTCTCAGTGACACTTTTCAGTACCTGCAGTGGAATCGCTCTTTTTCTGGTACACTCTCTGGTACTTGGGTTCTCGATGACACTTCTCAGTGCCTGCAATGAAATCGCTCTTGTTCCCAGACACAATCTCTGGTTTTTGGGTTCTCAGTGACACTTCTCAGTGCCTGCAATGAAATCGCTCTTGTTCCCAGACACACTCTCTGGTACTTGGGGTCTCGGTGACACTTCTCAGTGCCTGCAATGAAATCGCTCTTGTTCCCAGACACACTCTCTTGTACTTGGGTTCTCTGTGACACTTATCAGTGCCTCCAATGAAATTGCTCTTGTTCCCAGACACATTCTCTGGTTCTTGGGTTCACGGTGACACTTCTCAGTGCCTGCAATGAAATCGGTCTTTTTCTGGCACACTCTCTGGTACTTGGGTTCTCGGTGACACTTCTCATTGCCTGCAATGAAATCGGTCTTGTTCCCAGACACACTCTCTGGTACTTGGGTTCTCAGTCACACTTCTAAGTGCCTGCAGTGTAATCGCTCTTTTCACGGCACATTCTCTGGTTCTTGGGTTCTTGATGACACTTATCAGTGCTTGCAATGAAATCACTCTTGTTCCCAGACACACTCTCTGGTACTTGGGTTCAAAGTGACACTTCTCAGTGCCTGCAATGAAATCGCTCGTGTTCCCAGACACACTCTCTGGTACTTGGGTTCTCGGTGACACTTCGCAGTACCTGCAGTGAAATCGCTGTTTTTCTGGAACGCTCTCTGGAACTTGGGTTCTCAGTGACACTTCTCAGTGCCTGCAGTGGAATCGCTCTTTTTCCGGCACATTCTCTGGTACTTGGGTTCTCGATGACACTTCTCAGTGCCTGCAATGAAATCGCTCTTGTTCCCAGACACACTCTCTGGTAATTGGGGTCTCGGTGACACTTCTCAGTGCCTGCAATGAAATTGCTCTTGTTCCCAAACACACTCTCTGGTTCTTGGGTACTCTGTGACACTTCTCAGTGCCTGCAATGAAATCGCTCTTGTTCCCAAACACACTCTCTGGTACTTGGGTTCTCGGTGACACTTCTCAGTGCCTGCAATGAAATCGGTCTTGTTCCCAGACACACTCTGTGGTACTTGGGTTCTCGGTGACACTTCTCAGTGCCTGCAATGAAATCGGTCTTTTTCTGGCACACTCTCTGGTACTTGGGTTCTCAGTGACACTTCTCAGTGCCTGCAATGAAATCGGTCTTGTTCCCAGACACACTCTCTGGTACTTGGGTTCTCAGTCACACTTCTAAGTGCCTGCAGTGTAATCGCTCTTTTCCCGGCACATTCTCTGGTACTTGGATTCTTGATGACACTTATCAGTGCTTGCAATGAAATCACTCGTGTTCCCAGACACACTCTCTGGTACTTGGGTTCTCGGTGACACTTCTCAGTACCTGCAGCGGAATCGCTGTTTTTCTGGCACACTTTCTAGAACTTGGGTTCTCAGTGACACTTCTCAGTGCCTGCAGTGGAATCGCTCTTTTTCCGGCACATTCTCTGGTACTTGGGTTCTCGATGACACTTCTCAGTGCCTGCAATGAAATCGCTCTTGTTCCCAGACACACTCTCTGGTACTTGGGTTCTCGGTGACACTTTTCAGTACCTGCAGTGGAATCGCTCTTTTTCTGGTACACTCTCTGGTACTTGGGTTCTCGATGACACTTCTCAGTGCCTGCAACGAAATCGCTCTTGTTCCCAGACACAATCTCTGGTTCTTGGGTTCTCAGTGACACTTCTCAGTGCCTGCAATGAAATCACTCTTGTTCCCCGACACACTCTCTGGTTCTTGTGTTCTCTGTGACACTTTTCAGTGCCTGCATTGAAATCGCTCTTGTTCCCAGACACCCTCTCTGGTACTTGGGTTCTCGGTGACAATTCTCATTGCCTGCAATGAAATTGCTCTATTTCCCAGACACACTCTCTGCTACTTGGGTTCACGGTGACACTTCTCAGTGCCTGCAATGAAATCGCTCTTGTTCCCAGACACACTCTCCTGTACTTGGGTTCTCGGTGACACTTTTCAGTACCTGCAGTGGAATCGCTCTTTTTCCGGCACATTCTCTGGTACTTGGGTTCTCGATGACACTTCTCAGTGCCTGCAATGAAATCGCTCTTGTTCCCAGACATAATCTCTGGTTTTTGGGTTCTCAGTGACACTTCTCAGTGCCTGCCATGAAATCGCTCTTGTTCCCAGACACACTCTCTGGTACTTGGGGTCTCGGTGACACTTCTCAGTGCCTGCAATGAAATCGCTCTTGTTCCCAGACACACTCTCTGGTACTTGGGTTCTCGGTGACACTTCTCAGTGCCTGCAATGAAATCGCTCTTGTTCCCAGACACACTCTTTTGTACTTGGGTTCTCTGTGACACTTATCAGTGCCTCCAATGAAATTGCTCTTGTTCCCAGACACACTCTCTGGTTCTTGGGTTCACGGTGACACTTCTCAGTGCCTGCAATGAAATCGGTCTTTTTCTGGCACACTCTCTGGTACTTGGGTTCTCGGTGACACTTCTCAGTGCCTGCAATGAAATCGGTCTTGTTCCCAGACACACTCTCTGGTACTTGGGTTCTCAGTCACACTTCTAAGTGCCTGCAGTGTAATCGCTCTTTTCCCGGCACATTCTCTGGTACTTGATGACACTTATCAGTGCTTGCAATGAAATCACTCTTGTTCTCAGACACACTCTCTGGTACTTGGTTTCAAAGTGACACTTCTCAGTGCCTGCAATGAAATCGCTCGTGTTCCCAGACACACTCTCTGGTACTTGGGTTCTCGGTGACACTTAGCAGTACCTGCAGTGAAATCGCTGTTTTTCTGGAACCCTCTCTGGAACTTGGGTTCTCAGTGACACTTCTCAGTGCCTGCAGTGGAATCGCTCTTTTTCCGGCACATTCTCTGGTACTTGGGTTCTCGATGACACTTCTCAGTGCCTGCAATGAAATAGCTCTTTTTCCCAGACACACTCTCTGGTACTTGGGTTCTCGGTGACACTTTTCAGTACCTGCAGTGGAATCGCTCTTTTTCCGGTACACTCTCTGGTACTTGGGTTCTCGATGACACTTCTCAGTGCTTGCAATGAAATCGCTCTTGTTCCCAGACACACTCTCTGGTACTTGGGTTCTCGGTGACACTTCTCAGTGCCTGCAATGAAATCGCTCTTGTTCCCAGACACACTCTCTTGTACTTGGGTTCTCTGTGACACTTATCAGTGCCTCCAATGAAATTGCTCTTGTTCCCAGACACACCCTCTGGTTCTTGGGTTCACGGTGACACTTCTCAGTGCCTGCAATGAAATCGGTCTTTTTCTGGCACACTCTCTGGTACTTGGGTTCTCGGTGACACTTCTCAGTGCCTGCAATGAAATCGGTCTTGTTCCCAGACACACTCTCTGGTACTTGGGTTCTGAGTCACACTTCTAAGTGCCTGCAGTGTAATCGCTCTTTTCCCGGCACATTCTCTGGTACTTGATGACACTTATCAGTGCTTGCAATGAAATCACTCTTGTTCTCAGACACACTCTCTGGTACTTGGGTTCAAAGTGACACTTCTCAGTGCCTGCAATGAAATCGCTCGTGTTCCCAGACACACTCTCTGGTACTTGGGTTCTCGGTGACACTTAGCAGTACCTGCAGTGAAATCGCTGTTTTTCTGGAACGCTCTCTGGAACTTGGGTTCTCAGTGACACTTCTCAGTGCCTGCAGTGGAATCGCTCTTTTTCCGGCACATTCTCTGGTACTTGGGTT